>NC_047086.1:172623981-172927011 GCF_902459505.1 Geotrypetes seraphini | reverse complement strand
ACCACTGTACTTCTATATTTTTATAATCATATTTGTATATGTTTATATATTAATGTGCTTTTATATTTTTATATCTGTACACAATTTCCAGGAATGATTACATTTATCCGACATGAGTATCAGTTTTATTTATTTTAAAAAAAAAAGGTTAGTACACACATTTCTCCCTCCCCCCCCCCCCCCCATTATCAAGCTGCGCTAGAGATTTTTAGCTCGGGCCAGCAAAGTAAGTGCTCCAGTGTTCATAGGAATTTTATGAATATCAGAGCACATTCTGCACCAGCTCGCACTAAAAACTTCTCGTGCAGCTTCATAAAAGGGGCCCTTGAGTACCCTCCAGGGATTCTAGACAAAGTTAGACAAGTTCCTGCTGAACCGGAACGTACGCAGGTAGGGCTAGTCTCAGTTAGGGCGCTGGTCTTTGTCCAAAGGGCCGCCGTGTGAGCGGACTGCCGGGCACGATGGACCCAGCAGCGGCAATTCTTATGTTCTTATGAATAAATTAATGTAAACCGTTCTGAGCTCCCATGGGAGAAAGGTATAGAAAATTGAATAAATAAATAAATAAAACTGGGGAAATTAATGAATTAGTTCACAAAAACCTGCAGGTTCCGTAAAGTTGAAGCATCTCTGCTTTACACTGGAGTTAAATTAATGTGCTACTGTCTCTTAAGTAACATAGAAACATAGAAAGTGACGGCAGAAAAAGGCCGAGGCCCATCGAGTCTGCCCACACCGCTGACCCCCCCCCCCCCCTATTTAATCGCTCTCTGATGACCTAGCACATTAAAACCTAGAAACATCCTGGAGAAAGGTGAACAGAAGCCATGTGAAGGAACAGCGGCTTACAAATATGTTTTGTACCATTTACAAGCTATGATTAGCCACCCCACCCCCCTTTTACAAAACCGCATAAGCGTTTTTTAGCGCAGGCCGGCGCACTAAATTGTAAAACGGGGAACAGATGTGTCAAACTGAGCTGTACCTTATGGTATTACAGTCCCCGACAGAGGACATTGGGGTTAAGTCGTACTTGCCTTATACATCCCAAAGTGCTGCTATGCTGCTTGATTTTCTTTTTCAAATTTGATATTAAATATGATTCATAGTGGCAGTTTGTCTGATGCTCAGATTTGGATAAAGACAGCAGATGTCAGTGTCTAAAGCTATGTTTTCCCACTTCTAAAAGAAATACCAATAATATTTGTGCACAGAGGGAATATCAGAGAGCTGCACACAGTGTGAAGTAGACTACAGCAGCTGAAAACTTTCTGAGGATTTGTCTAACCACAAATATATAGAAATGGGGAAACCGAGCTATATTAAACAGTGCAAGATGCTGCTGGAACTTAGCCATTTCTGCAACATCCTGTAATTAATTCATTATGACAGGTCTGGCAAACTGAAACCCCCAATTTGCTTGCAACAGACTTTTATGGTATAGCTGTTAAAAGCGTGAATATTCACATGAAAAATGCAAAGCGTGCTCAGTAAAATTTAGGTCCTCTGCATTTGTAAATCTGCATTTAGCAAGGCTTAGGGACTCTTTCTCAGGTGCTATGCTCCTTCCGCTGGAGAAAACTTTAAACTTGAATAGATTGGTGAGCGGAATGAACCATGTACCTTTCATGTAGGAGTGGCCTCGGGGGTCCCTATGCATTTCCATATACACTATAGAAATGATGAGTAGTAGTAGTTGACCAGAGATAAGGTTCTAGTTAGAGTTATAGAGGAAATTCAAGAGGAAAGAATTCAGTCTCCTGCCTTTGGGTTGCAGTGGCTCTTCATTTGGAATTAATCCACCCACCCCCCCTTTTTATTTTTTTCAAAACCACGTTTGCAGCTGTCACACAGCAAAAGCCCCAAAGCCCTTTAAATCCCTATGGGCTTCAGGGCAGTTACCACAGTGGCCCACACTAACAGACTTTGTATAAGAAGGAATAAATGTGCTATCTATTTAAGTGTATCATATGGGCTGCAGAGTATTTCCACGTCAAATGAGTGAACCTTTCACTTCTGGGTTTGCCTTCAGGTAAAAAGAAAAACCTGGTCAAAGCTCCAGGCTTGGAATAGAGACCTTTAGCAGTGAACAGGGAATTTTGGAGTTGAGCCTTTGATCTAAGAGGAGATAAATGAACCCAAGTACTACATCCAGCTGCCAGATGGCTGACAAGGAAAGAATTCAAAGCTACCCATCAGGTGATATTTAGGAAATTGACTGGTTATTTGTGCCATAAGCGGAAACAGCAAAGGGAAACAATAACCTATCCACAAGTAATAAATATTAGAAAGAAAAATGGAAATAGGTAAATCAGTGGCATAAAAAATAATAGAACCTCTTCTGTACAAACCAGCAAAAATAATAAAGATGACTAAACGGGGCATTTTCAATATGACGTTTAATCTGAGTTTGGACATCCAAAACTCCAGTAGAACATAACAAAAAAGTTTATTTATATATCACGATTTTTATTCAATGATGCTTTTAATACTTAATTTAATCATATTCAAATCAGTAATTCCATTATTTTTTTATCAATCGTTTTAATGTTTCCCCTTTTGTGTTTTTCCTATGTATTTCTTTTATTTAACAAATGTATTTCTTAAACCCCTCTTTCCCAATGTAATGTAGTTTATATTATCCATAGTTAGTATTTAAAGTCTGTATTGTATGTATTGTATGTTTTCTTTTAATTTGTATTATGTATATCGCTTTGAATTAGATAAAGCGATTAATCAAGAAAATAATAAACTTTTGAAACTTTGATACCTTTCAGTTTAATATGATTCACAAAAAAATCAAAACTGAGGCCCTCGGTACGTTTATCATAATCACAAAAGTAAAATAAAAGAGTTTCTTGATCATACGTCTCTTTAGCTATAAATGACAATATTATTATTAAGACTTAGCCAAAAGGAAAGATTTATAAACTATAAAGAGTTTTACCTCATGCAAAATTGTCATTTCTTTAATAAGACAGTAACGATTTTTTCTGAGGCCGTCCAAGTACCTAGAAACCCAAAATGTGGCCCTGCAAAGGGTTTGAGTTTGAGACCACTGCTATAGACCCAAAAACACACTCTTCTATTCATTTAAAGCATGCAATGCAGGAGTAAAAATAAACACGTCTTTTAGTACTTAGCTAAAAGACCATTAATACGTTTGCATTCTATATAGCTTGTAAAAATTGGAAGTGGGAGGAAAAAGCCTCAGATCCCCACCTATGAAGCAAAAAGGTTAATTATAGGTAACATCAGAGTCCAGAAACCTCATCGGCATAAAAAAAACCTCCACACTAATTCATTTTCAAGCCTTGTCCAAACTCAGATTTAGACGTCATATTGAAAATGCCCCGTTTAGTCATCTTTATTATTTTTGCTGGTTTGTACAGAAGAGGTTCAATTATTTTTTATGCCACTGATTTACCTATTTCCATTTTTCTTTCTAATATTTATTACGTGTCCTAGTTTAAATAACATCCCATGAAAATCAAGATACTTATCTCAACGTTGAAGATCAACAACACAAATGGTGGCCAACGTTTCACCAGAGAGACTACATCAGGGTGGGCCACAGTCAATCCAATCCTGGAATCAACGAAAACTTTCAAACTTTTGAATCCAAAAAGGAAAAATAAACTAAGGGCTCCTTTTACGAAGCCACGCTAATAGGTTTAACGCATGTGACTTTTCATCACACGCTAACCCCTGTGCTGGCTGAAAAACTACTTCCTGTTCAAGAGGAGGCGGTAGCAGCTAGTGTGTCCAGAAGTTTAGCGTGCGCTATTATGCACATTATACCACTAAAGCGCCTTTGTATAAGGAGCCCTAAGACATATATCCAAAATCACATCTGTATAGTCCACTCCAGGGCTCTGCTTGCTACTCTAATAGGACTGTCCATATCATCTGAAGCTACCATACATTCTGTCATACAAGCTGGAAGGCTAGTATATAGTATACTGTTTCATTCCTATCTTAGGGGGGTTGGAGGGGGGTCAGTGACCACTGGGGGAGTGTGTATTTGTGGGGGGTGATGTCTTCATCCTTCCAGTAGTCATCTGGTCAGTTTGGGCACTTTTTTTGGCACTTATTAAGAATTGACACAGATCTAGTCTCAAGTGCCAGAGCTTTTACTGCTGTGACCAGCAATAAAAAAAAAAAGCTTACGCATCTTCATAAAATGGGTGGAAAGTTTTTTTTTAAAAAGTAAAACCTGAGGAAACTCCTACAGGATACTGTATAAGCAATAACATTACGGGGAAGCAGGTCAGATATTTGAGCAGCTGGGAGGGAGGTGGGGTTGTTTTACACAAAGGACACTCTGAGTTTGCAATCTTCTCTTGAAGGATCCTGTCAGTATATGTTGAGTTAGATGTCTCATAGTATTTTTTTTTTTTTAATTCTTTATTCATTTTCAAATTTACAATAAGTGTAACAATATATCCAAACAAATTAAGAATAAATATAACACTTAAAATCATCAATAGTACAAATAATATGCTCTTATCTCCCACCCTTCCCACATTTCTTATCATATAATCAATACCTTATACAATATGTAACAATAAATTTACCCTACCCTCCCTCCCTCATAGTATTAAGAAGTTGGGAAATCTCTACTAATAATAATAAATTTTTGCTCATTATGACAGGGGTTGCCATATAGCAAATAATGAAAACTTGGGATCGGCTGAACTACAATTTTTGGTGGAATTCGTTGTGCCAAAATGGAGCGGGCAATAGCTATACAACAGGGTCATTTTAAGAAATTTAGTGATGTATGGGAGCCATTAACAAAACACTGTATAGAATGAGTATATTTTTTTCCCCCTTTTTTGGCATACACATCCAGGGTGGGGAGGTGGGGAGGAACACTCTATGATCTCTTATGCTTAAGAACAAATGTTGGGTATATGGGAGGGGGGATATTGGATGTGAGGTTGAATTGGATGGTATATTAAGTGATGATAAAGTAGAAAATAACTGTATCTTATGTTACACTTATTGAAAGTTTAAAAATGAATAAAGATTTATTAAAAAAAAAAAAAAAAAGAAGCTGGGAAATAAGGCAATATATTTTGAATACAAATGTAAAATTTATAACAAGGGTCAGTCTGAGCAGGCAGCTCAGGGTTTTTCGGGGTTGCCTAATGAACAAGCTATAGAGACCATGACACCATGTCTAAGCCAGTGTTTCTCAACTTCTTCAAGCCCCTAAGTCTAACAAACATCAACCGAGTACCCCACACAAACTCTGCCCCAGACCCGCCCAAACTCCGCCCCTGTCTCCACCCCCATAATAATACTACTACTAATTGTAATGCAATTTCTTCCATCCATTTTTCATATACACACAATATAATCTTATTAATATATAATGGAAACCACAAAATTAAAAAAAAAACCACAAAGCACACTGTACGCAGAGAAAATATTAATTATCATTTATATTTGGGGGGTTTTCAAAGATGACTTTAAAATCAAGTTTCAAGTTTCAAGTTTCAAGTTTAATATTTATTTGTTTAATCGCCTTTTCAATATTCAAGGCGATTTACATATTAATAAAATTACACAATAAAATAGTTAAAAACTGACAAGACTAGACAATAACTATACGAACTGGGAACAAAAGGAAGGACGGGAAAGAAGTTACAATGTAATTAAGCAAAGTGGGGAACCAATTAAGGAAAACACGAAAGGATGGGATAGAAATAGTTGAATATATGAAGACAAGAGAAATAGAAGTAAATGAAATTGAAAAATGTTAAAAAGAACACTATAAATCAGAAGACAAATGCGTCGTTAAATAAAAAAGTTTTCAGTTTAATTTTAAATTTGTCTAAATTAAGTTCCTCACGTAAATAGATGGGAAGAGAATTCCAAGTTTGGGGGGCCGTTACTGAGAAAATATACTGACGGCGAGTATTTATTGTTTTTAATGATGGAATCGTTAATAAATGCTGTTGGTCTGATCTTAGAGTTCTATTGGAAGAATAAGGAATTAATAGTCTATGGATGAAGGCCGGAGTTTTAAACAGAAGAGATTTAAATGTGAGCAGACAAAGTTTGTAAGTTATTCTGTGAGCTACTGGAAGCCAGTGAGCTTCCTTAAGAAGAGGAGTTATGTGATCGAATTTTTTAGCTTTTGTGATAAGTCGGATAGCTGTATTCTGAATAATCTGAAGACGTCTGATTTCTTTTTGTGATATACCGTTAAATAAAGCGTTACAGTAGTCTAATTTAGAAATTACAAGGGAATGGATGAGAATTTTCAAAGAATCATTATTGAATATGCAATGCCACCTTAGTAACAGCTATAGAAAAATAGACAAATACAGTTGACTCCGCTTAAGTGCAAGGCCTCCAGACCGGACCGCGACATGCGCTTAAACAGAGTGTGCCCTTAATTGGAGTACCACTTTTTAGTCATGAAAAATAACAGTACAATGTAGTCGAATGCAGTAAAACTTTTATTCAGCAAAAAGCACACCGAATACAATTTAACACGGTTCAGTTATAGAAACAGCACTGTTCTGTCTAATGCAATACACTGCAAACCTTTTTTTAAACCAACATTCTACTGAAATAATCAGTCATTGTTTTCTGCACACACATTGCACGATTCAGGCTGTGTATCTGACTAGTCACGACATCCATTTATCTCCAGATAACGCAGCGTGTGTAGGGACTTCAGCGTGTCCGACAAGGAAACAATTTCTGCAGGTATTTCATTAGTCATGATGACCGTAGCAGTATCTCCTCATCTGACTCTTGGTTGTCTGCAATGTCCTTTATGACTGTACAGATATCGGAATTAGTGCTGTCAGATGATGTGGGCACATCGTTGTCAACGGTGACATACAGCTGAAACTCTTGTGGCGAGAGTCCAACTGGGAGTTCAGTGAACGAAGTGTCAGCTTCAGTTGTCTCATCAGATGCGTGATTGAAGCTTGCCCATTGAAAGCAATTTGAAATCGTTGATGATGAGACTCGACTCCATGCTTCCCGTACCATGTGAAGAGAGTCAAGCAGCGTCATTTTTCTCGCGAGCTCAGCAGCTCATAGGCTGGATTCCGTGCTTGCTTCAGTCACTGCCATCACATATCTTAAGACAAGCGACCTGTAATGACGTTTAAAGTTGGCGATTATTCTTTGGTCCATCGGTTGGATCAAAGAGGTCGTGTTTGGCGGCAGAAACACGAGTTTAATGTTGGTTAGTCATACATCATTGCTGTGTGCTGCACAATCACACAGCATTACAATGTGTCTCCTACGCCTTTTCATCAGATTGTCAAGCTTCAGCAACTATTCAATCCACAGTGTCGCCATCATCTATGCGTTTTTGCTGCTTTCATATTCAACAGGCAGGTGTTTAATGTTTTCGAAGCACCGAGGATTTCAATTCTTCCCAATCACCAGTGGCTCAAGCTTTTCACTACCGTCCATATTGCAACTGAGCAGCAATGTCAATCGTTCCTTTGGCACCCTGAAGCCAACAGTTTTGCTGCGTTTGAAAGCTGGTATTCCATCAAGGATGGCACGCCAGTAGAGGCCCGTCTCATTGGTGCTGAAAATATCACATGGTTCATATCCACCAATGAATGATGGTAACACTTCCATGACCCATCTTTCTGCACCAAACTCATCCACGTCTTGTTTTTTGCCATGCTGCTTCTTAAATTTTATGCCGTTACGAACTTTCCACCTCTCTAGCCATCCATTTGTTGCTTTGAAGTCTTTTACGCCCAGTTTTTTGGATAGCTGAGCTCCCTTCTCCATCAGCAGAGGCCCACTGATTGGCAGTTGACAACTTCTAGCTTCAGTAAACCATCGCAGCAATGCCTGTTCAACGTCTCTAGCCTTCCCAATTCTTTTCCGTTTTCTCGTAGAATTGCTGTTGTTTTGCCAGTCTTTCAATATGGCTTGCTTTTTTTTTTTTTGTAAATAAGAAAAATCTGGCTAAGATGAACGCTGTAATGCTTTGCAATAGAGATGTAACTCTCCCATTGGTCAAGGCTCTTTAAGACATTGGCATGTTCAGCCCCAGACAATGTCCAGCAAAGTGGACATAGTGGACAATGTCCAGCATAGTGGACATATTCAGCAAAGACAAAGATTTTTGTCCATGCAACGCCATGGTGCAGTTCTGAAAGTTCAAACACCTGGCCAGGCCTAGACTGCTGATCCAAAACACGTGGCTCATTCATGTAAGAATGTGATTGCTTTTAACCGAAGTGAACGAATAGAGGTGGGATCTATCATATCAGTGCGCATAAGCGGATTGTGTGCTTATCAGAATTGCAATTATCCAGAGTTTACGTCCATTGACTTTAATGTAAAAAAACACAGGATCATGGTGGTAGGCTGCGGATAACCGAAGCGTGCGCTTAACTGATGTGCACTTAGGTGGAGTCGACTGTATAGTGCAAAATATAGACAGCAGATATAAATCTCAAAACTGACACATTTTGATTACTAAATTGAAAATAAAATCATTTTTCCTATCTTTGTTGTCTGGTGATTTCATGAGTCTCTGGTTGTATTTCTTTCTGACTGGACATCCAATATATATATTTCTGCTTCCTCTCTTCAGGACTTCATTCCCTTCCCCAACCAACATCTCTCTCCACGAGTCCAACTTTTCTTCCTCTGTCCTCCTCCCCCATTGGCAACATGTCTCCCTCTCTCTCTCTATCACTTTCCATCTGTCTTGAGAGATCCAGGCATCTCTCCCATCCCCTTTACTGCCACATCCAGTATTTCTCCCTCTCATCCCCTGGGTCATGTGCAGCATTTTTTACCACTATCTACCAGTTCCATGCCCATTTCTCCTTCTATCACCCCTCTCCAGCACCATGCCATGTCTCTCCCTCTATCACTATGTCCAATATTCCTCCCCCTTACATCTTGTTCAATCTGTCCCTCTGTTCCCTCTCCACCACCATATCCAACATTTCTCTCTCACATCCTTCTCTTCCCCATGCATCTCTACCTTTCTCCTCTCTCTCTCTCTATGCCCAATTTTCCTGTCTTCCTTTCCCCATGTGCCACCATCTCGTTCCCTCTCACTCCACACTCATGCCCAACAATACTCGCTTTCTGTTCCGCTGCCAGCTATGCGTCTCCCCAACAAGCCGCTGAAGGCTGAAGAAGTAAGTGCGGCAAGAAGGTAACTGGGAACCTGCCCCTCCCCCCCCACACACACTCTGTTTATTGGGAAAGTTCTTATATTTCATTAACTCCTCCTCCCCCCCCCTTTTTTTACAAAACCACAAAGAGGTTTTTAGCGTCATCCGGCGTCAAAAGACTTTCCTCTGACATCAGCTCTGTCATCAGCTCTGACACTGGCGGGAAGCCCTGTGGGTCGGCTGAGGGAAGGAGGAGGGGGGATGGGCAGGGATCCCCAGCAGCGGCTTCAGCAGGTGGTGCGGGCAGCAAAGAGGGATCCCCGCCAGCGGCAGCATGGCTTTGGACGGACAGGCAAGGAATATTCTCTGTGGTGGCTGTGACGCGTACCCCCAACAAGTGGTCCATGTACCCCCGGGGGTATGCTTACCACGTGTTGAGAAACACTGGTCTAAACTCAACTTCTGGAGGTAGAAAAGGGAGATTATATTTATACCCAGAGCTTAATTTGTGGGGGAATGGCCTGGAACGCAGTTCCACCACCTTTTTTAAACTTCAGAGAAGTAAGAGCATTCTGCTTTAGCACCTCCCTTCAAAGCAGCCTCCAGGGAAGAGGAGGGTAGGTTAAGGAGCAAAGCAGAGACCAGTTACTCCATCACCTCTACTCCTATTTCTCCTTCTCCTGACCTACCCAAGCCTTTCCAGGCTCCACAGTTCCACTTCCTTTTTATCTCCAAATTAAGCCTTGCTTATACCAAAGGAAGGAAAGACAGGTTTGTGTCGGATATACTGACCTAATCCAAGATACTGGAAATAACTCTTTTATAACCCCAAAACCTGAACTCTTCCAGCAGCTTGGTAAATTGTCTACATTTTATGACAGCTGTTAGTAGAGCAGGAAAAATGGAAGTGAAATGATTTGTATGCACAAGTAAATGAATTGATAAGGTTAAGAGCCGTCATACTTATGCTGATCTTGCATAGATATTAGACAGCTTCCAGGAATATATTAATTGTGCTGCTTTCAATTTGAGTCTGTGATAACCTGAACAAGGGTGGGCCGTAGAGTTTTGCTTAACCACAGCCAGACAGCAAGTTAATAATATAACGACAGCTTATTAAAGAGGAGGATCGAGGCAACCTGCCCCTTTCATAGGGGAAAAGAAATAAACATACAAAAGTCAATTTTAGTTCTCAAAAAAAAATCTCCCCTTGGCCAGCACCAGTCTGTCTCTTAAAACAAACACAGCATGAACAGTTTTATTTCTGTTCGGCAGTAAATTTTAAATTGGTTATACTTATCTATAAATTGTTTCAGGGAATGGGACCAGAAAGTTTACCCTCCCCCCGCTTTTACAAAACCACAAAGAGGTTTTTAGCGTCATCCGGCGTGCTGAATGCTCTGCGCTGCTCCGACACGTGTAGGAACTCTATGACTATCGGAGCAGCGCAGAGCATACAGAACACCGGCCGACACTAAAAACCTCTTGTGTGGTTTTGTAAAAAAGGGGGGGGAGGAGGAGTTAATGAAATATAAGAACTTATATTTTAATTTAAAGCAGATTACTTATTTGGGAGAAAGGGTATATATATTTCCTGATGTTTCGAGGTGGACACAATCTAGGAGGAAAGAATTTCTGCTATATAGATCAAAGGTGATTGCTTTGGGGGCAAGTTTTCAGTTGCGATTTCCTTGCAAATGCTATCAAGGAAGTAAATATATTTTCTTCGAACCTGCCCAATTAGGTTTTTTCCTTGAAGGTAAAGGTATCTCTACACAGTCCGAATGATAAAGGTTAATAATGCGGTTGATTTGTTTTGGATAGGATAAGATCAGGCTGCTCTATTTCTTTATTTCTATTTTTCTTTTGTATATTTCCCCTTTCCCGAGGGGTTTTTATTTCATCTTGTCTCTTCTCTCCAGATTGTGGACTGTATTACATGATTTATTTTGAATGTTTAAATTTCGATTCTTGGTTTGTATTATGACTAAGAGACTATATTTCTGTATTTCTTTAAACATCTTTGTATATAGGATGTATTAAAATGATAAATAAAGTAAAAAAAAAAAAAAAAAAAGAACTTTCCCAATAAACAGAGTATAAAGTCATTGAGGCTTGACTGTTCTATAAGTTCATATAGTCGTTTGAAATCTTTGATGAACAAATCTTTTGAGTTTATAGGACCAAAGCTTCAGAATGATCTTCCAACTGCACTAAGAAAAGTTTCTTCTTATTATATCTTCAGAAAATGATTAAAACCTTTTTATTTTTAATGATTGTTAAATGAATAATTTTGTATGGACACAATATTTGTTTTAAAATTGTTTCTATGAGCATCGGAGCATTTACATCGCAATGGAGGATTAAGGGCTCCTTTTACAAAGCCGCGTTAGCGGTTTAACACGTGTAATAGCACGCGCTAATTTGCCAGCCGTGCTAGCCGCTACCGCCTCCTCTTGAGCAGGCGGTAGTTTTTCGGTTAGCGCGCGCTAATAAGTTGCGTGCAATAAAGCCACCAACGCGGCTTCGTAAAAGGAGCCCTAAGTGATTTGCCCAGAATCACAAGAAGCTGCAGTGGGAATTAACTCTGGTTCCCAGGCTACTACAGTAACCATTAGGTCTACTCCTCCAGTCCTCCAAACTAAAATGATCAATTGAAAGCACATAAAAAAAAAAAAAGAAATAAAAATTACAGATCTCAATTTGAAAAACAAAGTTGAAAAATATCTTTCTGCTAGAAATTTTTGGGTGAACAGAAGTGGCAAAATCAAATGATACCAGTTCAGTTGTCTGCACAATTAACATTATTTGATTAACATTATCGTTCAAGTGTAAAAAAAGTCGAGCCATTGCTCATTCCTGGAAATGGTTATGTGGCTTCTTTGTGTACACATGTGGTGACTTTGAGTAACCAAGAGATTCATTCACACTCTCACTGTTCATTTGAATGCCTTTTGTCAAATAACGTATCAGTTTTGTTTTGTTTTTACACTCATTGCCAGATGACTTATTTTAAATACTATAATATTTACTAAGCAAACAATGCCAGTGTTGTACAAGGTAATTCACTTGTTAAAATGTGCCTGCTACAAGAGACCCTTGATCCAGGTTTGAGCAGGGGGAGTCTTAGTGACTTGCTCAAGGAACGGTGAAGAGGGGACCTAAACCCGAATCTGCACATTCAAAGGCCTCCCCTCTGCAACCACTGTACTATGCTCCTCTGCCAATCACCAGCCCTCCAGGAACTCAAACTATGAAGCCATGTAAAATGGGAGTGACAAAATAAACACAGCAACATAGAAATTTGAGCACAAATGATGTACTTTTTTTTTTAAAAAATAAGATTTTCCAATAATTTTCACAAAGAAAATAAGAAATGGAATCACTATACAATAAGGCCTAGATTCACTAAACTCACCGTTGTTGGGCAATCTGTGGCCGAGTGTTGCTGGGTGACTGATTCGCAACAGCTTCAGCATGCAAATGATGTGATCGGATGCACGCCCTACAGCAATCTCACAGATCGCCGTAGAGCACTGGTTCCCAAACCTGTCCTGGGGGACCCCCAGCCAGTCAGGTTTTCAAGATATCCCTAATGAATATGCATGAGAGAGATTTGCATATAACGGAAGTGACAGGTATGCAAATCTCTCTCATGCATATTCATTAGGGATATCTTGAAAACCTGACTGGCTGGGCGTCCCCCAGGACAGGTTTGGGAACCACTGCCGTACAGTGATCGAGACGCATGCGCCAATCATCCTTGTTTGTTGTAGATGCAATTTGCATATGCGCTAGCTCTTAGCACAAGTGAGGTCAAAGGGGGAGCAGTGGCTGCAGTTTAGCTGGCCCTACGAGTGGACATTAATAAGGAACCATTTCAATTTGGCCTAGGTACAGCCAGATTATATGGAATAGAACACGCTTTTAACCCGCGAGTTAAAATCACGGGCTCGCACATGGGGATTTTCTGGAATTTCAGGGCGGCAGAGAGCAGGAGAGTCGGCAGGGACAGTAAGCAACTGGTCCTCAGCAGTTGCTTCATTTTGGATCGGCAAGCCCAATCGGTGTTCCTTCTTCTGTTTAGTGAATCGCTGCCTTCCTACTTATGCATGCCATTTCCCCTCATTTGCATGGGTGGATTGGATCGGGTGGGAGATTGATCGGCCAGAAGGTTAGTGAATCGGGTCGGGGAACGCTTGCAAACTGGTCAGGACACGATCGGTGAGCTTAGAGAATCTAGCCCTAAGTATCTTAATATTACAGCAAAAAAAACTCCAGTAAATTCCTTCTAGACCACATAACGAGAGGATATACCTAAATCGTATATAATTATTTACTAAGGAAAAGTTTAAGATCTATTTGTTTTTATCTTCATAAAAATAAAGAATAAAGAAATAAATTTAACCAATCAGAACCACTAAATGTGATGTCAATCTATTCAACTCCTAATCAAAGTCAGAACTGTATTTACTTCTTTTGTTTCTCCTGTAAATCCAAAAATTAAACTCTTTCTCAAAGTTTTAGAATACAGTTACAAGGGAACTTCAAGTAGGAAGTAGCTTCTTTTTTTAATTTAATTTTTATTAATTTATCATAAATTTACAAGTAATTCTACTTGTTACAGAAATTCAGAATCATAGCCAAACTTAAACAAACCTTCAGGAAACAATTTTAAGAAAAAAAAGAAAAATGGAATTTAACTCTGCCTTAGACCACAACAATGAGAGAGAGAAAAATAGAAATTAAAGGGAGAAAATTGTAACAAAGCTATTCAAGGCAAAGACTATTATACTGCTTCTTTCCTCGGTCTTCAAATTTTGGAGCCTCCTCCCTCACCACTGATTAACCTCTTGAGGTCCAAAAAAGATCTTAGATAATCAGGAATGAAGATCTTTATTGAAAGTAGCTTCTAAAGACAAATGATCTACTTTTTAACTACTGTGTGTGTGTGTGAGATACATGAGGACTCCAACATGTGTGGGATGATATTGCATCTTAAACCCCCATTGAGCAGATATAAATGTCATCTTTTCCTTATTATGACCGGGATAGCCATGCAAATGGTTACTCGTAATTGGAAAAAATTGGAATCGCCTTAGTTATACTTTTTGGTGGGTGAATTTATGCTTATGTTATAAGTATGAAAAGATGAACATGCTGGGGCATAATAAGATATTCAAATTAGTTTGGGGTCCATTGACGTCTTTTGTGGCTTCGTTATAGTTGTCATTTATATATATTTTCCGTTGTTTTAGCACGCACACATCTATGGGAGGGTGGGAGGTATCCCTTTTGTTTGGTTTTATTCCCTGTTTGAAAATATTGGATGGGGGAGGGGTTTTTATTCTCTTTGTATTGTTATGACAGATTATAAGTGTTTATTATGCTTATTTATTTATATATGTATGTATATTGCTTGCACTTGTTGTTAGTCTTAAAAACTTAATAAAGAATTTTTTTAAAAAAGAAAGAAAGTAGCTTCTAAAGACAAATGATCTACTTTTTAATTACTCTGTGTGTGAGATACATGAGGACTCCAACATGTGTGGTTTTATGTTAGAGGAACACAAGAGAAGAACAGACTCCACAATACACAAAGAGACGCCAAACTTAGTGGAGATAGCCAGGAAGCACAAAAGGACATCAGAAGCTATATAATCACTTTAATGTAGCATTTCCATCAGACTCAACATGGCTGTGTTTTGGCCTCCAGTCCATCAGGTGTCTTGAACCTAAAAGAAGGATATTTTGTGTCAGCGTTTCTCAAACATTTTTAGTTGTGGCACACTAAATGAAGCAAAATTTTTTGTGGCGCATTATAATTGCAAAACCAACAAAAAATTAAATTTAAAAGTTCTTTAAAGTTCTTTAACCTATGTATGGGTGATTGTAACAACAGTGAAACTAAAATAGATGGAATAGAATTGTCAATCAATGTGATGGATGAGCTTGTTTTTGAGTGAAAATGAAATCAAAACGCGGCTCGACAGTTGACAAGAAACGCACAATGGAACTATGATTGCCATACAGCAGGGACATTATAGAAAGTTTATGGATATTTGGGAGCCATTGACAAAATTCTGGTTAGTAAATTCGCTTAGTAAATTAAATCATCGCTTAGTAAATTAAATAAGCGATTCATCAAATGCTAATAAAAACTTGAAACTTGAATGACTGTTGATTTTGCCCTTTGATCATACATGTCCAGGGTGGGTGGGAAGATACTTTTAATTTGAGTGCAATTGTTGGATATGTAGAAAGGGGGAGATGATATATGTATTTGATATAATTGTTAAAATGTAAAATGTCTGTTATAATATGTTGCACTTATTTTGGGCTTTAAAACGAATAAAGATTTTTTTAAAAATGCACATTTCAATATCCATCATCTGCAGTCGTTTTCTTTTTTTTTCAATTTAATTTTAGTCAGAGCTGAAAATCTAAGTCCGCAAAGAAAAAAATATCCAAATGGTAACAAAGCCTTGATTCCTTTGTTGCTCAAGTTAGGATAACTTCTGCATAAAAAATAAAAATAAAATTACTAGATTTCAAGGACCAATCACATCAAAGACTGATGTTCGTCTGGGCGATTGTATCCTTACGTACAGAGATGCTCATAACATTGACAGGCTCTTGCGTACGCAACATAGATATCATCTATTCTAGTGTATACTTATGAAGGGAATTTTTAAAAATAAAGTAAAATTCTGGAATCTCTCGTGACACACCTACTTATCTACTTAAGCCTAACTAAGAAAAACCTCCACAGACTCCAACGGATTCAGAATGCCGCGGCCAAGCTCATCTTCGCTAAAAGTAAATTTGACCATGTCTCCCCGCTCCTGGCCAAGCTCCACTGGCTTCCGATAATCGCCAGGGTCCACTATAAATGCGCCTGTTTAACTTTCAAAATCCTATATGGTATCCTCCCTTCCTTTATCCCTCTTTCTTGGAATTCCTCAAACCCTAATACCACCAGATCTTCCCACAAATTAAAACTATCTTTCCCCTCGCTAAAAGGATTTCCCACACAGGAAAGCTAGGGACCTCCCTCCACTTCAAAATCACTGAGCTCTGGAACAACCTTACCTCCCCTCTTCGGAACTTGAGCTCTCTCCAAGTTTTCCGCAAACATCTGAAAACCTGGCTTTTCTCAAAAAATGTAAGTCTCCCTTCAACTTAGGAATCAAGGAAACTTATATCTTGGCATCCCAAGTCCTCTAAATTTTCTTCACACTTCTGCCTCTAACCCTCTGTTGTAGTTCCTTCCTATTTCTCCTACTGTAAACCGCGTCGAGCTCTACGAACGTGGAGATGATGCGGTATACAAACCTAAGGATTAGATTAGATTAGATTAGACACACCCAGAATCTCTTCGGGATACACCACTGTGCTGTGGCACACAGTTTGCGAGACACTGTTTTGTGTGGAGGCCAGGTGGCATTGGAGCCAGCTCTATGGGTGCTTCAACACCCTCAATACTGAACAAACTCTTTGACTAAGTCAAGGAAGAGGTAGTTTATATTGGGTTTAGCACCTCTAATCATTTTGAAAAGTTGGCTTCTCTGCTTTGTGGTAACACACATAAACAATTTCACATTATAACCAAATTAGCGGCTCCGCTTTTGCCTACACGCAAAAATGTTCAAGCTAGAAACTTAAGGCGCCTTTTACTAAGGTGCGTTAGGGCCTTAACGCATGCTAAATTGCCACGTGTGCTAGACCTTAGCGCCAGCATTGAGCTGGCGTTATTCTAGGAGCGTACTGCGCAGTTTAGTGCGCGGTAATTTTGTGCGTGCACTAAAAACGCTAGCGCACCTTAGTAAAAGGAGCCCTTAGTCTGAATCGCCAAAGAATGAACAAAAACTTCAGTCCCATAACGCTTGTAAAATAAAGCAAACCACACATGTGCATGGATGGCAGAAGCATACATATGTGTATCTCAGAAAATAGACTGTTTTAGTTGTGCATGTAACGTCTTCAAAATTCAAGTCAGTACAAGCTGTAAGCTCAAAAAACTTTAATAAAATAATTCTAATTGTGATGACACTTAGGGCCTGTTTTACAAAGCCACGCGGTAACGGCCCCGAAGCCCATAGAGATTTAAAGGGCTTCGGGGCTGTTGCCTCATGGCAGCCACTAGTGCGACTTTGTAAAACTTAGAATTTGATTTGTCATGCTCTATAGACACGAAATCAGACAAAAGTGTTCATAATAAATCAGAACCTTACAGGGGTAGCAAAGTCTACAAAGATACCAAATACAAATTAATCATAAGCTCATGCAGAAAGAGCTCAGGAAAGAAAGCTTTTGTAATTGCAAGTGGTGCTTATATTCTTCAACAAGGCTTAATGAAGGATTAAAATTTACTTCTGCAAACAGCCTGTTTCACTGATCAGTGCTTTTCCCCCTCATGTAATGTAGCAATACAATAACTCTGATCCCTTGGGAGGGGAAGCGGAAGTTGCCCTACAAAATTGTTACTTTTTTTTTTTTTTTTTTATAGATAGCAAAGTCCATCCTTCCACCTGCATCCAAAGCAGCTGGCAGAACAAAGCCCTAGAGAAAAAGAGCTGACCGGCATCTCTTCAATTGCCAGTGCACAGGTGCTGTCTTGTTTTTCAACTCCGAAGCAGCCTCCAGTGATTGGCACGATTCTGTTGACTCTGTTTAACCCTTACTCGTCCAAGCTGGGCAAAGAGTAAGGCAGAATTATGCAGGGATTAAAGGCAAGAGGTTTCTTAGAGAATCTCCCTGACTGTGAACTTCTTAACCCCCACATTCACATATGTTGATCCTATTCCTGCATGATAGATTCTCCCTTTTACAGCTCACTATCTTTACTGCACACCAGAGGACCTGAACTTGCAGATAAATTATTACATTGGCCTCTATTCTCTAAAACTTGTGCAAAAATATGTTTTGCTTGTAGTCACAAAAACTTTAATGCAAGGCTAAAATGTCATGTAATGTTACTACTATTATAGATGTTTTATTCTAGTACCCAACACGGCTTCAGCGTAATGAACCTGCCTCAGGGATCCGTTGGAATTGAGGAACCAATATAAGTAGTCAACAATGATGAAGAACTTGAAGTGTTCAAAGCTCTTGTAGGCATAAGCAAAGTTCCCTCTAAGCCAGGGATCTCAAAGTCCCTCCCTGAGGGCCGTAATCCAGTAAGGTTTTCAGGATTTCCCCAATAAATATGCATGAGATCTATGTGCATGCACTGCTTTCAATGCATATTCATTGGGGAAATCCTGAAAACCTGACTGGATTGCGGCCTTCAAGGAGGGACTTTGAGATCCCTGCTCTAAGCTGTGCAGTTGTGCGGCCTGTGGGATCGGGACCAACACCTCCCTCACCAGTCTCCCATCTTCTGCTGCTGGGACTGCCTGCAGAACCTTCCCATGCGTACCTGCGGCTGCCAGCCTGCCCTCTCCTACGCCACTTCTTCTTCCGGGGTAGAGCTGACAGCCGTGGATATATAGAGGAAGGTCCCACAGCTGGTTTGTTTCAGTTTGTCACTGCTGCTTCAGGAAAGCAGCAGCAGTGGTGGGGGTGTTAGGGGGCACATGGTGGTATGGGATGGGTGGGACAGAAGGGGTCAAATGCTGGTGGAAAAGGGATGGGGGAGAGAGGGGGGTATACACTAGTAGAAGGGATGGAGGAGCGAGAGGGGATAGACGCATGTGGAAATGAGGTGTCATGAGAGAAAGGGGGGGCAGAAGCTGGTGGAAATGGTTTGAGATGAAGGAGAGAGAGGTCAGATTTTGTATAGAACTGGGAAGACAGATTCTAGATAGAAAAGGGAGCAGATGTGAGGTACAGAAAGGAGAGAGATGGGGGAAGTGAAAGGGGAGATGCTGGATGGAAAGTGAGAGGAATAAAGGGGTAGACATTGTATGGAAGGGGAGAGATACAAAGAGGAGGGAAATATTGATGGAAGGGAGAGGGAGGAATAAGCTGTATAGAAGAGGAGGGGGAATAAGCTGTATAGAAGAAAGGAGACAGGAGTATGGATGGAAGAGGGGAGAGACTGGAGGGAGATGATGGAAGAGGGAAGTGAATGGGGAGAAAGGAGGCAGACTGTATAGAAGGGGGAAGAGACAGAGGAAGGAGATACTAATAGAAGGGAAGAGAGAGTGTGGAGATGCTGAATGGAAAGGGGAAATAAATAAGCAGATATTTGGGGGAGGAGACAGAAAAGAAAAGAAGGAGATATAATAATGGAAGGGGAAAGAAAGGGCAGATATAGGGGTAAACACTGTATAGAAGGGGTAGAGAAAGTGGGCAGAGTTAGTGAAAGACTGGGAATAAGGGGAAATAAAATAGGAGAGCCAGGGTGAGGGAAAGAGATGGAAAGCTGCTGGTAGACCATAAAAAAGAGGGAACTTGAAGACTAGATAGTAAGAATGAGTTAAATCTGGACATAGAGATGGAAAATAAGTTGAAGAAAGCCAATGGAAACGTGGTGCAAAACCTCACAACTAAAATTAGATGGTGGTTTCTCTCATTCTATAATTAGATGTATAACTTTGAGGAATGCTCCGATTTGCCCATGACCCTCTCATTTCCACATCCCCTTCTGGCACAGCCTGTAAATTTATCCATGCCTAAATAGACATAAATAAATTTAAATTAAAACCAATTAATGTTAATAATTGTTCATCAAGAAATCAATTATCAGCACTAATTGGTTCCGTCAAAAATTACAAAAACTAGGGGACATTCGATGAAGTTACAGGGAAATACTTTTAAAACCAATAGGAGGAAATTCTTTTTCACTCGGAGAATAGTTAAGCTCTGGAACACGTTGCCAGAGGATGTGGTAAGAGCGGATAGCGTAGCTGGTTTTAAGAAAGGTTTGGCCAAGTTCCTGGAGGAAAAGTCCATAGTCTGTTATTGAGAAAGACATGGGGGAAGCCACTGCTTGCCCTGGATCGGTAGCATAGAATGTTACTACTCCTTGGGTTTTGGCTAGGTACTAGTGACCTGGATTGTCCACTGTGAGAACGGGCTATTGGGCTCGATGGACGATTGGTCTGACCCAGTGAGGCTATTCTTATGTTCTTAAGTTGCATGCATAAATTTGGCATGCGCCCAAGTTTGCGCACAATTCAAAGCACCATTTATAGAATTTGGGCGTTTGCGGAGGCTTTTTATTTCCTGAGAAGAGTGCACCCTTTCAGAAAGATTGTGCGCTCAGTGTGCACAGGCATGCACCATCATATTTGCACAGTCGCAAAGTCTCTCAAACTTTTTTTTTTAGCTCCGGCACACTAAACGGAGCAAATGTTTGTTTGTTTTTTTGTGGCACATTATAACTGAAATTATAACATTGCAAACTAACAAAAAATTAATTTTGAGGGTTATTTTTTTAAAGTTGTTTAAGCTATGTATGGGTAATTGTAAAAACGGTGAAACTAAAGTAGATAGAATAGAATTGCTAATCAATGCGATGGATGTTTTTGTTTTTGAGTGCAAATTAACTTAAAATGCGGCTCGATAGTCGACAAGCAAACATGCATTTCATCATCCGACCATCTACAGCAGGGATCTCAAAGTCCCTCCTCGAGGGCCGCAATCCAGTCGGGTTTTCTGGATTTCCCCAATGAATATGCATTGAAAGCAGTGCATGCACATAGATCTCATGCATATTCATTGGGGGAATCCTGAAAACCCGACTGGATTGCGGCCCTTGGGAGGGACTTTGAGACCCCTGATCTACAGTCATTCTCTTTTTTTCAATTTAAATTTCTGTCAGAGTTGAAAATCCAAGTTCACAAAGATAAGAAGATCCAAGCAGTAATAAAGCCTTAATTGCTTTGTTACTCAAGTTAGGATAACTACTGCATAAAAAAATAAAACTAAAATTACTTGCCGTTAGTTTTCAAGGACCAATCGTGTCAGAAAACGATGCTTGTCTGGGCGGTTGTATCCTTACACACAGAGACACTCATAACATTGATAGACTCTTGCGTACACAACATACATGTCATTTATTCTAGTGTATACTTATGAAGGGAATTTTAAAAAATAAAGTCAAATTCTGGAATCTCTCGTGGCACATCCAGAATCTTGCCGGGGCACACCACTGTGCCGTGGCACACAGTTTGCGAGACACTGCCCTATCAGAAAAGAGTACGCCTTCTTTGCAAACAGGTCTTATGCTTGACAACATTGTTCTCATGACAAAATGGTCATGAAAAGCCAACTGAAACCATAATTCCTTAGAAGGCTAAAGGAGATAGTAAGAGCATTTTGGTTGCCCATCCCTAATATCTAGTAGTTTTTTCCAAATGTGAATTTTATACCTTCAAGGGTAAAAATTGACCATACACTTCTGAGACACTAACAGATTAATAGCTATAATCCAGTGGTCTCAAACTCGCGGTCCGACAGGTACTATTTTGAGGCCCTCAGTATGTTTATCATAATTACAAAAGTAAAATAAAACAGTTTCTTGATCATATGTCTCTAGCTATAAATGACAATATTTATAAACTATAAAGAGTTTTACCTCATGCAAAATTGTCATTTCTTTAATAAGACATTAACTATTTTTACTGAGGCCCTCCAAGTACCTACAAATCCAAAATGTGGCCCTGCAACGGGTTTGAGTTTGAGACCACTGCTATAGTCTGAGCTGTTCTTCAGTCCTAGCAATAGTGTACGGGACTCTCACTGCTACTTCTCACACAGGAGTTGCATGCGTGGTTTTACCTACAACAATGTACCTGAAGTGGAGCAACTAGGAGAAGAGAAACAATGCCCACTGTTGTTCTGAAGAAGCTGTGCCACTCCATTGTCATCAGTGAGAAAGGAACCCAAGATATGATACAACATCTTGGCAGCAACTAGTGGCATAGTAAAGGGAGGGGGGGTGATCTGTCCCGGACGCCATCTTGGTGAAGATGCAGTCACCCATCCTCCTCTCTGACCCTCCCGCTCTTTCTCCGCCCACCCATTGCTGCACGTGTGCGCTGCTTCTCTTCCCCGTACCCCTTTAGCATTCCCTGTGCGAGCAGCAACTCCCAAGCTGCTGTTGCACCAGCATCGGCTCTTCCTCTGATATCACTTCCTGGTTCCGCCCCCTAGGAAGTGATGTCTCGGAAGAAGAGCCGATGCTGGCATGACAGCAGCTTGGGGGTTGCTGCTCATTCCAGGAATGTTGCAGAGGTGTGTGTGGGGGGGAAGGGAAGTGGCGTGTGTGCAACAGGAGGGGGTGGGAAAGAAGTGTGTGGAGGTCAGGGGGAGGGGCGCCACACACCTTCGCTATGACACTGGCAGCAGCTTTCATGTTGTCCTTTTGCCTCTCCTGCTGTATTTCCAGGAATAAGAACTTACAGCTGAGGAAGTATACATACATTTCCTCTTTATCTTCTTACAAAGGCCTTTCCCAAAATCTGGCTAGTGTCCGGGAAGGTTTAAGCAGTTTAGTGTCTCAGATTAGATTAAAGTAGTTTACTTCATGGTGCCATTGTCACAATCACGATTAGGTAAATGATTCCGGCATGGATGAAAGAACTCCATAGTTGTAAAGCATGGCTGTCCATAAATCAGAGTATGTGTAAGCCATTTTACTGCCAAAGAGCTATTGAATTTAAGGAATTGTTTGCTGTTTCATAACTGAGGACGAGATGAGAGCCATAGATTACAGCTAACAATTATTATAAATCGAGCAAGGCTCCCTGATTGCCTGACCCACGTTCAGGAACTTGAGTCCTGGCACCATGGAGATAATCTAATGATGCACAAACTTGGCACCTTTCCAGCTGCCTCTGAACAATGGACATTGTCAGGGTGATATACCGAGACTGGGCATTAATAACAGGGCAGCACAAGTTGCATTTGTTTCCAAACACTCTCCTCTTGTGCGCTGCCTGTACATCAAATAGGAATGTAGCTCCCAGGCAACGTTGTGCTCATTTTACAGATCAAATCGTATTCACAAGTATGGTGTGCTACCAGTAGTTTCTATACGGAATATAAATGGGCATGAGTCGAGTCTCTTTCATTTGAAAGGAAACTCTGCAACGAGAAGGCACAGGATGAAGTTAAGAGGTGATAGACTCCGGAGTAATCTGAGGAAATACTTTTTTACAGAAAGGGTGGTAGACGCGTGGAACAGTCTCCCGGAAGAGGTGGTGGCGACAGAGACTGTGTCTGAATTCAAGAGGGCCTGGGATAGGCACGTGGGATCTCTCGGAGAGACAAAGAGATAATGGTTACTGCGAATGGGCAGACTGGATGGGCCATTTGGCCTTTATCTGCCATCTATGATAAGAAACACAGAACAATAGATCCTAGATCATTTTGCAGTGTAATAGGTCCGTGATATGTTCGGCCTAGAAAAGACACCTAAAAAAGGTACATTTACTAAGTCTTTTTTTTTTTTTTAATTCATTTAAACCTCATTTTAAAAAAACAAACAGGCAAGTGACCCGCAAGATCCAGGACAATGACAAAATAGAGCAGACCAGCGTGATAAAACTATAAAAATTGGTTAACCACAAGCCAATTAAAATGTAAAACAATCTCTAAAAGCCTGGCACAGCCATGTTTCGCTCTCAGAAGGGCTGCGTCAGGGTTTAAGTAAAGATTCATTGCAAGCAGCTTGTGTATGAGCTGAAGTTGGACTGTAAAATTTGACATCACACTTGCTGGATATTTTGCTTACTTGTATATACAAGTACAAGTAAGTAAAAAAAAATACACCTACTTGTATATAACATGTAAATTGTTTCAAATGTAAACACAGAAAGGCTTCTTCTAGTCTCCTTAAATATTTTTCTTTTGGAGCAATTCTCTTGTAAAATGTCTGTGCAAAGTGGCAAACATAAAACAATAAAAATAAAGAATGTTTAATAAAACCAGGCATTAGGGGCCCTTGCATAATCACACAAAAATTATTTATGTGAGTCTATCCTAGGAGCATCCCAAGCTGGAAACGCACCCTGTGCGGCATGACCTCAAGTGCTCCTCCCCCACCCACTGTATCATATTACATCGCAGCCAAGCAAGGGAAAGCCAATGGACAGGGTACAAACGGTTGCCCCTGCCTCCTTTGAGCCCTGAATGGCCCCACCAGCCGTACAGAGCTTGCTATGGTACTAGTATATCATGTCATAAATTATCAGCCTCATTCATATACATGACCTTCACTATGCCAATGGACTCAGTTCACTATTTGGCTAAACTTCATCTGGGACTTTTCAAATATTCACCAAATCTTCCCATCATATCAAAACATATTGATAGTACTATCTTATAAACCACTGAATATTTTTTTTAAAGTGTGTAGAATCCTCAGAGGGCTCACTTTCCTTTATTTAGAGTTCATAGAAGGAACATATAAGCCAATATCGTCAATGGATCCTTTGTTTTGTATATTTTTAACCTTTTCTTCATATATAAAAAAAAAACCTGCTGCATTTGCACTTTATATATATGAAAAAAAGGATCCATTGACGATATTGGCTCATATGATCCTTCTATGAACTCTAAATAAAGGAAAGTGAGCCCTCTGAGGATTCTACACACTTTAAAAAAATATTCAGTGGTTTATAAGATAGTGCTATCAATATGTTTTGATATGCTGGGAAGCTTGACTATGCTAAGGTAGTAGAAGCCACAGAGCATGGCCATGCCTTTATTTCAGCTTGAGCCAAGGTAGGAAGCTAAAACCACTTGTCTGCAACTCACAAGAACTGCTGTACTGGAGGAAAAGTCCATAGGCTGTTATTGGGGGAGCCACAGCTTGCTATAGATCAGGGGTGTTTCCAATACAGCAGGGACAATGCATCAAAAGAGTCAGAAAAGACGCTAGGCTAAACTGAAGAGACTGACTCAATAAATAACTCCACCCACGAGAAGGGCCCGCTGATCAGGGGTGGGCAATTCTGGTCCTCGAGAGCCAGAGCCAGGTCAGGTTTTCAGGATATCCACAATAAATATGCATGAGATGGATTTGCATGCACTGCCTCCTTGAGTTGCAAATCTATCTCATGCATATTTATTGTGGATATCCTGAAAACCTGACCTGGCTCAGGCTCTCGAGGACCGGAATTGCCTACCTCTGATCTAGATCAGTAGCATGGAATGTTGCTACTATTTGGGTTTTTGCCAGGTACTATTTATTTTTGTTATTAGGTATTTATATACTGCATATCAAGGTTATCCTAAGAACTTAAGAATAGCTTTACTGGGTCAGACCAATGGTCCATCAAGCCCAGTAGCCTTTTCTCACAGTGGCCAATCCAGGTCACTAGTATCTGGCCAAAACCTAAGGAGTAGCACTATTCCATGCTACCGATATAGGGCAAGCGGTTTACAGTCAGGTACTCATGCATTTTGTCTATCTGTCCCGGTGGGCTCACGATCTATCTAATGTATTTTTATTTATTTATTTATTTAGATTTTTATCCCGTCCTCCCAATAGCTCAGAACGGTTTACAAATGAACATACACAGTGGGGAGTAACTAGACATATAAGTGGTACAACAGGTTTAGTGATTGGATTTATAGTTTTTGGAGAGAATTAAATACAGGGAGATTAAGTAGAGAGAGAGAAGGGGGAAATACAGTAGTTTAATTTAAGGAAATTTATAAGCGTATAGGTGCAATTTGTTAGTGGATAGAGTAAGAGAGGGTCATACTGGAATTTCGGGAAGGAGATAGGAGAGTGGAGGGTGGGGCCTAAGGGGGGGAGAGACAGAGGAGATCTTTAATTGAAGAGGAGGGTCTTTACCGATTTACGGAATGTTAATAATGAGTTCTGTTGTCTAAGTTGGGGGGGAAGTTGTCTAAGTTGGGGGGGAATGTACCTGGGGTAGTGGAGGATTAAGTGACTTGCCTAGGGTCGCAAGGAGAACCCACAATCTTAGGTTGCTGAGGCTGAAGCTCTAACCACTTGGCCATCCTTGCTCCTGGATTGGCCACTGTGAAGACAGGCTACTGGGCTAGAGGGACCACTGGTCTGACAAAGTCAGGCTATTCTTATATTCTTATCCAGCACCATCCCAGCACTATCCCAGAAATTAAATTCATTCCTTTCCACTCACTCCATGGAATAAGTGGTGGCTTTCCTAAATCAATCTGCTTTAAAACCCAAATCTTCCTTGGACCACACTTCCTGGGAACAAAGTCCGCAGCCTCATTGTTTGTTGAGTAAATAAATACATTCTCCTGCTTCTCTGAAATCTGCTTCCTGCTCAACTTCTGCATTCCCTCAACAAATGCCATCATTACACTGTTATGTTGCGAGCATAGCTTCCATGAGCTACTATGCTTTTTATTGCACTGTTCCTTACTACTACTTATCATTTATATAGCGCTCTACATCCTTCCTTGTGGAATGCACTTTCAGCTACCCTTTGACATAAATTCAAGGCTGCATTAAAAACTCATTTATTCATATTCACCTTTGGGGAGCATCTCATTTGCGTTATGGTCAGTAGGAGTTATTAGACCCCTTGCCTGCACTGACTGGGAGAGTGCCCTCGATGACATTACAATTGTGTTCTTATGTTGACTGATTCTTAAAATTGATTAACATAGTAACATAGTAGATGACGGCAGATAAAGACCCGAATGGTCCATCTAGTCTGCCCAACCTGATTCAATTTAAATTTTTAAATTTTTTCTTCGTAGCTCGTAGCTATTTCTGGGCAAGAATCCAAAGCTCTACCCGATACTGTGCTTGAGTTCCAACTGTCGAAATCTCCATCAAAACTTACTCCAGCCCATCTACACCCTTCTTTCTATATCAGCCCTTCTACATCAGCCTTACCCGATGTCCCCCCACCGCCACCCCAAGCTCTCCCTGCAGAAGCATCAGATCGACCAGCATTCCGCTCCTCAATGTCAATTCTGACGTTGAAGAGGAAGTTCCAGGCCAGCCATTTGCTGCCTGGTTGGCCCAGAACTTCCTCTCTGATGTCAGAATTGACGTCGGGGAGCGGAATTCTGGTCAGCGCGAAGCTTCTGTAGGGCGAGCTTGGGGCAGTGCTGGCTTGGGAGCCTGTTCCCTGATGGCAATGGCGACGGCAAACCTAGTGGCTTGGGGGAGGGCAGGGATAAAGAAAGAAAGGGGGCAGGCAGGGTAGACAGAAAGAAGGGGGGGGGCAGGGAGACAAAGAAAGAATGGAAACAGAAAGAAAGGGGGAACAGGGAGACAGATAGAAAGTGGGCATGGAGAGAGAGAGAAAGAAAGGGAGGCAGGGAGACAAAGAAAGAATGGGGCAGGGAGAAAGAATGAAAAAGTTGGGGGAGAGAATGAGGTCTGGAGGAGAGGAAGCATACAGGAGGCTGAAAGAAGGGAAGAAATATTGGATGTACAGTCAGAAGAAGAAAGTGCAACCAGAGACTCATGAAATCACCAAACAACAAAGGTAGGAAAAATGATTTTATTTTCAATTCAGTGATCAAAATGTGTCCATTTTGAGAATTTATATCTGCTGTCTATATTTTGCACTATGGCTCCCTTTTACTAAACTGCAGAAGAGGTTTTTCGCACAGGGAGCCTATGAGCGTCGAGAGCTCCCTGCGTTAAAAACTGCTATCGTTTAGTAAAAAGGGAGGGGAATATTTGTCTATTTTTGTATGGTTGTTACTGAGGTGACAGTGCATAGAGTCATCTGCCTTGACCTCTTTGAAAAAACCCAGAATATGAATGATAATTAACATTTTCTCTGCGTACAGTGCGCTTTGTGGTTTTGGTTTTTTTTATATTTTATTGTTGGTAGATCATTTTGACTTGGTCATTTTAAAAGTAGCTCGAAAGCCCAAAAAATGTGCGCACCTCTGCTGAACTGTTATGTTCTGATTTTGGTTGCATGAATGTTACAGAGTGACATGTATAGGGTACATTCTTGTTAACTACTATATTGAAAATCTGGCTTTCTGTTATATGTATATTGATATGCTCTACTGGAGTATGAAGTGAAGTAACCCCCTCTTTTACAAAACCATAGCGCGGTTTTTAGTTCCCTTTGAGGGAAACCAGAAGATTTCATTTGTTTACCTATCCCAAAGTAAAAGCTTGGCAATATAAGATTTTTTTAGACAGGACATTGGTGTTTCAAGCAGGTAAACTGCAATCATGGTTAGGTGAATGTATCCATCAAGCTTTGTCTTATTGTTCTTTTTGAAAATTAGTTAAGGCCACTTTGTTTGACAAATACATTACCTAACTTAGGAGTTTTTAAGATTGTAACCAGTGTATTTACTGTGTGATTGTACTCTCACTGATTGTCCAGTTTCTCTTCTGTGTAAACCGCCTAGAACTGCTGGTGATGGCGGTATAGAAGAATAAAGTTATTATTATTAACAGCTCCAATGCTCGTAGGAATTCTATGAGTGTCAGAGCTGTTACCGCCGCGGCAGGCACTAAAAACCGCACTATTGTTTTGTAAAAAGGAGGGTACATTATAAGACGAGTCTTGGTTATTATGTATGTAAAGTTTGTAGCCTACCCTGAGCTTTATGGGGAGGATGGGCTAAAGAACTAAGGACCCCTATTATCAAGCTGTGCTAGAGGTTTTTAGCATGGGCCGGTGCAGTAAATGCTCCAAAGCTCATAGAATTCCTATGAGCATCGGAGCACTTACATCACTGGCCTGCGCTAAAAACTTCTAGCGCAGCTTAATAAAATGGGATAAATAAATATGTAGGTGGTAAGGGCTCTCGCGCTAAGCACACGCTAATCAATTAGCATGCAGCCACTTAGCTGCGCTGGTTAGCGCAGAGCATATCCCAAAATAAGTTTTAATTTTTAGTGTGTGGGTAGCACGTGCACTTCCTGTACCTCCATGCACCCCGGGGTATGCCATTGTTTGCTACAATTAGCACTGGTTAGGATACTAACTTCACAGCACAAATTTGTAGGAGCTCAGCTTTTAAAAATAAAAAATATTGGGCCCAATATTATGTAAAATAATTTTTTATTGGAACAGACAAGAAGCACAAGTACCAAGATTCAGCTCCAAAGTAAACAGTTTTATAGCAACCAATCCCACCCCACTTCCCCCCCTCCCCACACAGACCGGAGTCCCCGAAATGTAATACTGAAAACAGCAACACAAGTAAAATAGCAGTAGACAGTCAACAGTTCAAAACTTGACTGCGCGCCGCAAGAGTCATGGTGTTCCAAAAATGTTCCCAGATAGCCATAAATCGCTCCCCCCCGTACAGTGAAAAGGTCAGGCACATCGCGGTGCTCCCAAGTCAGCAACAAAATCATCTGAGAGCGCCACATAAAAATGTTGGGGGGCATCAGTGTCCAGCCATTTGAGAAATATACATTTTAGGGCACATAAAATGGATCACCGCAGAAAAACATTCAGTCCTGGTGGCCTCGGATGATAGGAAGGAGAAATACCAGAGAAAACCAAAAAAACTTTATTTGAAAGTATCAAAGTTCCAAAGGTACACTAAAATCATCCACATAAAATAATTCCATCCACATAAAAGTAAATCATCCACATAAGAGCCTTAAAGGACCTAGTCCGCTAGGGATACAGGACCCAGCACGGTCTGCGTTTCAACGAAAAGTCTTCTTCAGGGGTCCCTGGGGGTCCTATAAAGGTGAGTACGTGGGAAACAATTGTGTGGTGAGCCTGAAGTGAGACACTGCTTGCATTTGCAATGGAAAAAAAGGAGAAATACCAAACAGGAGAAGGGGCAAAGGTCGTATAGTCACAGTCCAAAGAGTCCCTATAAAAGTAAAAAGTTGTGTCCAGAAGGCTTGAACTGCCGGGCAAGACCACAACATATGTCCCAGCGCAGCAGTCAGATGACCACATTTATCACACATAGCTGATGGCTGAAATTTAGCACAATAAGCTCTATAAGGGGATACATAAATTCGAAATAACAACTTAAATTGCATTTCCCAAAAGTATACATATTTTCTCAAAGCAGGCAGTCGGGCTACTGTGCGGAATATAGTATCTTCCGGAAGCACTATATTCAAATCCAGAGACCACATGGTCTGGAGGTGAACATAGTCCGGCAAGGGGGTTTCATCCTTCAGGTGTCTAAGATGAAACTTAAGGGGGCCAAAAGTGTAAGCCTTAGACAATAAGTCCTGTCGAGCAGATTGCAAGTTGGTCTTGTTCAAAGTGGCTACATAATGAGCAATCAGCATATAAGCAAATCTGTCCACGGCCGTTAGGCCATGAGACTAGCACAAAGTTTGAAATGACTGCATTGAGCCATCATCCTGCACCAGATGAAATAAAAGGGTTAACCCGCTTGCCGCCCACAGTTGGAACCTGGAGCCTCCTATACCTGGAGGAAAATTTTGGTTGCCACACAAAGGCAAAAGGGGGGACTCACTTGCACTAATACCATGAAACTTACACACCCATTTCCACACCTTTCTCAAAGGGAGTCCAAATACCCTAAGGCGCACATCCGAAGAATAAATAGAAGGAACAGAGTGAAAGTAAGCACTGAAGTGCTCCTGCTGAAAACACACTAATTTTAAGGAGGTATTAGAAAAAAACAGATGTACCCCAAAAATAATCATTGATGTGGCACTTACCGCAGCCAATAGTAAGATGTCAAAGATTGAGTAAACCCAAACCTCCTTTATATTGTGGTTGTGCCACCTAGAGTTAGGGTAAGCGAGCTCGACGACCCCGCCATAAAATTGCCGAACTAGGCGGATATAATTATTCTCATCCTGACCTAGCGAATAGAGGGGGAGCACCTGAAAGATGTAAAGCCAAGTGGGGATTATAATCATGTTAAGAAGAGCCACCCGCCCTAAAAGGTAAAGAGGGTAACCCTGCCACAGTCGTAAGTTAACAGCCAGAGAGTGTAATAAAGGAGTCATATTAGACGAGTAAAAAGAGGAAAGATCAGCAGGAATGGTCACGCCCAAATATTTAATAGCATTATTAGCCCACTGGAACGGAAAGACACCCATCCAGGAATCCCGAATAGAGGAATGTGAGGGCAAAGCCACCGATTTTTCTAAATTAATAGTAAGCCCCAAATAGAATCCATATTCTGCTATAAGATCCAACGCAGCCCCAAGCGAGCTAGCCGGGTTTGTAAGGACAAGCATTAAGTCATCTGCAAAAGCCAAGGTTTTGATTACCTGACCCGGTATAGGCAATCCACTCACCTCCTCAAATTGGCGAAGGGTGCACAATAAAGGTTCCAAAGTGATAATGAAAATTAAAGGGAACAGAGGGCATCCCTGACATGTTCCACGGTGAATAGGAAAGGTGTCAGAAAGAATGCCATTAACAACCAAAGATGCAGTCGGGCCAGCATATAGCAACGTAAGAGCAGCACGGTAAAATCCCGATATAGTCCAAAGTGTGAAAAAGATAAGGCCACGAAACGTTACCAAATGCCTTAGCCGCATCCAAACTAACCAGTAAGGTAGGCTCCTGAACGTGTTGAGCATGAGCAAGAGCCAAAAGAATTTTGCGAACGTTCAGTACCAATTGTCTCCCAGGAACAAAACCCACTTGGTCCCTATGGATCAGAGTTGGAATAAAGGGGAGGAGGCAATCTGCCAAAATCCGAGAGAAAAGTTTGAGGTCAACATTAATTAGTGAGATGGGACGATACGATCCTACAAGATCAGGCGGCTTTCCAGGTTTAGGAAGCAGAACTATAGAGGCATCATTAGCAAATCTCGGGAAAGCCCCAGACTCCACAGCACTATTATAATAAGCTAACAAAGGGCACAAAGATGTGGTTCCAGCATCCTGTAAAATTCCCCTGAAAAACCATCAGGACCCGGGGACGTACCTACCTTGCTAGTCTGAATAGCACGTTGTAACTCTACCGCCTGTAACGGTCTGCTCAAGCGGTTAACACCCACCTCCTGCAAATGGGGCATGCCCGATACAAGGAGGTAGTCGTCGATCAGGTCCCCAGGGGGACCGGAAAGAGAGCTGTACTGGGCTACAAAATAGTCACAGAAAACCCGAGCTATATCATCCATATGCGACACGACTGTGCCACTTGCAGAGCACAAAGACAAAATCAGTTTCTTTCCCACGTGACTATCTACCATTCTAGCCAACAGTTTTCCCGATTTGTTATCGAAGTGCTGAAAGGTATACCGGCAATAAGTGGACCAACGTTGGGATCAGGAATGCAAGAGAGAGTTGAGCGCTGCCTGCATGGCCAAGTATTGTTCCCTGGTGGATACCGAAGGACATGGGCAATACCAGCCCTCTTAGCCATACACAGAGAAAATGCTCCAAAGTGATGATCGCCTTATTCAATCTACACGCGCAGGTACAGGTATAAGCTAAAATATGACCCCGGAGCACAACCTTAGCCATCTCCCAGAATAAGAGTGGGTCACCCTGATGCTGTTCGTTAGTTGAGACATAATCCTCCCTCCGCGCCAGTAGAAACTTTTGAAAGTCTTCATCATGCCTCAAATAAGCCGGGAATCGCCAGCGGCTGGATCGAGCAAGGCTCACGTCGAGTTGAATATCTATCCATACAGCAGCGTGAACGGAGATTTGTATCAAGCCCACTCGAGCCGCCTTTACCTGCGAGAATAAGGAAGAAGAGACGAGGATGTAATCAAGCCTAGACCACGAGCCATGTGCCCGGGACAAATGAGTATAATCACGTACCTCCAGATGTAACAGTCTCCAGGGATCCACTAAGTCTAAGGCAATGCAAAAATTCATAAGCACGAGACTCCTGGGCCCCAAAGGAGTTGCGGGACTGGAGGATTTGTCGATATCAGGATCCATTACCAAATTAACATCCCCAAGCAACAAAAGTGGTTCAGCAGGATAGGTATTCCGCAAGGTTCAAAACTATCTCCTCTTCTATTTAATATATTCCTCTCTCCTCTTCTAAACATAGCACAATCTCTAGGTTTCACAGCTTTTGTCTATGCAGATGATATTCAGCTCATTCATCCTTTGGATCCAGAAACCACCGATGACATTGTAGCAATTAACAATAAACTGGCAATAATAAAAAATTGGTTAACGACAAATAAATTATCTTTAAACATTAACAAAACAAAAACGATGATTTTTCCTTGGAAAAAAGATTTAACTTTGAGTTCTCCAATTTCGATCAACAACACCAATTTAGAACAGGTCACTTCTTTAAAAATTTTGGGAGTCACTATCGATAATAAGTTCTCTTATCATGAGCATATAAACAATATAGTTAGATCTTGTTTCTATAAACTTCGCTTGATTCGATCACTAACTAAATTCTTAGAACCAGAAGCAATCAACATTCTCATTCATTCCCTCGTTATGACGAAATTAGACTACTGCAATTCTCTCCTCTTTAATACAACTTTGAAAGAAAAAAGAAGGCTGCAGCTCATACAAAACACCGCCGTGAAACTAATTCACAAAAAAAAAAAATACGATCATGTTACTCCGCTGTTGGTTAAATCTCATTGGCTTCCCATAAGCCATCGATTCACTTTTAAATTGTTGCTTCTAGTGTTCAAAGCCTTAAACTACAACGAACCCCAATTCATTAACAGATGGCTTATTCCCTATAGTACGACACGCTCTCTTCGTTCTTCTTCAACTAATCTTCTTTCAGTTCCTTCTATTAAAATGATAGGAACTAGAAGACAGGATATGTTTTCAGTTAATGCCCCTCAATCTTGGAATCTTCTACCCCAACACATCAGAGAACTAAAAGACCTAACTCAATTCAAAAAAATGTTAAAAACTTTTCTTTTCAAAGATGCGTATGGTGATTATGAGCAGTAAAAATTTGACATTCTTATTTACATTTTCGGTTTTTTTCTTTTTTTTTAGAATAAATAAAAAAAAAAAAAAACAGCCATCTTTTTTCCCACCTTTTGTTTTTTTCCTTTTATGTTTATTCCTCTCCTCTATCAAAATTGTAACTATTTCCCTATTTATCCTCACATGTCGTGTTTGTTTTACCTTCACATTATTGTGAATTTAGGTTTTTTGAGTAGTTTGGAAAGTATGTTTCTTGTCTATACAACAAATTTGATTTTATGTCAATTTTAATATTGTACTTGTTTCATTTATTAATACATGTTATTTTTATTGTACATCGCCTAGCAAATTTATAGGCGATTCATCAAGACTTAATAAACTTGAAACTTGAAACTTGAAACTTGAAACTTCATGCTAAGAGCAATCAATTTCTGAAAGAAGGACAGTTCAGCTGAATTAGGCCCATAGACTGTTAACAATAGGTAATATAAGGCGCCCACCTGAAAACGAACCAGCAGGTATCTACCCAGACAGTCCGTCTCCAATACCTGAACACCTATGGCGCCCGTGGGCAAGGCAAAATGCACATCTCCCACCTAAGACTGTTTCAGCTTCAGGTGCTCCTCGTCAGTCAGCCTGGTCTCCTGGAGGCAAACAAAATCAGCTGTAGTGCGCTGCAACGCAACTAAAATTTTCTGCCATTTAATGGGTGAGGTAATGCCCCCTACGTTCCAGGAGACCAGCCTAAACAAGCCCAGCATGTCCCAAAGAAAAGGCGTGCAGACAAGGGCCTGTGTGATCAAATCCCAGGAGCCCAGCCTCCCCCAGGGCAAAACAGAGACGAAAGAGCAAGAAGAAACAAAGACATGAAATGTGTCCTATATCCAAAAGAAAATGATACATAGTGTGTTGATGCATAAATCTAACCCCCATCAGGGACTCCGGACCTCCCTCCACCCCAACCACCCTACCAATCCCTCCCAACACCCTACTCTCCCACCCCCCTCAATGAACCCCCATACAACCACACCCACCAACAGGACCTACAACCAGTGGAGCCCCAGAAGAACAACAAAATGCAATGGGCCCCCACGCACACTCACATCAAACCATGATAATAATAAGCATAAATGTTAAGAACCAAAAAGTCATACGTGAAGGCAAAAAAGCCAGCACCTTGTACTCCGCAGCTCCGTGCACAAGCCAAAAAGGAACTAGGCATAAGAACCCCCCCACCAGAACGGAAGGGCTCCACAGGTACAATCAGGTAATTCGTGTCACCAAGGATTGTGCAGCCTCTATGTAGTCAAATGACTTCCAAACCCCATTATCTTGAATCTTCAGGACCGCCGGATATAAGAAAGGAAACCTAATTTGCTTCGCTGCCAATGCCACACATAGTGGTTGAAACTTCCGCAGACGAGCCTGGAGGGCCACAGAATAATCTTGGAAAATGCAGATGGGCGTATCATCATACTTAAGAGTATCCCTCTGGAGACGATATTGCTTAAGGATTTCCACCTTATGGAGATAATTATGCAGTTTTGCCACCACGACCCTAGGCCGCTGCCGCTCTGTCTCCGGGCATCCCACCCAATGGATCCGTTCCAGGCAGATGGAACCCATGCCAGCAGGCAAGGGAAATTCAGCTGCATGCCAGTCCTTAAATGTAGTTCCCAATTGACGATCCAACAGTGTTTCCGGGACCCCCTATAAAGCGTAAGTTGTCCCGCCTAGATTGATTTTCGAGGTCTTCTGTTCTTTCTTCACTCACTGCCAGACGCTGCTCCAGACTGGCAAGTCGATCGCTCAGGGTCTGGGCTGAGTCTTCCGCTGTCGAGACTCTCACCTCCAACTCAGTGGTTCAGGTTACCGTGTCCCCCAGCAAAGTCTCTAAATGCAGCATTTGGCTCGAAAGTTTCTCCATTTGTGGGGCCAAAGCAGACGCCACCACCGAGGTAAGCTGCCTTAGTTGCATTTCTGTAAACTCCATCATAGAAGACAGCCCCGCCTCCACAATGCTGTCATCCACCGGTCGCGCTTTTTCCATGGGTTTAGCCGCAGTTCTGCTGGATCGGCAGCCCCCCAATTTGGACACGAAGTGGTCCATAAGCTGACCAACTGGAGGGGGGGGAACCACAGAACTGCAAGTTGCTGATTTCAGTAAGTAAAAAAGGGATGTGCGCACGAGGGCCCGGGAGCTGCAGATTACACGTCCGCTCTCCTCACTGCATCATGTGGTCTTGGGCCCAATATTATTAAACAAATTTTATGCCTCATGAAAACTTGTGATCCTTGAAAAATGCTTCATTTAGCAGGGAAGATATCAATGTGAGCTACCATTGCCTGTCTTTGTCATTTTTAACCTTGTATTACCATTTTATATTGTAAATCGCTTAGCATTCAAGATAGGCTATTAATCAAATATATATTAAACTTGAACTTGAAACTTGAAGGCATGTTATTTTATTGTTAACCCCTAAGTCTCATTGTACAAAATGGAACCTGTGGTAAAACAGCACAAGTTAGTGTTAAACTAACGTCGTAACGGTAACCCTCTTGTAAAGTTATGTGCTACTGCAGTAGTTTTACCTCTCTTTAATGTTTTCAGAAGTATTTACATGGACCTGAAGTACATGTATGATTTAATGCAGGGCTGCCCAAGTCTGGTCCTCGAGATCTACTGGCAGGCCAGGTTTTTTGGATATCCACAATGAATATGCATGAAAGAGATTTGCCTGCACTGCCTTCTTGGTATGCAAATCTCTCTCTCTCTCATGCATATTCATTGTGGATATCCAGAAAACCTGGCCTGCCAGTAGATCTCGAGGACCGGACTTGGGCAGCCCTGAGTTAATGGGTAAAAGAAAGCAGAAAATGTGCATTCCTGTTAGAAAAAGAATAGAAAAGTATTAAGAGAATATATACAAGAATTACGAAAGTCTTACTTTTTTATACTTTAATTTTTATTAACATTTCAATCAGTTTGAATAGCAAATATGATACACACAAAGTCACTTGCTAAGTTACTATGAAGAGAGAAGTGTTGGATGTTGTGCACCTATTCCTTTCCCACCCATACCTGCACCTAAACCCCTCTCCCCCTTAATCACAGTCACCCCACAAAAACAAAAGAGAAAATAATCAGATGTATAACAAGGATGCTAAATAGGAGATCATGGAGATGGAAATCTTCGCAGATTGCCCAGAAGATGGTTTTCATATCGCTTGGACCAGTGATTTTCAAGCCAGTCCTTAGAAACCAGATGGCAGTTGGATTTTGTAGGATATCCATAATGAATATGCATGAGAGAGATTTGCATACCAAGAAGACAATGCATGCAGATCTTTCCTCATGCATATTGTGGCCCACTGTAGTGCAGAACAGGACTTTATAGTTCCTACAGTGGAAACCCCAATATAGCACTTTGACGTGTGGCCCGAAATGGAACCACCCTGCAAGGACCGGATTCCAAACCGGAATCAACACCAAAAGAAAGTCACCACAATTACTATTCAAAGAAATAATATCATTTTATTCCTTTTTGTATCCAGGTAAGTAGTCTTTTCAAAATAGCTGCTAAGCTTGTCAGAATGGTTCTATACAGCAGCACAAAGGAAAAAAAATAGCAAACCAAGCAAGCAAAAACCAGCATACAATAAAGTCCTTGCCTTGCATTCAACAATGTTGTAACCTCAGCTGTGGCTGAGGGTTTCAGCCCAACTCAGCATTAGCACTGACTGCTCCACAGCAGGCAGTTTCAAAAACCAAAAAAAAACTAAACAGTTCAAGTCACTTATCTCACAGCACAAGTGTTTCAAAGTTCCTCCAAGCCTCTGGCCAGTTTCACTCACTGCCAGGTAAAAGGGGAGTGACAGGTTTTGCACACAAAAGTCCTTAATTTGACTTTCACAGTTCCCTCCCAAGATATCAGCAAAACCTCACCCCAAAATCACTCCCTAGCTTGCAAACAAAATGTTCCCCATACAGTCCAGCACCAACAAACACCACTCACTGTTTGAGGGTGGAAGCAAAGTCCACCTGCATGGCTTCAGTAACCTCAGGAGCAAACTCTGCCAAACCTTCTTCAAATTCCATGGGCTGTTCTCCTGGAAACATGGGTTCCTCGGCCTGACCCGCCTCCAACACCTCCATTGGAACTGGTTTGCTGCTCCTGCTTGGCTGAGAGGACTCCCTAGGGCAGGGGTGTCCAATGTCGGTCCTCGAGGGCCGCAGTCCAGTCGGGTTTTCAGGATTTCCCCAATGAATATGCATTGAAAGCAGTGCATGCAAATAGATCTCATACATATTCATTGAGGAAATCCTGAAAACCCGACTGGACTGCGGCCCTCAAGGACCGACATTAGACACCCCTGCCCTAGGGAGAAAAGGATTAAACCTCCTCCCTAGCTTGCTTCCCTGCCTGTTCTCTGGGACAGGTTTAAATACCTTAGGGCGACACCCTGCTTTGTCAGCCCTGGCAGTGTTCCAAGGGCCTCTTGGGCTCCCCTGGTGGTCAATGTCATTCTTTAGCTCAGAAACTACCTTTCCCTTCCCAATTCCTCTCCGGGCTTTCTTTTCTGCTCCATTTTCTTTTTTTCTATCTGAGACCGGGACAGGGAGGATACCTGGCTGGTCACAATATGTAATGTGGATATCCTGAAAAGTAAACTATGTGGTCCCTGAGGACTTGGTTAAAAAAACACTGGCTTAGAACCATGGAGTGGAGGCCCATTTAGCATAATACCGCTCTTTCTGGCCACAAAGATCAAAAGTAATCTCGTATATTTCAAGTTCCATAAAAGTGACAAATCAACCCGATACCGATGGACCTTTGGATTGTTTCCTCTTACAGAATATTGCCATCTTTGCAGCTAGGATCAGTGTTGAGGCCAAAGTATGTGATACAAAAACCCCCCCAAACAACAAGGTAATAAGCCCCACGGGATAACAATCTAGAATGATCAAGTGGAGTTAGGAAATGTACACATTAACCCAGGATAGGTCAAATGAGTCCATGACACACAGGGAATATATGATAAAGTCTGTCAGCTTGATATTGCAATAAATATTAACTCATTTGACCTATTCCGGGTTGAAGTGTACATTTCCTAACTCTACTTGATCATTCTAGAGGCCAAAGTATGTACAGTATCTGTTTCCTTTCAGCCTTCTCAGGTAGGAAACCTAATAAATACCTGTTAAGATCCTCTGCCCATTGCTCCCCTGTAAGGAAGTCTCTTAGTATTTTTTAAAAAAAAAAAAAAAGATCATTAATTCTCTTTGCCTTGACAGTGGTTTCATATGAGCAAGATTCTACACCAAGGAGGACCACTCTATAAATACAGCTCAGCATTCCACATACACACATCCTAAGGCAGTATGCACGGATACTGCTACACAGAGCAATAATGAGCATTCTGGCATAGGAAGGGTGCATTAATAAGAAAATAACCTGGCCTTATGGCTCATACACATATGCCTGAAATATTCTTTATGCCTTAATTAGGATGGGAGTGATATGCCATCAAGTATGCTTCTTATATTGACTGCCCTTCCTTCCAAACAGTATGGCCTGATGTCCAATTAATATTTCAATTGGTGTACATTTTGCAAGGCCAGTCATTGATTAATTTCTGCTGTTTTTTGTGGTCTGCTACAGGAATGTGAAACACAGTTATCACATGGTTTTCCCCACTGTGATGGACCATGGTGTAGGCTGCAGTATCTACAATACAAGTTTGTCCCTATTTCCTTCAATTCTTCACTTTGTGGCAATACCACAATAAGGAATGAATTCTTGGGTGTTGACTTCTATCTACAACTGTAAGTGGTACAGTGGTTAGAGCTACAGGTTAGAGGTTGTGGGTTCAAACCCCATGCTGCTCCGTGTGACCCTGGGCAAGTCACTAATCCTCCACTGCCCCAGGTACATTGGAGAGACTGTGAGCCTACTGGGACAGATAGGGAAAATATTTGAAATATCTGTATGTAAACTGTTTTGAATGTGGTAGTAAAACTACAAAAAGGTGGTATATAAATCCCAATCCCTTTTCCTTTTATGTGTGTGCAGCATTGAATAGAACTACTACTACTACTACTATTTAACACTTCTATAGTGCTAAAGGGCGTTGCAGCACTGTACATGTTGACATTAACTAGACAGTCCCTGCTTGGAAGAGCTTACAATCTAACTTGGACAGGCAGACATGACATAGAAGAGTTGAGGATACAGAACCCAAGGAGGCGAGTTAGGAGTTGAAAAACAGTTTCAAAGAGGCGAGCTTATAACTTGGACTTGAACACTGCCAGAGACGGAGCCTGCCGTAGGGATTCAGGCAGTTTGTTCCAGGCATACGGCGCGGAAAGATAGAAAGGACGGAGTCTGGAGTTGGCAGAGGAAGAGAAAGGGACAGATAGGGAGGGCATTACCAGTTGAGTGGAGCTCGGGGGGGGGGGGGGGGTGGAGGGAGACAATTGAAGAGAGATAATGAGAGGTAGCTGAATGAATGTGCTTGTAGGACAGTAACAGGAGTTTGAATTGTATTCGGAAATGGATGAGAAGCCAATGAAGTGACTTTAGAAGAGGGCTAACGTGAGCATAGTGGCTCTCACAGAACATGAGAGTGGTAGTTTGTACTTAGTTGTCTTTGAAAGGAGGGAATTAAAGCATAGATAGTATAATGTTCATAGTTCATTAGTTATGTCCTAATATGGGAATATGAACATAAGAACATAAGAATAGCCTTACTGGGTCAGACCAATGGTCCATCAAACCCAGTAGCCCGTTCTCATGGTGGCCAATCCAGATCACTAATACCTGGCCAAAACCCAAGAAGTAACAATATTCCATGCTACTGATTCAGGGCAAGCAATGGCTTCCCCCATGTCTTTCTCAATAACAGACTATGGACTTTTCCTCCAGGAACTTATCCAAACCTTTCTTAAAACCAGCTATGCTATCCGCTGGCAAAGTGTTCCAGAGCTTAACTATTCTCTGAGTGAAAAAATATTTCCTCCTATTGGTTTTAAAAGTATTTCCCTGTAACTTCATCGAATGTCCCCTAGTCTTTGTAATTTTTGATGGAGTGAAAAATCGATCCACTTGTATCCGTTCTACTTCACTCAGGATTTTGTAGACTTCAATCATATCTCCTCTCAGCCGTCTCTTTTCCAAGCTGAAGAGCTCTAATCGTTTTAGTCATAAGAACATAAGAATTGTCGCTGCTGGGTCAGACCAGTGGTCCATCATGCTCAGCAGTCCGCTCACGTGGCGGCCCTCTGGTCTAAGACCAGTGCCATAACTGAGACTAGCCCTATCAGCGTATGTCCTTGTTCAGCAGGAACTTGTCTAACTTTGTTTTGAATCCCTGAAGGGTGTTTTCTCCTACGACAGACTCCGGAAGATTGTTCTAGTTTTCTACCACTCTCTGGGTAAAGAAGAACTTCCTTACGTTTGTATGGAATCTATCCCCTATCAATTTTAGAGAGTGCCCTCTCGTTCTCCCTACCTTGGAGAGGGTGAACAACCTGCTCTTATCTACTAAGTCTATTTCCTTCAGTACCTTGAATGTTTCGATCATGTTCCCTCTCAATCTCCTCCGTTCAAGGAAGAGGCCCTGTTTCTCTAATCTTTCACTGTACGGCAACTCCTCCAGACCCTTAACCATCTTTGTCGCTCTTTTCTGGACACTTTCGAGTAGTACCGTGTCCTTTTTCATGTACGGCGACCAGTGCTGGACACAGTACTCCAGATGAGGGCGCACCATGGTCCGGTATAGCAGCATGATAACCTTCTCCGATCTGTTTGTGATTACCTTCTTTATCATTCCTAGCATTCTGTTCGCCCTTTTCGCTGCCACCGTACATTGCGTGGACGGCTTCATCGATTTGTTGATCAGAACTCCCAAGTCTTTCCTCATACGAGAAGAGTTCCATCCCCTTTATCATCTTGGTCGCTCCTTATTGTAAAGTCAACATCCTCATATTATTACTAGGGATTGAATGTTGTCTTCAATGGCATGGGAAATGTCAACAACCTATTCTATTTATATAAGAGGAGAAAGAAAGGGGATACTCCACACAAAGAAAAAGAGCAGAGATGGCCAAATAACATACCCCTAGAAGGGGATCAATAAAAATCAACAATATTTATTAAAATCCAACATGTACATTCAATTCATAAAGAAGGGGATCTGACATGGTCCATATTTCGGTGTATTCGCCTGCATCTGGTTGTATGTGTAAAGTTAAAACACAACTAAAGAGACAAATAATAGCAAACATCAAAAGATGTGTTCAACACAAATACATGGCTCCCAGCTGTAGATTAACCTCGCTGACACACCGAAACACGGTCCATGCCGGGTGCCCTTCTTTATGAATTTAATGTTTATGTTTATTAAAAACTTTCTTACTTTTATTTTTATCTGACCTCCTTACACATCCAGGTGGAAAGGAGTTAGGAAAACATTATAATTATTATTTATTTTATTGGGATTATACATGTGGTTTTATTTTCATTAGTTAAGGGGAGGATGGGGGGTGAAAATGTTTGTTTTTGAAATATTTGTATATTTAAAGTGCTTTTGTTTGATTCGTTTATGTTTAAATTCACTGTATTGTACTGTTAATAATTGAAAACCAATAAAGATTAAAAAAAACACAAAAACAAACCCCAACTTTCTATACTACATATACAGCCCAAAAAAGGATAAAAGTGGTTTACAATATGCAAATGAACATGTTGGATTTTAATAAATATTGTTGATTTTTTTTATTATCCCCTTTTAGGAATATGTTATTTGGTTATCTCTGCTCTTTTCTGTAACAACATATCCTATGTCATTGCGTGCTGTTAAAACCCAATAATGAGAAGACAACAACACAACAATTAGTGCTTTGTTTTGTGTTTTTCATTTGCTGATAATGGTGCATGCTGTTCTAAAAGAGCAGACCCTTTTTTTGGAAAAGACCGCGCACTCTTTGCCCAATAGCATGTCATTGTGCTTTCATGAACATGCTGAAGCCGCTGCTCGTGTGCGAATAGTGCACCCATGACAAACTGTTGGGAAAAGAGGGCCCGCTTTACAACTTTGCTTCTATGATGAAAAAAATGGCCAAATGAAAATGATCAAAATTAGCATTTCCGGAAACAATACAACACAAACCCCCCTCTTTTACAAAGGTGCGTTAAGCTTTTTAGCGCACGCTAAATATTAGCGCGTGCTACACACGTGCTAAATGCTAACACGTGCATGTTATCCTATGGACGTGTTAGCGATTAGCCCGTGTGTTGATTTAGCGCGCTAACTCTGCGCTAAAATGCTTAGCGGACCTTTGAAAAAAAGAGGGCAAAAGTTTTCCGGGCGCCCATCCCTAGTTATTAGAGCGCACAAGATGAGTCAACTCCCAGATGGGAGATGTTACCCCTGTAGAGGAAGGAAATGCTCCTAGGTCCATGCATATGAAATCTCTTTTTCTTCTTGCTTCCATCCTATATCTCAGACGTTAATTACCCTCCTTCTTGTGCACGGTGAGGTCTAGGATTCTCTTTCTTTGTAGAATTCATCGACAGCCGTGAGGTCTTTTGCGTAATTGGAAATTTTTGTATTTGTTTTCTTCTGCACAGTCTGTGGTGTCTGCTTGCACTATCCTTTTCTAGAAAGGGCAGTTGGCTGTACAGCTGTCACTTCAGGGACTGTTCCTAACATTGCAATGTAAAATGGTATCCTGGTGTGCTTTAAATATTCCCTGATATTACAATGTTATCACAAATAGTTCTCTGCCCCATGCTCTGCCCTTATCTGATTGCGTTACAGAACTTGATGCAGAAAAATAATGAGGGGCTCGTAATCAAAACACCCAAACATTAAAAAAAAAAAAAAAGTGCCTAAGTCGTCAAATGTTCAAGTGCCGATAATCAGAACTCATTTCCTGGACATCTAGCAGAATGTTTCACCTGCTGTGCATCCAGAGAGTAAAGGGTTGTGTTGGGATGCATGATATGGGTGGGCTTTGGGAGGCCTTAGACTTGGACTTCCTGCAGCTATAATCGAACATTTTGCAAGATGTTCTAGATATTTCAGGCTAGACTTGTTTTAGAAGCATCTAAGTGCCAAAAAGGTGCACAAACTGACCAGATGACTACTGACCCTCCCACACTCCCCCAGTGGTCACAGACTCCCTCCCATCCCACAAACATCTGAATTTAAAAGTCCATACCTGTCTGTAGAACGGCAGCATCTCTTATGGGAAAGCCTACTAGAGCATCACACAAGTGTCTTAAGTAGGCTAATGAACCATAGAAAGGAGGACCCAGCCTAATAAGCCACGCTACCCACATTTATGGTGGAAAGTTTGAGCCATATAGGTACCACCTGTAGCCTTAAGGGATATTGGGGTGGCAGCCAGTTAGATTTGGGGGGAGTTGGGGGGGGCTCACTACAACTTTTAAGGGGGTTATGGTGAGATGTATATGTGGCACCCTTTATGTGACGTTGACAGCAGTGCCCTTGAAGGTGCCCCACTGCTCTATTGGCATGTCTATGGGGCCAGTCCATCATAATTCTGATTCCTCTCATGTCCAAATGCAGTTCATTTGGACATTTCCAATTTGGATGATTTTTTGGTCGAAAAATGTGGTATAACTTTGGATGTTCTGGTGGTCTAGTTGTCCCAGTGACCTGGACATCTAAGTAGACGATTTTCTCTCTCTCTCTCTCTCTCTCTATATATATATATATATCTTTCAATCCTTAACCCTACTCTAACCCTACTCCTCTGCCCTCCAACCCAGCCAGCTGATTAACCATTCCCCTTAACTGTATCCATGACATCCTGTTTGTCTGTCTTGCCTGTTTAGATTGTAAGCTCTTTCGAGCAGGGACTGTTTTCTTACTCTTCGTGACTCTGTGCAGTGTTGCGTGTGTCTGATAGCGCTATAGAAATAATTCATAGTAGTGTAGTGTGAAGAGTTTCAGTCTTTGGGAAGCAGAGCTGAGATTGTGATGTCATAATGTCTCATTCCACCAATGCCTTAGAGCCAACCTCATCAGTAATGTCACAATGGCTTGATTGTCCTGTACTCCCTTCTGCCCTCCAACCCAGCCAGCTGATTAACCATTCCCCTTAACTGTATCCATGACATCCTGTTTGTCTGTCTTGCCTGTTTAGATTGTAAGCTCTTTCGAGCAGGGACTGTTTTCTTCTTCTTTGTGACTCTGTACTAGCGCTGCTATACAACTACTATACAACTACTACTATTAATTAGAAATAATTAATAGTAGTAGTTGTATAGTATATCAGTTCCTTATATCTTGTTTAAGTGTATAATCAACTTGCCTGAGTTTACCCTCCTCTCTGTTTATACCAAGCCTGGTGGCCAAGACGTCTAAGTAGACGATTGCCAAAAAAATTATATAGGCAGTCTCCAAGTTACAGACACCCGACTTAAGTACTGCTTCATTTGATTTCACTGAGCAGTATTTCCAATGGCTTAGACTCCTACACTTCTGTAGCAAATTCAGGAATGATGCACGGCCATATTAAGAACAGTGTGTGCTTGTGCGTGCTGTACCTTTATGAAAATCTAGAGGGAACACTGTTAGGGACAGTTGGCCCTTTTGTCAGTTGGGAGCAGAGGTAAGCAGTAAGATCTGGTATTCTGTATGTTTACATTCAAAAGTATTGTGTAAATGCAAGCATCCAGTTATAGGACAGCACTGTTTTAAAGTATCATGGTACAATAAGCATTCAAAGAGATTTATTTTAGTCTCTCAGGTTCTCCAGTATTTATCAGCATGTGAAATATTATGATATGGCAGCTTTGCTTCCATAAAGAAATGGAATGCATTAAAATTTTACAGGGTTTGGGAGTTTGTTTGTTTTTTGCTAGGTTCTTGTTTTGTTTTGATTTTTTTTAGGTCTCCTTTTACAAAGCTTTGTTAGAAAATGGCTTTAGCGTGCCTTTATGTGGATTTTTTCCTGCGCACTAAAGCTAGATAATGGCCAATTTTCCATTTTCCAAACTAATGGCCATAAGCTAATGTCGTTAGTGCATGGCCATTACCATAAATTATGGTGTGAGCCCTTGCTGCCACCTATTTTGAAGGCAGTATGGGCTCATGTACTAATCCTGTATAAATTTGCGTACGGCAAAGTAGATGCGCTAACTGAATAGCTCAGAAACACCCACTCTCCGCTCCCAGACATGCCCCCCCCCAAAAAAAACAACAACATTTTTTAGTGCATGCTTTGCCCGTGCACATTCGGAACTTACTGTGGGACCCTTTTAAGTCCTTTTAAGCTGCAGTGATCATGCTCTAATGCTTACCGCAGCTTAGTAAAAGGAGCCTGTAGTGTGGGCCTTGATCTCTAGAAGAGCAGCACAGTTTTTGCTTTGGGGAACTTGCACCAGATGTGAACAGTAGGAGAGCTTTGTTAAATATTTGCGGGTGGGAGGATAGAATAATAGCTGAGTTTGTTGCAACAGCCTTTCCTGTTTTTCCCCCGAATGTGACAAAGTTTATATAGTATTCCCATGAGAAATAATGAGGGCTCTGTAGCTATGGCAGTACTCTGGCCTAGTGTTAAGAAAACTAGCAAAAAAAATATACAACCCTATGGACAATGTAGTAGCCAATAATGTCCAATCTAGAATCCAATCTATAATTGGCTGACAATTTTAATCCTTTGGAGGAAATGTTTGAACTGAGAAAAAGTACAAAATAATTACAGAAGTTCTGTAAATAATGAAGGACATCAGTAAGAGCCCTTGGCATACAAGCGAGGGATTATGGGCTTGGGCAGTAACTCATGGATGTCCAGCACCAGACATAAGTCTAAATGAGAACTGCCCCATACATCATTTAGCCCTACTTGATATTATCAATCTAATCAAAATTCCATATAAATCAAAGTCAAACATTCACACCGGGGGAGAAAGGAAAAAAATGCAAAATAAAAAAATAAGAAAAATAAAATAAAATAAAATTGATAGACTCCCATGAACCGTTACAATATATGATGAATAGTTGAATATAAAGTGCAAAGTGCAAAAAGTGCTCACAAAAAATTCATATGAAAGTTGTCGTGCTCCGTTGCTTCTTATAGAGATTTCATAATATCACTTAATAACAACAATAAAGTGCCTACAATATCTTTAAAAAGTCATGAGGACAAAGAAAAATTGATGCTGAAACCCTCAAGTTAAAAAGATTCATAAAAAGTTCAAAAGAGGATAAATAAATAAGCACAGCCACAGTTCATGAATCAAATTAGGGAAAATGCATGTCCTATATAAAGTTCATACTCCCTCGTAGCAATGCGAAGCACCACTTAGTTCATGGAAAAATTCATCCAAAATTGTAATTCAATCAGAAATACTTAGCTGAATCTTGTTGAAGAAATATGCTGCCACACCATATGTTAATATCACCACTCGACAGAGCTCCGTTTCACCACTTTCGTCAGGAGCGGAGATTGCCAACAAAACAATGATTTAACGGGGCGACAGAGTCTAATGAAAACTGTCAGGCCTAGCTTCCAAAGCGTGTAAAAATCAGACAATCGCTAAGGAATGGATTAGAGATAATAATGGCATCTCAGGAGTTTTAGAACGCCTAGGAGAACCCGCGAGAACAGTGTGCGTTAACATCCGTGATGACGTCAAAAATGATGTAATAACGCAAAAACGTCACAAATGTAGAGCACTTATAAATCAAAACAGAATCTTGAAAATATTATGTGAAAACTGAATAAAGCAAGTCCCATACTGGCCCTCAGATTAGATTGATAATATCAAGTAGGGCTAAATGATGTATGGGCAGTTCTCATTTAGACTTATGTCTGGTGCTGATCATCCATGAGTTTCTGCCCGAGCCCATAATCCCTCGCTTGTATGCCATGGGCTCTTACTGATGTCCTTCATTATTTACAGAACTTCTGTAATTATTTTGTACTTTTTCTCAGTTCATACATTTCCTCTGAGGGATTAAGAGTGTCAGCCAATTATAGAATGGATTCTAGTGTTATTATGCCAGAGCTGGATTAAACATATTTGGGTCTGACCTCTGCCAGACCTGAATAAATGCTATATTTGTTTTTGAGTAAATAGATGTTTGTTTATGGCATGGAGGTGTTAAATGAGCATCTGGCAGATCCTCCACCCAAATATTTTTTTCTCATGTTGCAACAAATATTAGATGGACAATTTCTTGCTGGAAAAGGGGATAGAGGGATATAGATAGAGGATTACTACACAGGTCCTGGACCTGTTGGGCCGCCGCGTGAGCGGACTGCTGGGCACGATGGACCTCAGGTCTGACCCAGCAGAGGCATTGCTTATGTTCTTATGTAATGAGTACCAGTAGCTTCTTGTATAATGGTTGCCTTTACGAAAAACCCAAACATTCTCTACTATTCCATTCTGATGGACTCTGCACTAGAGGTAAGCACGGGGACATAATCTGGTCACACAGAATTAACACAGGGCAAGAGTGGGAAAAATATCATTTACCTTAAAGTTTCACTTTCCAATGACCTTAAACCAGTATCTTGCAAACTTTTTCAAGCCGGGGCGCTCTACACCTAGTATCCCTGGCTCGAGACACCCAGAAGTGTGCTGACGTCGGCGTAATGATGTCATGCGCATGCGTGATGTCAGCGCATCAACGTCAACGCATGTGCAAAGGCCCTTCAAATGGGCCTTGTGCCGAGAGAAGGACCTGCGCTGGAGAGAAAGGACGGCAGAGAGAAGAGGTGCTGGCGTCGGGAGATTGCTTACAGGACGTGCCTCTCATCACGGGAGGCATGTCCTGTAGACAGTCAATTGGCGCCAGCATCTCTCCTCTTCCCCAGTGTACCGTGGCACACCTGAAATCTCAGGAGACACACAGTTTGTGATACATTGCCTTAAACACTCTCCACTCACCTTAAACATTCTTCAGTTGTTGGGGCTTCTGGTTCTCGATTATTGTAAATGTGGTATTGTTAGGTGTTCCAATGACGGTGCTAAAATCTCTGCAGGTGGCACAAAACTCTATTTTGCGAGCGTTGTTCTGGCTTCAAAGAAATGAACATGTATCAGAGTATCATTGTGAACTGTATTGGTTAAAATTGAGTTTAGAATTAAGTACAAATTATTGCTGTTGGTTTACTCAAGTGTGCCCCACAATATTTGATGGATTGCATATCACCTTATGCTGGGATGCAAAAGCTTTGTTCGGCAACACAGCGGAACTTGACTATACCGTCTAGAAAGGAGTTAAGTCTGCAGACAGTGAGAGAAAAGTTGTTTTCATGTAGTGGTCCCAATGAGTGGAATAAGCTTCCTTCTTCCTTTTTTTTTTTTAAATAAATCTTTATTGATTTTTAAACTTTGACAATGCAATACAATTATCTGAACATAAATATTTCATAAAACGCATTATTAAACATACAATTTATACTTAGAACAATCATTTTCTCCCCCCCTTACCAAATTACTACAATAAGACAAATTATGTAATTATAATATTATAATTAAGTATTTTAATAAACAAAATATCTTTCCCTCCCTCCCCTGGATGTGTAAGGAATTCTACCAACCTCAAAAAGCAGCGAGAAAGTTTTCTGACTTTCAAGAAATTGTTAAAACGTCATTTGTTCTGTTGTATGAAATACACAGTATGACTTCATCAGTTTTGTTATGACTACTACATGTTTGCTCATTGAATTGATCCTTTTGGGATCGCAAGGCAGGGTTGTTTGACGACGTTAATGTTGATATGTCAGTCTGATTATGCAATCTGGGGGTCCTTTTACTAAGGCACACCAACCGATTTAGTGCACGCTAATCGATTTAGCGCGTGGTAAAAATTAGCGCACGCTAAATGCTAATGTGCCCATTATATTCTATTGACGCGTTAGCATTTCGCGCATGCTAAATCGTTTAGCACGTGCTAAATCGGTTAGCGCACTTTAGTAAAAGAGGGGGCTGGTGTTGTTATTTTTATCCTTGTAAAATAATTGAAATGTTATTTATGTCTATTTATGAATGTGTTGATGTACTTCACCTTGTATAAGGTGGATTATAAATAAACCAAATCAAATACCACTCACTTCCAGAAAGGCAAGAGGACTGCTGCAACATGAAAAAGTGGAGAAAAAAAGACCTCAGTAAAGGCTGCGCCCTGATAATATCAGCATAAGCTCCAAATCAGCCCGGCACAGCTTAATCATAGGTCATAAAAAAAACTCCACAAAAACATGTCCAAGAACACAGCTCAGTTTTAAAGATCAACAGTCCTCAAAACACTTCTGGGAAATTGCAAATGGTCATTGCAGAACACATCTTCTCTCACAAACACACACAGCAAGGACTAAACACAGTACTTAGCTTGCAGAGAAATTTTCATCCGTCATCCACACAGCACGAGTCTCTCCAATCAAATCTCAAAATAGTAGTCCCAAAACCCGACTGGAGTACTGTATACCCTGTTTCGCAAAAAAAAAATGCATCATCAGGGGAAGTGAAGAGAGAATCAAAACTCGCGGCTACTCCAAGATGGTGACATGATCTGGTCAACCAAAATCACTGGATGAGATAATCACAATCGCTCACATACACAAAAAAACTTTGGCCCAAATTCTGTAACCAGCGCCTAAAGTTAGGCACCTATTTCGGAAGCGCCCAACTAGATAGGCGCCTATCTCAATTGGAAAACAAGCTCAACTAGGCTTTTTAATCAGCACTGATTGAAACGTAGGCGCCTATCAAGAAAGTGTGATTCTGTAAGAAGGCGCCTCTAAAAATTTAGGTGGCCTTCAAAAAAATAGGTGCTATGCATGTTAGGCATGGGTGTGGCTATGTGTTAGGTGCCTTCTTACAGAATCCCTGCATGGGCGCCTAACTTGAAGTTATGCCTAGAGCTGTCCTATTTATTGGGCGTCCCCAAAATAGGAGCCCAAATCGGTGCCGCTCAACGCAATTCACTAAACAGCGCCAAATTTTACTTGAATCGCACTGAACAGTGCCTAATTAGGTGCCTAACTTTTGGGCGCTTCTTATAGAACTTGCCCTTTTATTTCCTTCTGCGGAGGAAGGAAACAAACAACAATCGAAACCTTCGGTGGAGTAAAAGGCCAGTCAAGGGACTCATCAACCAGCAAAAAGCTGCCCATTGAGTGAGCCAGAAGCCAGAGGAAAACTCCACCATCACCACAACTCGTAATTATTGCTTCTTCCAACAACAGGAGTGGCAAAATTGGGAATGCTCAAAGTAGAAAGAATTATTATCACTCCTTAGAGATGTCAACACGGAAGGCAAAAAGCAGTCCAAATATAACAGCCCTTGAAGTGTAGAATAATGGATCGCAAATGTCCAAAATAGAAAAAATATATCCCAAATACTTATCACAATCAGATGAACATATCCATGGCATACGAATCCCCAAAAGGAAGGAAACAACCCCAAGTGATATAGGGTACTTTTTGTCCTGACTTCCACCATTTTGTACTTGTCTTCGTGCACACTACCTTTTAAGTATTTTAGCATTCATACATTTGTTCATGTATATCTTTAGCTATTCTATTTCCATTTGTTAGGACCCCTGATGAAGGCGTGTTAACCAAAACACGGACCGTGTCGGGTCCCTTGGTTTGTTAAAAAGTGGTAATATTAACCGCAATCAATAATTGATATAATAAACATAGCCTGCATCTTGTACACGTGTCTGCAGTTTTTCTTTGTTTTCCTTTGTGCTGTCTCTCAAATACAACCTGTTTCTCATGAGATCCCTGATGGTAGTTCAGCTACAGGTAGTTTTCTGCCTGATAGGGCATAGAGAAAGTAGAGAGAGATAGATTCTTCAAATTTTCAAAACATAAAAGAACAAGAGGGCATTTGGAAAAATTGGAAGGGGATAGATTCAAAACAAATGCTAGGAAGTTTTTCTTTACTCAGCGGGTGGTGGACACCTGGAATGCGCTTCCAGAGGACGTAATAGGGCAGAGTACGGTACTGGGGTTTAAGAAAGGATTGGACAATTTCCTATTGGAAAAGGGGATAGAGGGGTATAGATAGAGGATTACTGCACAGGTCCTGGACCTGTTGGGCCGCCGTGTGAGCGGACTGCTGGGCACGATGGACCTCAGGTCTGACCCAGCAGAGGCATTGCTTATGTTCTTATGATCCCATCAAATGAAGTAAATGAGTCCAAGCCTGTGGTCTTGTTTTTCTTCAGAACATTTTCATTAGATTATGACAAAGCTTTGTTGAAAACCTGTGAATGAGAAAATGAAATTAATATGGTTACATAAGCAGGATATATTGATAATTGAGACACAAAAGGCATTAATATGGAATTCAAACATAAAATCTATTATCGGAGCACTTAAACATATTTCAGTAATTTGTGTATTTTTGCATAATTTCCTAAAAATTCCAGCTAGGTAAATAACATATTACATAAAATTTAAAGCTAGTTGTTTTTTTCACTAGTGCTTTTTAAAATGATGACATCTCTAAAACGGACACACCCTACTACTGGGTAAAATAGTCCTAGAGAGACGTGAATGGAGAAGCCAAGTGAAGCTAATCAGTTTATGGTTTTAGGACAGTGAGACAAGCATCCTTGAAACGCTGCCAGAAGAAGATGCCAAAGGGCCAGGGGAGGATGCCAAAAAGGCAGTGGTCCAGCAGGGCAAAAGCCAAAATAAACTGAGGGCTCTAGTAGGGGATATCCGTGTCAGTAGATTGAGCGAGGCTGCAGCTGGACTCCGCATCCTGAACAAGGTACAGAAGCTAAGGGTATCTGGTTGCTTCCTAGAGCTTATACCACAACTCTCCAAAACTTTACCTAACCTCCAAAATATCCAGCGTTCCCCTCCGTAGAATTACAAATTGTTAAACATACTCTCATATATTTCAAATGTAACAAAATGTGGCCTCAGGTATACCTCCTCCACCCTTAGTAGTGTTCAATATCGGTGGGAATACCGGTGTTTTCATTCCTCATTGGCTGACATTCTTTTTTTACAATTATTTTAAAAAAAGTTTACTTAAATAATTGCAAAAAAAGAATGTGAGCCAATGAGGAATGATTCAGGGGGGGGCCCTCCATTGGCATGAGGGAGTGGGTATCCCTCCTGCCAATTTTCTCTCATGGGGGGGGGGATTCCTGGTGCCGTGTTTGTCAGGGGTCATTGGGGAGGGCTATTCAGAGAAAATAATTTTTTCATTTTTTTTTAATGGGACAGATATTTTGCATGTGTAACAGATGCAAAATATCTGCCATTGGAAAAAAAAAGGAAAAAAACAGGCAGACCTGTGGGTAACACAGTTACTGACAGGTCTAGACCAGTCGTTTTTTTTTCCAATAGCTAAAACCCCTGAGGGTTTTTTTTGGCATAGCCAAGCGATGATAGTGCATTAATCGCTTGGCTATTTTGCATGGGGTTTTAGCTAATTTGCATGGCCGGATCAGAAAATGGGCAATCAAGGGGAAAAACACACGATGAGCCATTTTGTGCATCAGGTCGCTAAAGCTATGAAAACAGGTTTAGCAACGATCACTAACTTTAGCGCATCTAGCCCTTATTGTGTATTAAAAATAATGCATGGCTTGTTAACACATCCACACCCTCTCTGCCCATGACACGCCCTCTTCCGAAAATATCCATAAAAATCAGTAAGGTACGGGTTAGTGTGTATAAACGAGCAAAATACCTCAAAATGCTTTATTGTAAAAATAAGAACATAAGAATAGCCTTTATGGGTCAGACCAATGATCTATCAAGCCCAGTAGCGCATCCTCACGGTGGCCAATCCAGGTCACTAGTACCTGGCCAAAACCCAAGGAATAGCAATATTCCATGCTACCAATACAGTGCAAGCAGTGGCTTTCCCCATGTCCCTCTCAATAAGAGACTATGGACTTTTCTTCCAGGAACTTGTCCAAACCTTTCTTAGAACCAGCTACGCTATCCGCTCTTACCACATTCTCTGGCAACGTGTTCCAGAGCTTAACTATTCTCTGAGTGAAAAAAATTTCCTCTTATTGGTTTCAAAAGTATTTCCCTGTAACTTCATCGAGTGTCCCCTAGTCTTTTGACGGAGTAAAAAATCGATCCACTTGTACCCGTTCTACTCCACTCAGGATTCTGTAGACTTCAATCATATCTCCCCTCAACCGTCTCTTTTCCAAGCTGAAGAGCCCTTACCGTTTTAGTCTTTCCTCATACGAGAGGAGCTCCATCCCCTTTACCATCTTGGTTGCTCTTCTTTGAACCTTTTCTAGCGCCACTATATCTTTCTTAAGATAAGGAGAGCAGAATTGAACGCAATACTCCAGATGAGGTCGCACCATGGAGCGATACAGGGTATTATAACATTCGTAGTCTTGCTAATCATCCCTTTTTTAATAATTCCTAGCATTCTGCTTGCTCCGCTGCACATTGCAATAGCCAATTTGTATGTACTATCTGTGCCTTAAGGGCAGGGGCAGACTGATAGAGTTCCCCTCCCAGATATCACATTTCTCTCTTTCTCTCCCCAGGTTTACTTTTCCTTCCCCTCCCCCCCCCCCCCCCCATTTATCTCAAAAATTATTTTCTCTGTATATAGGCTATCTGTCACTGATCAGAATCTTCTTTCTGCAGTGGCCTGCTCTTGCAGAAGCAGGAAGATACATCAAAAAGGTGTGGGTCAAGGCTAAGAGAAGGTTCTGATCAGTCCTTGTATGAAGAAAGGGACTTTTGAGGTAAACACATGGGGGAGGGGAGATGATCAGTGACAGGGGAGATGCTGGAGCAGGGGGAGGGGGTAAGAGAGAGGGGGAGTGCCAGACCTGTAAACAAAGAGGAGAGAAATATCAGTCATGTAGGGAGGAGGTATTTGTTCCCTCAACTGCTCTGGGTTCTAAGGCACTACCCAGTTGCCTGAATGGTGAGTCCACCCTGCTTTTAGTAACTTTAGTAAAAAGGCCCCTTAGTTCATGATATAATCAATTCTGGTATTCCACAGAAAGATTTAAAGCACTAGGAATGAAGGTTAGTCCTAATCAAAATGTTTACACAGAGATCAGTCCTACAACCATTAAAAAGGCTAAGGGAAACTACAGAGTCCACTGTATAAAGTTTGGTTGTTTTTCTGTGTAAAACGCTGAGATTTACTGTATATAGCTTATAAATGGGAAGCTTTCAAATAACTCACACAAAGGAAGCTATGGTTTTTGAAATGTTTTGTTCAAACAGCAGATGCTCAATTTAGGTTGTTTTCAGGGTTTTACATCACTGCTCCATGTCCCAGTGCCTCAAGGGTGGCATAAAAATATAGTTTATAATAGTAGTGCAAACATTATAACTGAAAGAGCAGCACAACAAGCCATTTCTTTCGTGAACATTAAACGCATTAATTTCAGTACAGGTTCATCTCCAAAGCGCCATCACAGCACAGATATATATCCTAAGAACTTGATCTCTAGATCCTGTTTGGTGAGGGCAGCCAGCAAAAAGAAATTAAATGCCAAGAAATGTAGTGGTAGTACTAGTGGCTTCTTATAAACTTAATTTAACTGGTCCTGTTCTTTATTACAAAAGTAATCACCTTGGAAGCACATTTCAAAACAATGTGACTACTTGCAAATTCAACAGCTACTTCTCCCCTTTAGACTTTGCACCAAAGGGGGAAGTAGGGGCATAATTTTACTCATACAGGTTGGACAATTTTCAGACAACTGATTTAGGGGGGTAAACAGTCATCTATCCACATAACTGTCTTTTGAAAATTGTTCTTTGTATGTATTCTTGCGATCTGAGCAAGTTTGGTACAGGCAGTCCCTGGGTTACGAACGAGTTACGTTTTTAAGGCTGTTCTTAAGTCGGATTTGTATGTAGCTCGGAACTTGAAGATTTTCAGATTCTTGCTGCTTACCTATGATCCCAGCTGACAAAAGGACCACTGTCCCTCCAGTGTTCCCTCTAAGGTACAGCACGCACAACCACACACTGTTCTTGATGTGGCCATGCATCATTCCTGAATCTGCCACTGGAAGTGCTGCTCACTGAAATCAAATGAAGCTGCAATTGCGTTCTGAAGTGTGAGTCATACTTAAGTTGGGTGTCTGTAGCTCGGGGACTGCCTGTATTTAAGCAAAAGTGACTTGAAGTTCTAACATTTCTCTTCCTTACCATCCCCACCCCTTCTTGCTTCAAAAGAAACTCTAATTCCATTTGTAGAACTCATAAGTAAAGAAAATAATAACTACAAGTTTATTTGCCCTTTAAATATTTTTTCCGGTTTCCCTTCCAAGTTGTGTGCTTACTCAAATGTCTGCATCAAATAAGAAGCTCATAAACCTCTGTCTGTGAAACATTCGTTCCCAGAGAATTTAGAGTGACTTAAGTGTGTGCTCAGGGAGGAGTAAGAGGAAGCGAAAAGCTTCAGAAAGAGAATGTCTCAGATGGCCTTTCAATATTTGGGGTAATTATTAAGATTACTTAAGGAAGAAATACCATGCTTAAACAAATATGTTTTTCTAATGTTGATCATAATTAATCCTTCTGCAAAATCATAGAACCTGTACAGGTCACACTTAATTAGTTTCAGAAGAAACTGTGTATTTTTTTCCCCACTCATTAGATTGAAATCTGTATTAAAAGTTTGGCAGCTGTACAGTTTGCAGTTGCAAGAAAAATTTGATGAAAAAATAAAATCAGCCCTAATAAATATTAGTACTTTTCTCCATTAAAAAGGTATTGGATATTGTCTTGTTCTTACTGTTGGGGGTTTTTTTTGTTTGTTTTAAGGCCAAGACCAATATCTGCTTCTTCAAATATTTTATTGTTTATTGGAAGCTTCTATACCGCTACTAATGATTGGGGAGTCAATTCTGAGTGGTTTGCATGAGCTTCAGTAAAGGTGTTACAATACATGTGAATCTTTCCTATTTATACCAACTATATACAAATACTATAATTATGGTTTCTGTATTGTCATATTGTCCATTGTACAAGAGGATCTTTACACATTACATTGCTTGCTCAAAATAGAAATGTGAAAATAAATGTAAACTGGTTCTACAGATGCTATTAGAAAGGAAAAATGTGTACATATATTACAATTGGGCCTACGGCATAGCCATCCTGAGTAGACCAACACTTACTATTGGAAGCTCAGAAGGGTCAGGCCTGGCTAGTACCTGGATGGGAGACACCTGGTGCTGTATACTGAGGGGCCCCATACTCAGCAGCAGAAACATAGTGAAGCCACACACTGCACAGGAGAAGGCAATGGAAAACTGTTATGAAACATCACAGCATGGATTGCTCACTGTGCATGTTGCCACGAGTCAGTGGCCAGCTCAGTGGCATGATCCATCCATATTAAAATTACTGTGTAAACACAGCAACTGCATAAGAAATGTCTGGAAAAAAAACATTAAGGAGCTCATAATCAAAACTGAACCTCATCTAAAAACTCACCTGTCTGCACTTGGACTATTTAAAAAACAGATCATCCAAGTACCAATAATCAAAACAGCTTTCAGACTTGGACAAATTTTTGGTCGAGAATGTGGATACAGCTATACGTACTGGCAGTCTGGGTGATCTGGATGATCAAACGCCTGGAATGGGAAAGGGACAGCGACAAAACTCGCGGGGACGGGACGTGGAAATTGAGTTCCTGCAGGGACAGGGACAAATTTGTCCCCATGTCATTCTCTAAGCAGTATATCAAATGTGAGAATGAGCAATACATTGTATGCATAATTATGTAAATAAACTGAATATATAATTATTTGTACATATGTGGGGTGGGGGTTAATTTTCTAAAGGCTTTTTCCATGTATAAAGCCTTTAAATGAATGATGGTATACATATGAATAAGAACACGAGAAGCAAAACAAACAACCCTGTTGCAATATATTTTTCGCTCCATAAGACGCACCCTAGATTTAGAGTAGGAAAACAAAAAAAACCATTCTGAACCAAATTGTGCCCCCAGCCTCCCTCACTCCCTGCCAGGCTCTGCACCAAACCCCACACTCCCTGCCAGGCTCTGCACTCTGTCTTCCTTCCCCGCCAGGCTCTGTACCCTGTCCCACCGCCCTGCCCTTTACCCTCTCCCCATCTGCTCCTTGCACAGTCCTATCTTTCTTGCAGTTGCACTAATCCTCGCTTTCATCCCATCTTCAACCTGCACTTTCAACTCCATCACCCCACTGCCTTCCTGAATCCCTTCATCACCATCTTCTCCTTGTGCTACCCTATTCCTTGTTACATCCTCTACATAACAGATGCATCCTATCTCCTTACTATACCATCTTTGCCCCATCACTGAACTGACCTAGCCCCATTTTTGTGCCCTCACCTTTCATCTTCGTGCTGAGCAGGCACACGCAGCTGACTTATCACACAGTGTGCTCCATGCTTCATGCTCATCCGGGCTTTGTTTCCAACAGCTGCGCTCTTCCAGAAAGGTTGGGTATCACATATGCAGTATACGGGCTGGCAGGAGAACGCTGTCTGTGCTGCTGCCTGGGCCTGCCCCGCTTTCTGAATGGCTGCAGTCAGTTCTTGCGAGTCCCGCGAGAACTGAAGCATTCAGAAAGCGGGACGGGCCCAGGTAGCAGCGCAGACAGCGCACTCCTGCCGGCCCATACACCGCTGGACCACCAGGCTTCGGGGGTGTTTAAAAAGGTACTGCGGAGCGGGGGATGTTTTAAAAGAAGGGCCGGCAGGCGGTGTTATTAAAGGGTTCCGGGAGGGAGGGTCATCTTCGCTTCATAAGACGCACCCACTTTTCCACCCCCAAGTGCGTCTTATGGACCGAAAAATGCTGTATGTAGGAGAGCAGAGGTAGAAAATAATATCTGGTGCCAAAACAAAAACAGTTTATTTCAATAGCATACAAATTAACTTTGAACTGAAAAAAAAAGAATAAAGCAAATATAATGTCCATACAGATGGTCTGAAAAGGATCCAGTAGAATTTTTTTATTTATTCATTTTTATAGCCCATCCTCCCCAGGGGCCGAGAACGGGCTACAAGGATACATACACAAAGTTTTCAGTAAAAGAGATATGTATGTTACAGAGTCAATAACATGCTACAGGATCAAAACACAAAGCTATAGAATCAATAACTTACAACTTATAGAGAATCGTGACTAAGAACACAAGTTTTTTTTTTTTTTTTTTTAATATATTTTTATTGTAGGAACAAATCACAAGAGATACAATTAGCAACCAAGACAAAAGGGAATAACACTATAGAAACAATAATACAGATAAGCAATACAGCTAGGCAAGAGATCAAACAATCAAACAAAGCTCTCTCATGAAAGTCCATAATTTTCAATTTTTAAACAGAACAGCAAGAAAACAGACCTCCCACCCTCCCACCTCCCCAAACCCGCCCACCCCACCCCCTTGCATCCTTAGAAACCGACCCAGCTTAGAACGAGTTCCAGCACTCCAGATAAGCCACTGATTGCCAGCTAGTGGCACCCTTCTTGCGTTGCCTTTCCTAGACCGCCATCTGGGACATACTAGCTCTCCATTGTTGGAACGTAGGACACACACTCCCCACCCAGTGCTGCAAAATAAGCTTCTTAGCGAGCCCTAGAGCCAATAGCACAAAGCGTTGCAGAGGCGCACTAATACCAGCCTCAGCCAGGGGACCCGTGACACCAAGCAGCAGAGTCTTATACGACCATTCCAGGGAGCGCCCCAAAACATCCTCCACCTCTCGAAGTACACGCACCCACAACGATCCCACTAAAGAGCATTCCAAAAAGTGATGCACCAGCGTCCCCTTAAGAGCCGGGCACCTGGTACAAAAGGCATCAGGCCACAGGCCCATAGCGTGTCCGGCGCAGCGGGTTATATACGCCCTATGCAAGATCTTAAGATGAATTTCATGTAAAGCAACGTTAGGAGTCGCCCCCGCACCGTCCACAAAACACTGAGACAACTCATCGGCCGTAACCTCTTCTCCCAACTCAGAGCTCCATCCCTCTGCCATCCGGGACAGAAAAACCTCAGCAGGTTTCCAATCTCTCCCTAGCTTGTACCAAGCCGATAGCGAATTAAATTCAAGCGAGAGGGAAAGGAAAGCCCTGTCCAACGGGGAAAAAGTGGGCAACCGCCCGGACGGCAACCGAAGCGAAGAACAATAACTACGTATTTGTAGATAGAACAGTACGGACCCTGCACTCCACGCCCAGTATTCCTGACAGGCAGGAAAACCTGGCAGTCGCCCCGAACCCAACTCTATAAGCTGGCCAACAAATCGGCACCCGGATTGACTAGCCCGCACACAGAAAACATGCTTACCCGCAGGGAAGGCAGGGTTAGCCACGAACTCCAAGAAAGGAGAGGGGCCCGACGAGCCCCCCAATTCCCTGCGCCACCAACCCCAAGCGGCGCGCAAAGGTCATAACAAGGAAGCACAAGAGCCAGCCCCGGGTCTCAAGATATTAAACACCGACACCGGAGCCACCAACAAGCACCAAAACCCCGGCGGGGCAAACTTGGTCTCACCCGTGTAAGCTTCATGCACCCAGCGAAGCAGAGCCGCCATGTTATAGAGACGAAGATCTGGGAGATTTACACCTCCCTGAGACCGCTCTCTAATAAGCTTATGGTAACCAATTCGCGCCCGTCTAGATCGCCATATGAAAGATGAAACAATACCTTTATATTTCCTAATATCTCTACATGTGACCCACATAGGCACCATTTGCAGAGGATAGAGCAACTTTGGCAAGAGGACCATCTTAATAAGAGCAATACGACCGAGAAAAGAAATCGGAAAGTCCATCCACCTCTTACAAAGCGCTCCAACCGCATCCAGTTTGTCCAGCGCATTTTTCCTATATACCACCCGAGGGTCCGCATGCAGAAACACTCCCAGGTATTTAAGCGTACCCCCAGACCATTTTAGTGGAAAGGAAGGATCATGATGTGCCGCACACTGTGAGTGGACCGCCAAAGTTTCCGACTTTTCAAAATTAATACTCAGACCGGAGAACATACCAAATTGTTGGATAAGCTGAATTAGTACAGGCACTCCCGTAGTTACATCCCCCCAAAATATAAGCATATCATCAGCAAATAGATTAATTTTAAATTCTTGCGTCCCCATTTGTATACCCCGAAGTTCTGTAGTATGCCTGATCTTAGCTGCTAGAGGTTCAAGGGCCAGCACGAACAACATGGGAGAGAGCGGACATCCCTGACGCGTGCCTCGAGCTAGGGAAAAGGAGGAGGTGAGCATCCCATTCACCAAAATCTGTGCAGTCGGCTGCTCGTAAAGCGAACGGATCCCGGCCAGAAAGCTCCCCATAATACCCATCTGTGGTAGAATCCAAAACAAATAATCCCAGAGGACCTTATCAAATGCCTTTTCCGCATCCAGACTGACAATAAGGGCATTCTCCTGACCCGGATGTTTCCGTATCAGTGCAGGGTTCTGCAACACAGAAAGTGCTCGTAAGACATTAGCAGAAGAATACCGACCTGGGACAAAACCGGCCTGGTCCGGGTGAACCAGAATGGGCAAGACCTGGCCAAGACGCGCAGCCATAAGGGCCGCAAAAAGCTTAATATCTTGATTCAACAGAGATATAGGCCGATAAGACCCCAGCTGGTCCACCGCTCTCCCCGGTTTCGGTAACACAACAATATGAGCATGAGTAAGTCTATGTGAAGGCAAACCCCCCTCACATAAGGCCTGACATAAAGCCTGAAAGGGACCAATAACCCGATCCCCAAGCAGTTTGTAGTATTCAGGGCCCAGGCCATCCGGGCCAGGAGCTTTCGCAAGCTTTAAAGCCCATATAGCTCTCTGGATCTCAATTCCCTGCACCGGAGCGTTAAGTGCATCTCTCTGGGCCTGGGACAACTCAGGAAGAGGAAGGCCACGAAAAAACTCTGCTCTCTGCTCAGTGTCACAGCTCCCCCGATCATAGAGAGCCTGATAAAACTTTACAAAGCTCTGTTGAATAGCCGCGGGCGAAGTCGCCTCAGAGCCATCAGGAGCCCAAACTTTGGGAATATTTCGCCTGCGGGCCTTGTGATTAACCAAGGAGGCCAATAATTTCCCTGCCTTGTTTCCCCACCTATGTAAACGGTATTTATACATCTGAATATCCCGTAGGGCCCTCTGCGCCAGTAAATCATTAATTTGACGTCGCAGCTCCATGTATTGGCTCTTGAGGGCTGTGGATCCCTTTCTATGCAACTCTCCCCGCACCAGGCCCAGCTGACGGGTCAGATCCAGTAGTGCCTTATCTTGTACCTTCCGCTTATGGGAGGTGTAAGCTATAATTTTACCCCGTAAAACAGCTTTACTGGCCTCCCAAAACACCACCTTGGAAACATCAGAAGAGGAGTTATTGGCTAGATAAGAATCCCATTGGTCTACCAAGAAAATGCGGAAATCATTATCCTCATACAGTGTGGGATTCATTCTTCAGCCAGACAAGGTCCTCTGGGGCGCCTGGTGATCAAGAAGCTCCATCCAGACCACATGATGATCGGAAAGTACTCCATCCTCAATCATCACTCTCCGGACTCCAGACAAAAGGGGTGGGGCAACTAACAAGTAGTTTTTTTTAAATGTTTATTAGGATTTTATATACCGCCTATCAAGGTTATCTAAGCGGTTTTTACAATCAGGTACTCAAGCATTTTTCCCTCTCTGTCCCGGTGGGCTCACAATCTATCTAACGTACCTGGGGCTATGGAGGATTAAGTGACTTGCCCAGGGTCACAAGGAGCAGCGTGGGGTTTGAACCCACAACCCCAGGGTGCTGAGGCTGTAGATCCCACCACTGCGCCACACACTCCTCATAGTAGTCTAATCTACTGTGTACTTTATGCACTGGAGAATAATAAGTAAAATCAGATTCGTCTGGATGGAGCGTGTGCCACAGGTCCACAAGGCCCAACTGCGAAGTAACAAAGTTGACCCCCTTGTGTTCCCCCTGATGTAAACGAGACTTAGGAGGCTTACAGTCAATAAGGGGATCAGCAGTAATATTGAAATCCCCACCGAGCACCATTTGGTACTCAGAGAAGGGAGCAAGAGCAGCAACCAAAACAGAGAAAAAACGATGAGAATACACATTAGGGGCGTATATAGAGCAAAAAACATATTTCTTTTCCTGAAACACCCCTGCCCAGATTACATACCGGCCCTCAGAGTCCGAAATCACTTTGTGCACAGTACAAGTATGTTTCTTATGGAAAAGCACAGCTACACCTCTCTGTCTGCTATTAAAGGAAGCAAAGACAAGCTCACCCACCCAATCCCTGCGGAGCTTAGCATGCTCAGAAACGCTGAGGTATGTCTCTTGAAGAAGCAAAACATCCACCTGTAGTTTCCTACAGTACTGAAGTACCTTACTACGCTTAACAGGAGAGTGCAACCCATCTACATTAAAGCTAGCAACCTTAACCCCAGACATAATAACCAGATATATCCAAAAAGCACAAAGAAGACCAAAGATCATACGGGACGGTAGCACCAGCCTCCCAGCCGAGCCGGCGCTCCGTCCACTCAAACAAAGAATCAGACTGAACCAGATTCCCAGGATGCAACCCAGTCCCCAAACTACCCATCAACTCAACTGCCAACTCCTTCAAACAAGCCCCCTCCATATAATCAAAGTGGCACGCCCCCCTCCCTCCCAACAACCCCGCCACCTCTTCCCCCATCCATACTGGCGACCACACCCCCATGTCACCAACACCCACTGCAAACAAACACAGATGCTCACACTCACCCCTCCCCCTCCCCCAATCTCCCCCCCCCCAAGCAAGTCTAACCGCAAGTACCAGTCTCGTCCATGACCGAAATGACATAGAACAGTAGAGAACTGAGGACAGGAAGACAACCCAACCTCTGGACATAAAGTCCAAACACAAAAGGTCAAAAAGTAGCAAAAGAGAGACCAAGACAGCCAGACCCTCACAGTAAAGGAAGGCATCTAGCTCTCTCGGTCAGGCCAAAGAGAGAGTCTGAAAATGTTTATCAGGTGTCCAATCCCGCTCTAAAGCCGGCTGAAAGGGGCAGGAGCATCCCCTCCACAAGTATCTTTCCTGCAAACCGCCAAAGTTCCCCCACCCCGTATCTGGAGGCAGTGCAACTATGTCCAAACAAAGAAGCTCCATCCAAAGGGCAGCAAAGTAATCCAGACAGGCAATGATGGTCCTTGACCTAGATGAGACCATTGGAAAGCACGGGAGGCCCTAAGGCTCACCCCCAGATCAAAACTCTCCTCGTCCTCCGGCAGGAATGCCCCCTGAGGAGCAGGCTCATTACTGAGCAGGGAGGCTCTCAATGAAGCGCTTCAGCTCTTCTGCCTTAGATACCGTAAAGGTGCGGTTCTCATAGGTCAAGCGCACCTTAGCCGGGTAGAGAAAGGCAAATCGAATTCCTCTGGAAACCAGTTGAGAGCAGTAAGGCATGAAGGTTCTTCTCAGCTCCGCCACTTTAGTAGAGAAATCCTGAAAAATCAGTAGCTTAGCGTCCCCATATAGCAGATGTCGCGCCTTCTTAAACAGGTCAAGCAAGCGAGCCTTAACAGCATAGTTGTGGAAGCGGGCCAGCACAGCTCGAGGTCTGCTGTTACCATCAGAGTCACGTCGTTGCCCCACACGATGAACACACTCCACTACCACAGGGCCCTCAGTGTCTGGGAAACCGAGCTCCTTGGGCAACCATTGTTCAATCAAGTGCTTGAGCTCAGAATCTTGTACAGTCTCTGGGATTCCAATTATTCTAAGGTTCTTTCGACGAGCCTGGTTTTCCTGGTCTTCCACCTTCTCCTCCAGCTGGGAAACACGGGCCTCCAGAGAAGCAAGCCTGCCATCAGCCACTCCAGCTCTATCTTCCTGAGCCGATAGCCGCTCCTCCACTTGTTGCAGTTGTGCAGCCTGCCCCACCAGGGAATCTTTAAGGTCGTCCATAGAGGCATGCAGCTTGGCCAGTTTTTCATCGAGCAGCTGTGAGAGGTGCCTCATGGAGACCTGCATTACCTCATCCGGGGAGTGGGCCGTCACAGCGTCTGTTTGGGTCTCCGCCATCTTGCGCGCCGGGCTCCCACAGGTCTTTGTCGGCCGCGAAACTTTTGGCGGCATGCTCCGCCGCTAAGGAGTGCAAGCCGCGCTTCCCAGCCCACCGCCGGTTCCCGGTGCCTAGCAACGGCTGCGCCGCTAATTTTTAGTCATGTGCCGGTCAGGAGCGCGCTGGCAGGGGAGGAAATCGGGGGAAGTAGAGCGGAGCTCAGTGCTCAGACGTCCGATCAGGAACCAGCTATCACGTGACCCCCCAAGAACACAAGTTTTGCCGAATCTATGAAAATAAATCATAGAGTCACAAATGGGTATTAACATATCTGCAGTGAATGGTAGAGGAACTGGTGAGCAGCCACAGGTGTTCTGAGATAAGGTACGTTGAAGCAAGGCCTGTCAAAGTTTAAGACCAGAATTGATCCGGTCCATGAAAACAAGCATCTTTACTGTTTTCAGTAAGTTATCAATTGCCCTAATGGGAGGAGGGAGTTGATTCCATAATTTAGGTATGCTATAGGAATATGATCGCTTTCGGGTTGTCTCCCGGTAGAGGCTGTTTGCTGGAGAGTTGGAAAGTCTGAGTTCCCGTTGTGAACGGAGGGTCCGCTGAGAGTGGTATATTGGGAGTTTCTTCACTACATAGTCAGGTGTCATGTTGTGGAAGTGTTTAAACATTAATACTAGTTGTTTGAAGATATTGCGTTGTTGTATTGAGAGCCAGTGGACCTGGATCAGTGCTGGGGAGATATGGTCAAAAGGGCATTTTGGACTCTTTGTAGATGGTTCTGTATTAAAGCTTACAAACAAATCCAACATGAGTCTGAAAGGGGAAATGATATTACTAGGAGATTTCAGTCTTCCTGATGTGGACTGGAATGTCTCGACTGCAAAACTGGAAAGAAGCAAAGAGATTATGGATGCCCTTCAAAGCGCTCTACTCAGACAAATGGTGATGGAATCCACAAAAGAAGAGATGACACTGGATCTGGTGGTCACAATTGGAGAAAGTGTGTCTAATGTGCAGGTTGGTGCCTCTCATGGTAGCAGTGATAATCATAACGTATAGTTCGATGTAAGAGCTAAAGCTGAAAGTGGGCACAAAAGTCTCAAAGTCTTGGATTTCAAGCGTGCAGATTTCAGTAAAATGAGAGCGTTCTCGAAGAAAGAACTGGTGGAATGGGAGGATATAAGGGAATTGGAAAGACTGTGGTCCAAGCTGAAAGGAGCTATAAAAATGAGAACTGAACGCCATGTAAGGAAAGTTAATAGAAGCAAGAGGAAAAGGAAACCATTATGGTGGCTAAAAAAATAAAGAAAAAAGAGGCGTTCAAGAAATGTAAAGGAACTCAAGAAGAGGAGCACAAAAGAATACTGGATAATACTGGATAAAGAGGAGTATGATTGGCGAAAGAGCAGGCAGAAGAAAAAATGGCAAGAGATGTATAAAGACAAGTCCTATTAGAGAAATGAGGAAGACTAAAAATGGAATTGTGAGACTAAAAGATGTTCAGAACTGCTATGTGGAAAGTGATGAGGAAAAAGCGGATGTACTAAAATACTGCTGTTCTATGTTCACAGTAGAAGAGTCTGGAGAAGGACCACTATTAGCTGGCAAAGTTATAAATGAGAATGGAGTGGATACCATTCCATTCAATGAAGAAAGTGTTTATGAACTTTAAAAACTGAAGGTGGACAAAGCCATGGGACCGGATGGGATCCATCTGAGGATATTGAGGGAGCTCAAAGAGGTTTTGTTGGGGCCTCTTAAAAATTTGTTCAATAAATCCTTGGAAACAGGAGATGTTCTGTGGGATTGGAGAAGAGCGAATGTGGTCCCTTTTCACATAACTGGTTGCAGAGGTGAAGTGGGAAACTACAGGCTGGTAAGCCTCACTTCGATTATTGGAAAAATAATTGTGGAAGCGTTGATGAAGTAAAAGGATATTGAATTTCCTAGAATCCAATGGGTTACAAGATCCGAGGCAACATAGTTTTACTAAAGGTAAATTGTGCCAAATGGATCTGATTGAATTCTTTGACTGGGCGACCAGAGAATTGGATCAAGGGTTTGTGCTAAATGTAATTTACTTAGATTTCAGAAAGCCTTTGACATGGTTCCTCTTGAATAAACTTGATGTGCTGAAGTTAGGACCCAACTGGATTAGAATCTGGTTGATGGACAGATGCCAGAGGGTGTTAGTTAATGGAATTCGCTCGGAGGAGGAAAGGTGAGTATTGGAGTGCCTCAAAGATCAGTGCTAGGGCAGATTCTGTTCAATATATTTGTGAGTTATATTGCTGAAGGGTTAGAAGGTCAGGTTTGCCTTTTTGCGAATGATACCAAGATTTGTAACAAAGTAGACACCCCAAGGGAGTGGAAAACATGAAAAACATCTGCAAAAGTTGGAAGAATGGTCTAATGTTTGGCAACTAAAATTCAAAGCAAAGAAGTGCAGAATTATGCACTTGGGGAGCAGAAATCCAAGATTGCTGTATGTGCTGGGAGGTGAGAGGCTGATATGCATGGACGGGGAAAGGGACCTTGGGGTGATAGTGTCTGAGGATCTGAAGGTGACAAAACAAGGTGGTGGCTGTAGCCAGAAGGATTCTAGGCTGTACAGAAAGAGGTGTAACCAGGAGAAGAAAGGTGGTGTTGATGCCTCTGTACAAGTTGGTGAGGCCCCTCTTGGAGTATTGTGTTCAGTTTTGGGGTTTGGCTTAATTGTTGTGATAATTGACCACACCAGTTGTCAGGCAATAAAAAAAAAAAAAAAAAATTAACAATGAAAAGTTTATTGCTCGATGCTTAGGATGCCTAAGTCAAGGCACCCTCCGATGCCTAACAACACCTACCTAATAAGTAGATGTGGTTAGGGGTAGAGAATAGGCATGGTTGACTTAGGTATAGTTAGGTGTCTGAGTTAGGTGCCAGTAAATTAGGTCAAGTAAAACCTGGTCTAATATACTGGCACCTACCTCCAGGATGCCAAGTGATGAATAAGCATACCAAGATGCTGCTAGAGGGGATTCTATAAATGGTGCCTAGTAGTTTATTCACAACCATGGCAAGCGGTTAGGTACTTTTTATAGAATATGGCTGATTTGTTCTTAATTTCAGTTTAAAACTGATGTGTATTCATAAACTTGCAGATTTGTTATTATTTTTCTCCTTTTGTCCTCCCTCCTTCAGTTTTGTAGAAGTGATTTACAGATCCCTGATGCAGATGGCAGCACTATAATAACATAGTACATGACAGCAAATAAACACCTGAACGGTGAATCCAGTCTGCTCAACAGTTACATTCATTATAAATTCATGCTTAAATGGAATTGTCTTTTTCTTTGCTATTGCTGGGTGTTAGACCTTAGAAGTCTGCCCAGAAGTACTAGAGTTACTGTCGAAGCTTGATACATTGGGTTCCAACTACTGGAGTTGCTGTTAAAGCTCACTTCAGTCTATCCAAACCATCACATCAGATCATAAAAGTCCGCCCAGCACCTTCCTCATGTTCTAAATTACTGGAGCTCCCATCAAAGCCCTCCCCAGCTCATCCTACACTGAATTGCCATATATGGGGCACAGACCGTGCAAGTCTGCCTAGTACCGGCTTTGTTACATAGAAACATGATGGCAGATAAAGGCCAAATGGCCCATCCAGTCTGCCCATCCGCAGTAACCATTATTTCTTCCTCTCTCTAAGAGATCCCACGTGCCTATCCCATGCCTTCTTGAATTCAGACAGTCTGTCTCCACCACCTCTACCAGGAGATTGTGCCACGCATCTGCCACACTTTATGTAAAAAAGTATTTCCTTATATCAGTGTTTCTCAAGTCGGTCCTGGAGTACCCCTTTGCCAGTCAGGTTTTCAGGATATCCACAATGAATATGCATGATCTTGATTTGCAAACACTGCCTCCATTATATGCAAATTTCTTTCATGCAAATTCATTGTGGCTATCCCGAAAACCTGACTGGCAAGGGGGTATCCCAGGACTGAGTTGAGAAACACTGCCTTAGATTACTCCTGAGTCTATTGTAAGGTTTGTTAGTGACCCCCACAATATAAGGTTGGTGGGGTCACTTGAGAGGTGCCCTTAGAAACACCAGGTCCCAGGTTCAATTCCCTCACTGATGATTCACCAGGAAGAAGAATCAAAAAGGCACAGCCAGAGGTGATTGCATAAAGAATATATTATAGAAATAGGCTTACAGAAAAGTAGTATTCTTAGGCATTACAATTAAGCATTACAATTAATGAGAGAGAAAAGCAGTTTCCCTGCCTTACATAGTTCAGAGGCAAAGAGACAGAGAGTCTGAAGTTCTAGGGAGAGCCAGAGAGAGAGAGAGAGAGAGAAAGAAAGAAGAAGAGAGCCAAGACCCAAGAGAAGAGAGATAGATTTTCTGTGTGTTGCAGAGAGGAGGCTTTTATAGCTTGGAATCCTATTCTGAATATAGAAAACTATTGAGCTTCAATAGAAGTTAAATCTTCCCCTCCTTAGTAAACTTGTGCTAGACAGCCGAAGAATAGGCTATGGTCAAATGTAATTTCTAGTATGCCTCTGACAATAGTTTCTGATTAACTTTAGTTATCTGTGCACCTGGACCCATTGTCCTAAGCACCCTCTTAATCAGACATTAACACATTAACACCTTTTAGCTAATCATGATTCAATCAGGGCTACTTAAAACATATCAATCAGGGCTACTTAAAACAGTCTCACTGCCCTCAGGGTCTATCTGCATTCACATGCCAGAGTCAGATTGATATAATTTCCCATAGGCCTTCGCTGACATAAGTAATGCCAACTAAAAATGCTGAATGGTAGCGATAGCTATGCTGACATCTATCACCTCTTAACTTCATTCTATGCCCTCTCATTCCAGAGCTTCCTTTCAAATGAAAGAGACTTGACTCAAGTGCATTTACGCCACTTAGGTATTTAAACATCTCTATCATATCTCCCCCCTCTCCTGCCTTTCCTCCAAAGTATACAGATTGAGATCTTTAAGTCTGTCCCCATACACCTTATGACGAAGGCCACACACCATTTTAGTAGCCTTCCTCTGGACTAACTCAATCCTTTTTATATATTTTTGAAGGTGCGGCCTCCAGAATTGTACACAATATTCTAAATGAGGTCTCACCATAGTCTTACACAGGGGCATCAATACCTCCTTTTTCCTATTGGCCATACCTCTCCCTATGCAACCTAGCATCCTTCTAGCTTTCGCCATAACCTTTTCAACCTGTTTGGCCACCTTAAGATCATCACATACAATCACAGTCAAGTCCCACTCTTCTATCATGCACATAAGTTCTTCACCCCATAAACTATACCGTTTCCTCAGGTTTTTGTAGCCTTGCATTTCTTAGCATTAAATTTTAGCTGCCAAATTTCAAACATCTGTGTGCAACACTGTCAAAGACTTTACTAAAATTAGTTTTAAGGAGACATGCTACTCGGTTATTATAAGAAGTACACTGGCTGCCAATTGCACCAAGAATAGATTTTTAAGAGTTTGATTTTTAAGATTTTATATGGGTTATTGTCCTAGTAATTTCACTGCTGACTACTGTAAATCGTTGTAATTTATCGTAAATCTGCTTGTTGCTGTAAATCTGCTTCTAATTTTGTTGTAAATCTGCTTGTCAATGCAGATCATCTGCTAATTAATGTAAACCGCCTAGAACTCACTGGGTATGGCGGTATATAAGAATAAAGAATAATAATAATAATAATAGTAAGTTGACAGATTTGATAACTGTATGCATATCAACAAGAGATTTACATTCCTCAAGAGAATTGTGGTTAGCAATACCATCCATTAAATATTGTAGATTATTCTCCTCTAGAAAGAAAATGCTCCTGTGTAAACACATCACTGGTAACACCCCTTTTCTCAGAGCGATCAACATTGACCACTACCCTCTGTTGTCTTCCACTCAAACAATTCCTGACCCAGTCCATCACTTTGGGGCCCATCCCGAGGGCACTCAGTTTACTTATTAAATGACTGTGTGGAACACTGTTACAGGTTTTGCTAAACCCCATATTGTCTTGGGTCCTGTAATCTACTAGATTCCAGAAACTTCATTATTATGTAATGTAATTTATTTCTTATATACCGCTACATCCGTTAGGTTCTAAGCGGTTTACAGAAAATATACATTAAAATTAAAATAAGAAAATAATAAAGGTACTTAAAAAAATTCCCTTTCTGTCCCGAAGGCTCACAATCTAACTAAAGTACCTGGAGATTAATAAATTAATTATAAATAAAGATAGAAGAGGGAATAGAAATAAATATTTTAACAAGATAGCATTGAATTAAATTCATTGGTAGGTAGAAGAGAGAGGATCAAAGAGTAAATGCATAAGGGGAGACCGTTAAACAATAGAATTCTGGCGAAATTTAAAATGACAGAAATGATATAAAACGAAGATAAAAGGCATAACAATAAGTAAGATTAAATATAATTCATAAGCAAGTTGGGGAAGAAAATAAAATAACACATTGTCATTTGTATTATGTTTCCATTAATTTACTTACCACAGAAGTCAGACTTACCAGCCTGTAGTTCCCTACTTCTTCCTTACTTCCACTTTTGTGGAGAGGGACAACATCCATCCTTTTCTAGTCCTCCGGTACCACTCCCGATTCTAGAGATGCATGGAAAAGATCAGCCAGCGGAGGCTAGAACTTCCCTTTCAGTACTCTTGGATGTACAGCATCTGGCCCCATTGCTTTGTCCACCTTTAAGTAGCTCCTCACAAACACAATTCTCTGAAAATCGATCAGGGTCTACCACTCCTCTGTTCCTATTTCCATGTGTCTTCTGTGCTCCCGCTCCTGGTGCTTCAGCTGTGAATATAGAACAGAAATAATTGTTAACCAATTCAGCCTTATCTTTATCAGCTTCTACATATAATATTTCTCGCCTTTACCTTTAAATCTCAAAATGCCACTTTTGCACATCTTCCTTTCACTAATATATCTAAAAAAATGTCTTGTCTCCTCGTTTTACCATGTTGACTATTTTTTTCTTCCATTTTCATCTCTGCTTTCCTCACTACTCAACCAGCCTCTCTTAACTTTTCCAGTTATTTTTGCCTAACCTCCTCTTTCTGTGATATTTTGTACTTTATGAAAGCTAACCAGTTTTCCCTTACCTTCTCAGCTACTACTTTTGAGAACCAAAGCAGCCTTCTTTTCCTCTTACTTTTACTTACTTTCCTTATAAAATGGTTTGTTGCCCTTATAATAGCTAGCTCCTTTCAGTTTTGCCAATTTGCTTTCCTACTTTTTCCAGATGTTCCCATCCAGATAATTCCTTGAGGTAATCCTTCATCTGAACAAAGTTTTTTTTAAAGTCTAGAACAGGGGTGTCCAACCTGCGGTCCCGTGAAGTATTTTGTGCGGCCCCAGTCGAGGGCAATGCAGTGTTTTCCTCTGCTGCCCCCGGGTGTTTACCGTCTTGCCGGCTCCCTCCTCTGCCTTGCTGTAGCGTTTGCGCAGGCCCCAGAAACATTTTTTTAGGCCAATGCGGCCCAGGGAAGCCAAAAGGTTGGACAACCCTGGTCTAGATCCTTTACTTTTGAATGAACCCTCTCTACATCTGTCTTAATATTAAGCCACACCATGCTGTGCTCAAACTCCTGATAAATCAGGGATTCAAGCAGCTACTCAGGGGATGGCCCCTGAGCTCCAAAAATATTACAGCAGGATGGCTAGACAGGTGTCTCTGAGGACTGATCCTGCCAGCAGCAGACTTCCGCCACGCGAGTCTGCATCTTCTCTCAGGCGGAAGTCCTAATAAGAGGAAGCCTCTGGGCACCGAGCCTCAAACGTAAAACAAGAAAAAAACACCCTGAAAATAGCAGATCAGAAACACATCTGAGCAACTGCTTGCAGAAGAAAAACTGAGGGGGCAGGAGCAAGCCTACTGGGGAGGCGGAGTTAAAAGATAAGTTTTATCATTCTGCAAGAAACGTGTGGGTTCAGATGCACAACCCTAGTGTTCAGGACTACTAGACACATTGCACTAGAACATACCATTAGCAAATAAAACTCCACTCGGTCAAATTCAAAGTCTTTAACTGAACCAGAACCTGTACTGAAAATGTGCTCGATGTTCATAGCACAGCACAGCACACCAAAAACAACTTGAATCATAACAGGATATTTCAGCTGGGGGTTTAATTTTGTACCAAACACTCCTTCTTCCCAAATGGTATAAGTAGTTACATTTGTATTCATGCAGCTATGCAGTGTCATTGTTAATTACACTGGCAGGATGGTTATTAGTGCTGTTTACCTTACTCTCTCAGCATGCAGCCAGGTCAAGACTAGATGGCACCAGAACTGGAAATGTTAACAAGCTCACAAGATGATGTAATGATTCCTGCTGGCTGATAATTGTAAAAAGTCCTTCAGCATTATGTTTGTTTGGGATTTTTTGCCTGATCTGCCAGAGTACAGCCAGAATGCCTGGGGTGTTACATAACGTAGACCCATTTTTTTCTCCTGCTTCCCAGGAAGAGTAAGAATTCAAAGGGCTCCCCAAACCCTCTAAAGATCCAGGTAGTGGATTACAGAACCCAAGACAATATGGATTTTAGCAAAACCTGTAACAGTGTTCCACACAGGAATCTAATAAAAAAAAAACTGAATGCCCTCAGGATGGGCCCCAAAGTAATGGACTGGGTCAGGAATTGGTTGAGTGGAAGGCAACAGAGGGTAGTGGTCAATGTTGATCGCTCTGAGGAAAGGGATGTTACCAGTGATGTGTTTACCTAAGAACATTTTCTTTCTAGAGGAGAATAATCCACAATCTTTAATGAATGGTATTGCTAAACACAATTCTCCTGAGGAATGTAAATCTCTTGTAGATTTGCATACAGTTACCAAATCTGTCAAATTACTTGGAGCTAAAAGCAAGTCTCCAAACCCTATAAACTCTCATTTCACACGACCTTGAATGCCCTTTGGTGCTGATCCTGGATGGTTCAGCAAGGCTAAGAATTCCTTCTGGCTCTTACATTATTTTTTTTCCAGGCAGGCTGGAAAGCATCTTCCTAGATGCAGGGCAGGATTAATTCATCAAGGGCCCCTAGGCACACAAGTACACTGAGCCCCCTGCCCCGCCCCACCCCACCATGTGCCCAGCCGGAAACAGGAAGCTGCGTCAGAGGGAAGCTTTAGGCCAGCAGCATCACTTGCACAATTACAGTTCCCGTTGCCTTTCTTACCCGTGTTGCTTGTTTGTCTTACTTTCTGTTGATGGTGGGGGGGGCCCGCGTTGCCGATTGGGGGCCCACCCTGTCTCATCTGCTCTAAACCTCAGCCATTTTTTGACTCGTCTCTTTCCTTCTCTTCGCATATCCTATAGACTTCTAAAACTTGTTTCTTTGTCTACAACATTGCTAAAATCAGACCTCTCCTTTCTGAGCATGCTGCCAAAACCTTCATCCACGCTCTCATCACTTCTCGTCTGGATTATTGCAATGTGCTTCTTACAGGTTTTCCGCTAAGCCATCTCTCTCCTCTTCATTCTGTTCACAATTCTGCAGCATGCTTTATATTCTACCAGTGTCGTTATGCTCATGTTACCCCTCTCCTCAAATTGCTTCACTGGCTCACCGTCTGTCTCCACATACAGTTCAAACTTCTTTTACTGACCTACAAGTGTATTCATTCTGCAGCTCCTCTCCCTTTACTCCACACAGGAAGCTCGGTTCATCAAGTGAGCCTCTCTTGTAGATGCCCTTCTCTACTGCCAGCTCCCGACTCTGTCCCTTCTGTCTTGCTGTGTCTTATGCCTGGAACATCCTGCCTGACTCAATGTGTTGGGCCCCATCTCTCACGGTGTTCAAATCCAGGCTAAAAACCCCGTTTTTGAAACTGCGTTTATGCCCTAGCCTCCCAACTTGTAAAGCAACCCATAGCTTTGCCATTCCCCCTTTACTCCCCTACCTCTAGTCCCTTATATTTCCTCACCTAAGTAACATGTATAACCTTTGTCCTATGTCCATCTTACCTAGATTGTAAGTTCTTTTGAGCAAAAACCATCTCTTGCATGTTTGTTGTACAGCATCTGGTAGCACTTTATAAATAATAAATAGTAGTAGTAAGAGATAGGACCCAAGATGGCGGCTAATTAGGTCATCAACTACGCTGTCTCCCTCAGTCTATTTTTTGTTTTAATTTTTTTCTTTGTTTTCCTTGGTTTTATTGTTGATTTTCTATTTTGCTGGTTTTATTTTTGGGTTTAGCTTCTCTTTCTGTGTTCTTCTCCTTTGTTTCGGCGGAGAAGGGAAGCCAGTGCACGCCGTGTTAAAGTCCCGTGGCCTGAGTTCAATTCTCTCACGGGCCGTTACTGTGGAGACAACAGGACGCTTTCCCATCTCCCACCCACTACCTGCCTCAGTGCCTCTCCGTTGAAGTCACCGGGCAACGGAGATGGGCCCACACCGGAGGAGTGCTTGTGAAGGTGGCAGTCCCTTGCCGAGTTCAAATCACTTACGGGCCGTTTACTGTGGAGACAACGGAGATGGGCCCAGACCGGAGGAGTGCTTGTGAAGGTGGCAGTCCCTTGACGAGTTCAAATCACTTACGGGCCGTTTACTGTGGAGACAACGGAGATGGGCCCAGACCGGAGGAGTGCTTGTGAAGGTGGCAGTCCCTTGCCGAGTTCAAATCACTTACGGGCCGTTTACTGTGGAGACAACAAGTCGCTTTCCTATCTCCCATCTACTACCTGTCTCAGTGCCTTTCCGCTGGAGCCACCGGGCAACGGAGATGGGCTCAGACCGGAGGGAGTGCTCGTAAAGGTGGCAGACCACCCGCCACACACCGAGGGTCACAGCAATTGACAGTTGCATTCAGGGCCATGAGAAACATGCGTTCCTATTACCATTAGCTTCGATTCCTTCCAGCCAGCCTTTGCCGCACAGACTATTTTCTGCTGGTGAATTTGATCCAAGCCACGTTAACATGTCCTCCTCCAGCACCTCCGTGGACTCAGTGTCGACTCTCCTGGTTGAGGAGTACATTTCGTTCAGCTCCGACCTTCATGAATGAGGCTAACATCCACTGAGGATTACACTAGCAGAAAGATGTACGAGGAAGCAGCTTCTTTATGACACCAAACAAACTGGGATCTGGCTACACCTTTCAAGGCATTTACACCCGGCAAGCTAATAAAGCTCAGGATTCCATCTTGATAGCTGTACAGTGCATGCTATAGCCAGTGGTTCAAGCTTCTTTGCTGGCTCCCAGAGTAGAGCATGGTACTCTATATCTGGGTTCACTACAACACTGGACTCGATCAGCCAGCTTATAAATTGCCTTCCAGTGATCAGAGTGGTCTTCTTCCTGTAGCGGGATCATCTCATAGTATACCAGACAGTACAGACTTAATTCTATAAGGAGCCAACTAAAAGTAGACAGCATGTACATCATATATATTATATCTTTTAATTTTCTACTTGTTGTTTTAGTTCCTCATTTCAAATTTCTTTAGAATTCCATTGTCTAACGGTCTTTTTATATTTTAATTTAATTTTAGTTAATCGAATGTATTGTTGGGATGTACAATTCGCTTTAAAAGTATGGCCGCAGAAAGATCAACATATCCTTGTTAGGATGTTTCTAACCTATTTTACCTCTATCTTTATTTTTACTCTCTTCTATTTACTAATAATTTTCTTCTTAGGTACTTTAGTTAGATTGTGAGCCTTCGGGACAGTAAGGGAATTTCAAAGTACCAATTCTTTATTTATTTGTCTTATTTTATTGTATCCTTTAGTGTATATTTCTCTGTAAACCGCTTAGAACTTAAACGGATTTAGCGGTATATAAGAAATAAATTACATTACATTACATTACATCTCTGGGTGCAGAAAATGCATTACAGTATATATGTTTATTTTTTTAGGGGGGAGGGGGCTTCTGCTGCCACCAGAGCCTTCCCAGATCAATCTTCTACTAGCTTCTTGAACTTTCTGCCCCTTTCTGGAAGGTACTAGCTCCCATTTGGCAGGTGCCAGGAAGCAGAGAGTTCAACTATAGGACATAGACCTGACATGCAGGAAATGCCAGTCAATATGCACTGCGCTCTTAATAAACTAGTGACACCACTGAGGATTCAGTAACGCTCCTTACTACTACAACTATTATTTCTATAGTGCTACCAGCTGTACACAGCACTGTACAGAGTCACAAAAGAGACAGTCCCTGTTTGAAGGAACTTACATTCTAAATAGACAAGATAGAAAAACAGAATGCCATGGGTACAGTTGGGTGAATGATTAATCTGCTGGCTAGGGCAGTGGAGAGTAGGGTTATAAATTGAAGGCTATATCAAAAAGGTGGGTTTTCAATCTGCTTTTAAACAAGGTAAGTGAAGGAGCATGGCGGACAAACTCAGGTAGTTTATTCCAGGCATATGAAAGGAACGAAGTCTAGAACTGGCAGCTAACTGGGTACAGCTATGAGCAGCTGATCTGAGGAATGGAGTTCTCTGGGAGGTGTATATGGAGAAGAGATATTGAGGGACAGCAGAATGAACACACTTTAGTCCAGTAATAGGAGTTTGAACTGTACGCAAAGGTAAATAGGGAACCAGTGAAGTAATTTAAGGAGAGGGTTAACATGAGTGTAGTGAGGTTGGTAGAATATGAGTCGTGCAACAGTTTTGTACAGCTTGTATGGGGGAGAGGTGGCACAGCGAGAGCCCAGTTAGAAGTAGATTGCAGTAATCTAAGCATGAAGTTACACAGTATTTCATTTCTTTTTTTTTTTTTAAGTAAGCTTCTGCAAATATCAATTCCAAGGGTGATGGAAGTAGCAGTGTTGAATTCTAAAGTCTGGGGTGCTGTCAGTGCCACTGATAAATTTAATGTTTTGGGGTTATGGCTGCTAGATTGGAGATAATGTCTTGACAGAAACAAGCTCAGGCCCCAATTTTAGGGAAGGTGAAAATCAAGTTGGTATTTATGTAATATGAATAGGTTAACTGCTATATATCATCAATCCTAGTTTTTGTAAATAGAACATATTATCTTACTACCTTAAATGGGCAAAGGATTAAGGATTGATAATGGAGGGGAGCATGCTATGGTGCCCTGACCCCCAGATTGAACTGGTCTGGGTTGGTTTTTCTAGGGAGAAGGGAAGAGAGTGGAGGAGGAAGGAACTTCCTTAAAATATGTTTTGGGTTTATCTGTGGATCATCTTGTCAAACATGTATTATTAATGATGCAGATTGGATATATTAATGGAGTGTTCCGACTGGAAAATATTTTATACAGGGTGTATTTTGAAAAATAAAATGACAAAAAATGATCTGTGGTATTACAAGAGGAAGAGGAAAATATCGAGTTAAAAAGAACTTGTGATATTATTTGCCATCAGATTCTACTTTTTTTTTTAATTGTTTAAGGCTTCTATAGTGATAACTAATGACTACAAAGTCAATTCAGAACAGTTTACATGAGCAGCTTTGATGGAAATATGAACATTAACTTCAGCAATGATGGTACAATACATGAGCTACAATATATGAACTATAGTCAAGAAGTAACATTACACTGCTGGAGTTATGATAAAATAGCTTAACAATGGTGTTACATACAGAATTAGGTTAGTATACATATACATGTACAAACCATTTACCTAGTTTATCCTTTGATTGACTCAACAATAAAGAATACTATAACCCTTTATTCATTCATTATACTTATTTATATAATTAGCCTCTATAAATATACATGCTAAAACTTTTAGTTGCCATTTAAATGTATCATAATTTAAACTTCCTTTGTATAATCTGCTTCATCCTATCATGTATGAACTGTGGTGTGAGCAAGTTCCACCATATTAATTCTTCCCCCCTCCCCCGATGATTCTTATATTAATTAAAGTAGTCTGAGAAAATAAAGGTCTTCATTCCTTTCTTGAACTTTTTGGTATCTTTTTTCTAGTTTTAATTCTTTTGGGAGTTCCACCATATTGGAGCCATCACAGAGAAATCTTTTCCTGACATTTTTGTATTTGATGTCTTTGAACAATGGTATTTCCAACAAGTATTGTTGACGTGAGTGAAGTGTGCATGTTGTAGTCTGGTTGCTAAGTAATGTGGTTCTGACAGATGAATGATTTTGTATGTCAGCAACATGATCTTGAATTTGACTCTACTTTCAATAGGGAACCAGTGTAATTATTTCAGAATCGGAGTGGCACTTGTATGTTTCAATTTTCCCAGCAGATATCTTACTGCTGCATTCTGTACTATCTGTATCTCTTTGGTCATATACTTGGGAACGCCTAGCAGGATTGCATTGTAGTAGTCTAAAATAGAGAGTACCAGGGATATTATTACATTGGACATTGCTTGATTGCTCAGATATGGTTTTAGTCTTCTGACCCAGTAGAGTTTGCCATAAGCATTTTTCACAGTGTTGAATTTGTATTAACATGTCTAAGTATGGGTTCAGCCATACCCCTAGGTTTCTCACACTCTCTGTGGATGACTTTATGGCATTTCCACTCAGCATTAATATCTTGGGGCAGTTCCCTCCCCATCTGTTAATCAGAAGTAGTTCAGGTTTTTCCTTGTTGGCTACTAGACCATTTGTTTGGAACAAACAGAAGATCTTCTCCAGGCCCATCTTAATCCTCAGTTTAGTCTTCACATCTTGTTTCTTTAGTGTGATGATTAATTGGACATAGATATAACATTTCCAACCTAGTTCTTTGATTAATTTTCCCAATGGTTGGAGGAATATGTTAAACAGCATTGGAGACATAGCTGATCCCTGTGGTACTCATATATCTGTTTCTTTCCAGTTGCTCCCTGCCATTCATCTCTCGTTAGTCTTTTGGAAAGATACGCCTCTATCCATGTCAAGACTTTTCCTTTAAGGCCCAATCCAATGCATCTTGATCTTAGCCGTTCATGTTGGACTAGGTCATAGGCTGCTGAGAAGTCTGGGAGCTCTAATAAAACATCTTCTCCTTTAGTCTGGTGTTTAAGAACTGAGTCCTGTACTGCTACTAATACTGTCTCTGTACTCTAATAAAAGATATCATAACTTATAAAAGAATTTGGCTTTCTCCAGTACCAATATAGATGCTAAATGTTCACACATATGGGATGAATAACACAGTGTTTAACCATGCCCCTTTTGCCTGGCTGCAAGGCTATCTTTGGGAACAGCATTTTAACTTATATTAGAAATAAACCAAATCTTGCTTTACATTTGGCAGTCCAATAACTTTGTCTGTGGAGTAGGATTTTGATCACATTAGAAGACACTTGATTAAAGCAAAAAAGGATGCCAGGAATTTTTTTAATTAAAAAAACACACTTTTATTTATGTACATGGCAGTTTGTTGTATCAAAATGTTAAGTGCAGTTCAGCTGCACCTATGATAGTAAGGCAGCAGGTTTCAAGTCCAATATAAAAATAACAATTTTGTTTTTAAAAAAAAGTGTTCTCATATGTTAGTGCTCGGTAAGGCAGTACTGTACAAACACCAAGCATTCTTAGAACAGAAGATGTCCAAAATGTGGGCAAGCCCACAGTAAAGAGAACAGTATGGAAAACATAAAACATTAATGACAAACAACAGAATCTTCTCCCAAACATTAGAAGGTGCAAAGCATACCAAGAAAAAATAAAAGTTATGGAAATTTTTTTTAAAAAAGGTCTCCCAAGAACAACTCTTCTTTCAGTGAAAAATAAAATACAGAGATTGCTAAATGTAGGGTGAATTAGCTAATATCAAGGCCAACTCTCCTTGCCTTTGCAAAGCCCTACATGTGCTAAAAAAAACATCCTTAGCAGCAAAACAAAACTAAAAAAAAATAATAATAATAATAAAAATATTCATACATATCCCACTTGGCCACTATACAAAATTAAATTACTGAATAAAAATATAATTTGTTCTCATAAAAACTATGTTTCATACAGCAATAAATTTTTAAAGCAAGCTAATTATTAAAAAAACAAAAAAAAAACCCCAACAACAAACAAACCACAAACGCTTATACACACTTGTATTTGTCCTGGTTGCTGGACTAGATAGGCTACTAGGTACTTCAAACTTGATCACTTTGGAAAGTTCACGATCTTGGATTAGTGCTTCCCCACTTATGCCTCATCTTCTTCTCCCTTCCTGACATCCACCTTTTTCTTGTATAGTAATGCTTGGCTTTGCAGTATTTTATAGCAGTGCATTTTTCCCATTAACAAAATACAAAAACAGAAATAAAAACGATCCAAAGAAATAAAAACGATCCAAAGAACTGTTCTCTATCTATACCACACATATACACTGTTGTAGAAAAGCAATACTGGGGGGTAAGTCTTCTTGTTCTAGAAAAGATTATTTTAAAATAGGTATTTTGTTGTCTTTTTATTAAATCTGTGTTGAAACTTTCACAAGGAACTGGATTACACTATGCCTAGATGTTTAGATAATGTTTTCTTCTCATTTCTGCCTGTTTCTGTTCCACTGTTCCTCCCACTACCCCCCCCAAACACCTCCCTTCAGTAAGATGAAATCCAACAAGAACTATGCTTTAGCAAACTTAGATGCACTTTGTGCTGCTCCCAACTGTTGTACCACAACAAAAAAAACAATAACAAACAACAACAACAACATCAATTATGCCTGTCTCCCAATCATGAAAGTTATTTTTTATGTAGAGGAATTATGAATTCCAAGTCCATGTGAAGTGTTTTGCAAGAACAATAATGCTGGTTCAGAAACATGTGTGTGTGTTCTTTGTCAGATGGCGGGGAGGTAGTGGATTTTCTTTGTTTCTTCCATTCACATGACCAGAGTCCTGGCAGAGAGTGTGTTCATGTATTTGCGGGCTGGCTCTGTTAGCATCTTCTGCTCCTCCATCTTTCCACACGACATGGCTTCCCACGTGCTACTCATCTGCTAGGGGCACAAAAAGGCAGGATAGAGGTGAAGTCCACCTTTCCACAAGCAAGCATGTACAACATGGATAGACAGCTGGCAAGAGAAAGAAGAACACCTCACCTTAAAATATCAACAGTGCAACAGAAAGGCATGGGAGATTTTGAGGTATGTAAAAGGTTCTATTCTAGTTCGAGACTGACCAAATTTCAGTTTTGGATTTGGCACTGAAACCAACCAACCCTCCCTGCCACCCCTGCAATCACTCTCTATCGCCACAACCACCCCCATGCAGAAAACATGCCCTTCCCTCCTGGCAGTGACCTGTCCCTCAGTCTACCCAACCACCCTCCTCAGACCTATCTTAAAACCTAGTGGCTTCCATTCTTGTTAGACGTCCTTTGCAGAATCGCCTTTTAGGCGTTACATAGACGTCCTAATGTCTATAATGTTATCGTTTGTTAGCATTATGACATCATTAGAATGGTGATTTTATGCTGTTTTTTGACAATAAAATTGTATGTAGTAAAATGTTGGTACCAGTATTATATTTTATTTATTTATCTTTCAATTATTTATATACTACTTATATCAGTGGTTCTCAACCCTGTCCTAGGGGACCCTCCAGCCTGTCGAGTTTTCAAGATATCCCTAATGAATATGCATGAGAGAGATATGCATACCTGTCACTTCCATTATATGCAAATCTCTCTCATGCATGTTCATTACGGATTATCTTGAAAACCTGACTGGCTGGGGGGGGGGTCCCCTAGGACAGGGTTGAGAACCACTGACTTTTATCCTATGTGGTATTTAAATTTGGCTCCTTTATAATATTTCTCTTCTGTTCCAGTTGCCCAGGGTCACAAGGAGCAGTGGGGGATTTAACTAACGATGTCAGGGTGCTAAGGTTGTAGCTCTAACCATTGCACCACACACACACAGATAGTAAAGCACATGTCAATTCCAAAGCCAAGCTTATATCCTCTTGATTTACAAGCAGTCATTTCTCTAGGATAAATATCAAACATGTACCTTTAACACTTGTCCATTTCCTCTTTTGGCCTCTATGTTCCTCAAAGTACATGAAAAAATAAATCCTCTATTTGTTGGTGGAAAGAGGACTCCTTGCAAAAGCAGGTCTACTTTTGAGTGTGAGTTGGGCGCTAGATAGGCATCACTTAGGCGTGATGGAAGCGTCCGCATATAGGTGAACGGGGCTGCTATTTTTTTGAGTATAGAGAACTCCAATTTGATATTAAGGTCAAAAGATGTTTAATAATAAATTACTTAAGCAAAGCACATATTGCATGCTAAACCTTCTAGTTTGGGGGATAAAGAGGACTCCTCTTTGATAATAAAAGAAAATGTTTAATAATTCATTACTCAAGCATAGCACATGAAATATATATAGCATACTAAACCTCATTTCCAAAAGGCTACGAAAACAAGAAGACAATCCCTTCTCGCAATGGCTGTGGTTCAGAGTAAGTGGATGTATCTGATGCCCATTCTTGACATCATTGTGACATCATCAATGTGCACCTAGATGGCAGAATGTCATTAAAAAAATAATAGGAATATATGCTAGGGTTCCCGACCATACTAGGGATTTAAACCCACCACCTTGGGAAGATTTAAGAAGTGCCTTTAACTACTGAGCCACAGGAGATTTCTTTCAGGCAGGGATTCCTTAGCAGATCATAGCCAACTCAGGGAAAAAATAAGTTACCCTCTGCATCTTAGAAATGAGTGCAAATGTAAATGGCAAAGTCCACAACCCATGCTCTCTTATGAAACTAAAAAGAAGGTACTAGATGGGGGTGGGGGGGTGGATTTCAACCCATGACCTGTCGAAGATTGTAAAAGTGCCTTTAACCACTAAGCCACAGGTGCTTCCTTTCATGCAGAGGCTCCTGCCATGTGAGATGGTACCTTAGGAGAACATAGCAATCTCAGGGTAAAAATAAGTTTCCCTCTGGACGCAGGAAAGGGCAGAGTGCAAATGTAAATGGAAAAGTCCACAATCATACTCACTTATGAGACCAAAAAGAAACTCTTAAGGTACTGGGGGTGGGAGGATTAGAACTCATGACCTGTGGAAGATGGAAGAAGTGCCTTTAACCACTGAACTACAGGAGCTTTCATTTAGGCAGGAGTCCCTACTACACTGCCCCCTCAATATTCGTTGGGGTAGGGGCAGAGCCGGCCTGCAAATATTAAAAAACCGCGACTAACTTTTAGGGCCAGCTCTGACCCACCCCCGCCTCCCTCCTTTCTCCAGTCCTTACCTGGTGGTCTAGCAGCGACGCAGGGCAGGATCAATCTTCATACACTCCTGCCCTGTGCAGAGCCATCATCATCGGGTACTCACGGTTTCTCTGAGAATCTCATTAGAATCTCGGAGAGAGCGGGAGCCAGAAGGCCTTGATCATGCGCAGATACTCAAGGCCCAGCAGAGATCAGCGGCAGACGGCAGACTTTTTCGGCACTGGTACGTGCTGTGGGTTGGTGCTGTGTGCTGGTGCCCAATCGTGCTAAGGGTTTGGGCAGGCGGGCGGGTGGACGTGCAGGAGGCGATGCCGGTTCTTGGGGGTGGACGAAACCAGTTCCCGGGGTTGGGGTGGAAGCACGCCAATGGCCTCGGGGTCTTTTTGGGATGTGGTGGGGTGGAAGCGCACCAGTGGCCTCGGGGGGGGGGGGGGGTCTTTTTGGGATGTGGAACAAATCATCTGAGTTTCCCTTACTTTCTATGGGGAAACTTGCTTGATATACAAGCACTTTAGTTTACAAGCATGCTTCTGGAACGAATTATGCTCGCAAACCAAGGTTCCACTATATATTGTGACCAGCCAGGTATTCTCCCAGCCAAGGTCTCAGTTAGGACAGGGGAAAATGTGAAAAGGAAAACCAGGAAGGGAAATTCCAAGGTCCCTCCGGTTCCTGAGCCTGATCACATCTCCTGTGACCACCAGAGGGAGCCTGATTTATTTGATGAAGAATTGGGTGATTCATCCCCGAGCCACCACTGGGGGAGCCCAAGAGGTCCCAGCTACTCTGCTGACTCAACTAGAGTAGGGCGTTGCCCCAAAGTATTTAAACCTGCAGTTGAGAACAGACAGGGAGGACAGCTAGGGAGAAGGTGTAAACCTTTTCTCCCTAGGGAGTCCCCGGGGCCAAGCAGGAGCAACCGCCCTATTCCCATGGAGCTGTTAGAGGCTGGACAAGCTGAGGAGCTGTTATTTCCAGAAGAACAGCCCATGGAGTGTGAGGAAAGTCTGTCAGAGTACACTCCTGATTTTCCTGAAGCCATGCAGGTAGACTGGGTCTCTACCAGCAAATAAGTGAGTTGTGATTTTTGCTCTGGACTGTTTGGGACTATTTTTGCTTTGGTAAGCTGGGAGTGTGTATTGTTTGGGAGAGGTTTTGCTATCATCCTGGGCGGGAATTTTGAAAGCCTGTATTGAGGCCTTTCTTTTGCAAAACCTGACACTCTCCTATCCTGGCAGTGAGCTGAACTGGCCAGAGGCTTTAATGGAACTTTGGACACTAGAGCTATTGAACAAATGCCTTGAACTGTGTTTGTGTTTTCTTTGAAACTGCCTGCTTGGGAGCAGTCAGTAGTAGCTCTAGGGAGAGCTAAATCCTCACCTGCAGCGAGGATTGAGTTAAGGCTGGGAGCAAGCCCAGAACTTTATTTTGTACTGTTTTCACTTGTTTCTTTTGATATTTTGGTTTTTTGCTGCTGTGGGAGAATTCTGACAAGTTTACAAGTTGTAATGATGAACTACTTACTTTCAAGAAAGGAATGAGTAAAGTTGAATCATTTTTCCATGAACTTTGATTGTGGTGCTTTGTGATTTTTGTTCCTGTTTAAAGTCCAGTCCTGCAGAGTGACTCTATTTTGGGTCACACGTCAGTGTGCTATTTTGTGGTAACCACTGAGAGTGCTATTGAGCCCTGTCCTGGGCTACAGTGGGCTACAGTGGGCTACAATATATATATATATATATATATATATAAATTTCATGTGCTTTACTTGAGTAATGCATTATTAAACATATTTTGACCTTTATAGCAACTGGAGTCCTCTTTAGCCCAAAAAATAAAGACCCGTTCACCTATATGTGGACGCCTCCCCTTCCTCTTTGATCTGTCACCTTGAGCCTGTATAGGTATGTGCAACTCACAAATGGAAGATTAGATTAGATGCCTGATGCCTAAGTCACATCCACCTAACTCACATCTACCTAGCACCCCAGCTCATGCTCAAAAGTAGACCTGTTTTTGCAAAGCCTTCTTTTTAGGCATTAGGTAGATACTTTAGCAAGCTCAGCGGCATGAGATTCTGTAAATAGACCTCTATTTCGAAGCCATACCCACGCCTATCCTGTTAGGCGCAACTTTTTCCAATGGGCGTCCACAAAATTATGGATGTCTATTTTGAGAATTGCCTCCAGCTTTTGGACGTCTAAATTCCAATTAATGCTTGTTAAAGTCATTAATTGGGCTTATTATCCACTTTATGTGAACGCCTAAGTCGATGGACATCCACATTGTGGATACCTTAAGTTATCATTTACAGAATTTGCCCTTTCGCTACTAGATTTTTGGACGTGTTTCCCAAAATATCCAAACTCAGACTTAGACATCCTACCCTGTTTCCCTGAATATATGACACTGTCTTATATTTTTAAAAACTCCAAAATATGCACAAGGTCTTATTTTCAGGGGGATGTCTTATTTTTCCATGAAGAAGAATACAGTACACATTTATTGCTGAAAAAAAGACATTTATTACCTGTATATGGTACAAGTCATCACATCTCCATATTTCCATTCTCTGTTAATTTGGTAGGTAATTGCTCTTGCATACCAAGGAAGGAGCAGAGGGGTAGTCTGTTCTGGGTATAGGCAGGGTGTGTGCATGGAGCAGGTGTGGGTCCGCAGTCCACGTGTGCCATCATTGTTCCACTGGCCCCAAATTCTCTCATATCAATTTCCTGTTCCAGGGTAGGGGACCAGCAGAGCTGACACACACACACACACATACACGTCCTGTCCCCACCCTGAAAGCCTGATGCCCCCCCCGACTCACCCCCCCCGCAGGACCGCTCGCACCCCCACCCCGAAGGACCGCTCGCACGCACTCCCACCCGCACCCGCACCAACACCCTGAAGGACCGCTCGCACCCCCACAGCTTCCCGACCCCCCCATCATGTACAAGCTTATACCGGTGTCCTGCTGCTACCTCTTGGCGGTCCCGACTCCCCGACACGATCGGGGCAAGAGGGAGCTTAAGCCCTCTTGCCCCGCCGACTCCCCAACTCCCCGACAATATCGGGCCAGGAGGGAGCCCAAGTTCTCCTGGCCCTGGCGCCCCCCCCCCCCGCTAGTTGTTCGGGCCAGGAGGGAGCCCAAACCCTCCTGGCCAAGGCGACCCCCTACCCCCACCCCGCACTACATTACGGGCAGGAGGGATCCCAGGCCCTCCTGCCCTCGACGCAAACCCCCCTCCCCCCAACGACCGCCCCCCCCAAGAACCTCCGACCGCCCCCCCAGCCGACCCGCGACCCCCCCTGGCCGACCCCCACGACACCCCCACCCCCCTTCCCCGTACCTTTCTGTAGTTGGACGGACAGACGGGAGCCAAACCCGCCTGTCCGGCAGGCAGCCAACGACGGAATGAGGCCGGATTGGCCCATCCGTCCCAAAGCTCGCCTACTGGTGGGGCCTAACTACAGAAAGGTACGGGGAAGGGGGGTGGGGGTGTCGTGGGGGTCGGCCAGGGGGGTCGCGGGTCAGCTGGGGGGGCGGTCGGAGGTTCTTGGGGGGGGGCGGTCGTTGGAGGGAGGGGGGTTTGCGTCGAGGGCAGGAGGGCCTGGGATCCCTCCTGCCCGTAATGTAGTGCGGGATGGAGGTAGGGGATCGCCATGGCCAGGAGGGTTTGGGCTCCCTCCTGGCCCAAACAACTAGCGGGGGGGGGAGGGGTCGCCAGGGCCAGGAGGACTTGGGCTCCCTCCTGGCCCGATATTGTCGGGGAGTTGGGGAGTCGGCGGGGCAAGAGGGCTTGGGCTCCCTTTTGCCCCGATAGTGTCGGGGAGTCGGGGGGGGGCAAGAGGGCTTGGGCTCCCTCTTGCCCCAATCGTGTCGGGGGTGCCGCGGTTGGCTGGGGCAAGAGGGTTTGAGCTCCCTCTTGCCCCGATCGTGTCGGGACTGCCAAGAGGAAGCAGCAGGACACCGGTAGGAGCTTCTATATGATGGGGTGGTCGGGAGGCTGTGGGGGTGCTTGCCAAATAGTGCCTTATTTTCGGGGGGGAGCCTTATATTTCCCAGGTGGGGAAAAAAAAGGGGGGTGTCTTACTAAAGGAGGAGGTCCTATAATGGGGGAAACACGGTATCAAAAATGCCTCGCCACGTGCACAAATGCTCATTGTTTGGCAATAAAAATCCTGATCTGGAAGTTTTAATTATGAAAATGGATATGGATAAGGTGACCATTACAAAGACATGGTTCAATGAGTCTCATGAATGGGATGACCCCATACTCAGTTATAATAAATTAGGGAAGAATAGAGATGGCAAAAAGGGGGGAGGAATAACTCCATGTCAAAACACTTTGAATCAAACAGAAAAACTGATCAGTGAAATTGCAAAGGTGAGAATGGAACATAAGAATATAAGAATTGCCGCTGCTGGGCCAAACCAGTGGTCCATCGTACCCAGTAGTCCGCTCCCGCGGTGGCCCCTAGGTCAAAGACCAGTGCCCTGAGACCAGCCCTACCTGCGTACGTTCTGGTTCAGCAGGAACTTGTCTAACTTTGTCTTGAATCCCTGGAGGGTGTTTTCCCTTATAACAACCTCCGGAAGAGCATTCCAATTTTCCACCACTCTCTGGGTAAAGAAGAACTTCCTTACGTTTGTACGAAATCTATCCCCTTTTAACTTTAGAGAGTGCCCTCTTGTTCTCCCTACCTTGGAGAGGATGAATAACCTATCTTTATCTACTAAGTCTATTCCCTTCAGTATCTTGAATGTTTCTATCATGTCCACTCTGTCTCCTCTTTTCAAGGGAGAAGAGACCCAGTTTCTCTAATCTCTCGCTGTACGGCAACTCCTCCAGCCCCTTAACCATTTTAGTCGCTCTTCTCTGAATCCTTTCAAGTAGTACCATGTCCTTCTTCATGTACGGCAACCAGTGCTTGACACAGTATTCCAGGTGAGGGCATATCATGGCAAGGTACAGCAGCATGATAACCTTCTCCAATCTGTTCGTGATCCCCTTCTTAATCATTCCTAGCATTCTGTTCACCCTTTTTGCCTCTGCATTGCGCAGACGGCTTCATCGAATTGTCGACCAGTACTCCCAAGTCTCTTTCCTGGGAGGTCTCTCCAAGCACCACCCTAGACATCCTGTATTCATGTATAAGATTTTTGTTACTGACATGCATCACTTTACACTTATCCATGTTGAACCTCATTTGCCATGTCGTGGCCCATTTCTGCATGTTGGTGAAAAAGTAGAAAGACAGTGGATATCTTACAAGTATCTTTCCTTAGACAAATGGTGATGGACCCCCCCCAGGGGAAGATCAACAATAGATTTAGTACTCACAGGCGAAAGTGTGTCTAAGGTCCAGGTGATCATTACATGATATGGGGACCCGCAAAAGAAGTGGCGGTACTAGCGCCACTAGGAAACAGCGATCACAACATGATCCAGTACAAGCTAGAAAGTGGATCATCAAAGGTGACAAGAACCACAACGACAGCACTCAATTTCAGAAAAGGGAATTACGATGCCATGAGGAAAATGGTGGGAAAGAAACTCAGCGGCAACTCAGGGAAGATGGAGACTGTAGAAAAAGCCTGGTCCCTACTCAAGGGCACGGTGCAGGAAACACAGAACCTGTACGTTCCTAGGTTCAGGAAGGGGTGCAAAAAGAATCGAACCAAAAACCCAGTGTGGATGACAATTGCAGTGAAAAAGGCGATAAGTGACAAGAAAGCATCGTTCAGAAAATGGAAAAAGGACCAAACAAAGGACAAACAGAAGGAGCACAAAAGACACTAAAGGGAATGTCACCAAGTGGTTAGGAAAGCAAAAAGAGAATATGAGGAGAGACTGGCGGTGGAAGCAACAAACTTCAAATCATTCTTCAGGTACGTGAAGGGGAAGCAACCGGCCAGGGAGGAAGTGGGACCATTGGATGATGGAGACAAGAAGGGAGTGGTAAAGGAGGAAAAAGAGATAGCTGACAGGTTAAATAAGTTCTTCTGGTCAGTCTTCACGAGAGAGGACACATCCTATATTCCAGAACCCGAGGAGATCATAAATGGGTTCAGGATGAAAAGCTGGTCCAACTAGACGTAAGCCAAGAGGATGTCCTCTGACAGATAGACAGACTAAAGAGCGACAAATCACCGGGTCTGGACGGCATCCACCCAAGGGTACTCAAAGAGCTAAGGAACGAAATAGCGGAACCACTTCGCCAAATATGCAACCTATCCTTAAAAACTGGGGAGATCCCGGAGGACTTGAAAATAGCAAATGTCACGTCCATCTTCAAGAAGGGTTCAAGGGGTGACCCGGGAAACTACAGGCCGGTGAGCTTGACCTTGCTTCCGGGAAAGATGATGGAAGCACTGGTCAAGGACAGAATATGTGACCATATAGAAAACAATGGACTGCTGAAGGCGAGCCAGCACGGCTTCTGCAAGGGAAGATCATGCCTCACAAACTTACTGTGCTTCTTTGAGGGGATAAACAGCCAGATAGATAAAGGGGAATCCATAGACATCATTTACCTTGACTTCCAAAAAGCCTTCGACAAGGTACCACACGAACGGCTGCTTAAGAAGCTGTGGAACCACGGGGTGCAAGGGGATGTCCACCGATGGATCAAAAACTGGCTGGCAGGCAGGAAACAGAGGGTTGGAGTAAAGGGCCATTACTCAGACTGGCTATGGGTCACGAGCGGCGTTCCACAGGGGTCGATGCTGGGACCGCTCCTGTTCAATATATTTATTAACGACCTGGAGGCACAAACTAAATGTGAGGTTATCAAATTTGCGGATGACACCAAACTCTGCAGCAGGGTTAAAACCGCAGAAGACCTGCAAAAGGACCTAACGATACTGGAAGAGTGGGCAAAAAAGTGGCAAATGAGCTTTAACATAGAGAAATGCAAGGTCATGCATGTAGGGAAAAAGAACCCGATGTTCAGCTACAAAAGGGGGGGATCACTGCTAGGGGTAAGTAACCTTGAAAGAGACCTGGGGGTGATGGTAGACACAACATTGAAGGCGTCGGCACAGTGCGCGACGGCCTCAAGGAAAGCAAACAAAATGTTGGGTATCATTAACAAGGGTATCACGGCCAGGACGAAGGAAGTCATCATGCCACTGTATCGTGCAATGGTGCGCCCACATCTGGAGTACTGTGTCCAGTACTGGTCGCCATACCTCAAGAAGGACATGGCAGTACTTGAGGGAGTCCAGAGAAGAGCGACTAAACTAATAAAGGGTATGGAAAACTTCTCATATGCTGACAGGTTGAAAAACCTGGGGCTATTCTCCCTGGAAAAGCGGAGACTTAAGGGAGACATGATAGAAACCTTCAAAATCCTGAGGGGCATAGAAAAGGTAGACAGGGACAGATTCTTCACACTGTGGTGAACCACAAGTACAAGGGGGCACTCAGAGAATTTAAAAGGGGGCAGGTTTAGAAGAAACACTAGGAAGTTCTTTTTTACCCAGAGGGTGGTGGACACATGGAGCACGCTTCCGGAGGCGGTGATAGGCCAAAGCACATTACAAGGCTTCAAAGAAGGTTTGGATAGGTTCCTAGAGGATAAGGGAATTGAGGGGTACAGATAGGAGTAGAGGTAGGTTATAGGAATAGTCAGGGACCATTGCACAGGTGATAGGCCTGATGGACTGCCGCGGGAGCGGACCGCTGGGCGGGATGGACTTCTGGTCTGACCCAGCGGAGGCAACTTCTTATGTTCTTATGGTTTGATCTAAAACTAAAGGTGTGGTCTAGTTACAGCAAACTCAGTTCTAGATTTTAAACACACTGATAAAATGGTAAAGTACCTGAAGGAGTAGCTGGCAGGGTGAGGGGAAATAAAGGAAATGAAAATAATAGTGGGCTAAACTGAAAGAGGCAAAAGAGGGTTACTGATCTTCATGTAAGGAAAGTAAGTAGGAGGAAAATGAAACTAATATGGTTTACCAATGAAGAGGCTGCAAAAATCAAAGCAAAAAATGGTAGTGTTCACAAAATATAGAAGACCACAAATGAGAATACTGCATAAACCTAGAGAGTCAAAGAAAATGGCAAAAACACAAATAAGTATTGCTGCTTTCTAGCACTCATAGGCTGTAGTGTGCTGCCTTCCTTCTGCTATATGGCACCCAAAGCCATACAGCAGAAGGAAGGCAGCACACTACAGCCTATAAGAGCTAGAAAGCAGCAATACTCATGGCTGCAAACTTAAGACTGCTGAGGCAGGCATGTTTGACCGAAACATGTACATGTCGAGTCATTGAGTTGTTGGATGAATTATTGAGTCATTGGATGAATAAAGACATTTATACTACTAGATGAGTTGAAGGACACTTTATTTGTGCACATCACTCTGATTTGGACAATTCCACTCTGTTTTTCGCATATTTGCGTTTGTGGTTTTGTTTTCCCCTGTTTTATTCCTTGATGAGAGGGAAAACATGTGGTCTGTGCCTTTGTGCTGCCCATAAACGAGCACTGTGTAGCAGAAGACTGTGAAGTCTCTATCTTTAATTCCTGGAGTGATTCCGTTATCACTTCCAAAAGCACTGAAGGCTTAAACAGACTGCGCACAGTTGGGTCCTCCCCATGATCAGGGGCCTCCATCAGATCCAGCCCCCTCCCCCCTAGAAATGAAGCAGCATCTCCTGTTACAGAGGTCCCTGACTGGGAGAGTAAAGGCTTTGAAATAGAGCCCATTTCCACCCATTTTTCCTCAGACTGAACTTCCCTGTCTTGCGCTTGGCACTATTGCTGGGGAATTGTACTCTTGGGGAAGGAACCCCCTACACCAGCAGGGCCACAATCCCTGTGGGGTCCATGTGGCCCTTGTTAATCATGTAAGCTTCAAACATCATATTGATGAATTCAGGATGTCCAGATGCTCATGAGTTCCCTTCTGAGGTTTTGTGGTTGCATTTCACTGGGAATGCACTTGCGCTGCTCCCTGGCTCAAATCTGGACTTTCTTCCTAGCCCTCAGACCAACTGGGCATCCCCTGAGGGATCACTGGAGGCTAAAACTAGTAGCTGCCCCCCCATGTGACACGTGGCAGGTAGAACATGGATGATCCTCCGACAGCCATCTATTGCAAGCTTGGCATGAATCTAAGGTATCCTGGCCTTAGTAGTCCATCACACCTGTTTTTAAGCAAAATCAGAGGTGTTTTGAGGTTGATAGAGGTTTTTATTTTCAAATTGGAAAATCCAAGATGGCCACCAGTGATTTTAGTGCCAAAAACAGTCAGGGGAGCTACACTTTGGACTATAAATTAACGATTTTAGAGGTGAGGGAATCTAACTCTAACCCCATAACCCCCCCCCAAAAAAAAATCAATTTTAAGATCTCCCCACCCCAATTTTGTTTGCCAGGCTATCAACCTGTTACTGTGACATGCTGTGTGCTGGGAGCTGCTATTGCAGAAGCTGTAGATAGCTTAAAGGGAGAACTTCTCCCTCAACAAGCCTAGAATTTGCACTGCTTGCATCTTCTGACAGCTTTTCAGGCCCAACGAACTGGCCGAAGACCTCAACTTTCACCAGATCTTGCACATGTAAATAGGAGGAAGAAAACAATCAGCCACAGAGCCACTCAGTCTGCACTCAAGTCCAATGTGGACAAACTTGGTGCGAGCATTGCTCCCAAGGAACCTGGTCCCTGTGGGTGCACTGCAAAGCAGTCTGCCTCTTGGAAGAAGACCCTTGACCTCAGTCTGCGCTCTCCCACAGCCAGAGCTGTCCCAGGAATGGGATCCTCTGCAGCACTGGAAAGTCTTGCAAACACTTAGCAAAAAAGACTGGCTCCTACCATCTTGCTTACAGAGACAATTGAGGAATTGGAGGGCTGTCCAGAAGGATGGGAGGCAGAGCAAAAGAATGCTAATGAAGCTCCCTACATGAATTCTTGTGAGAAGGGAATGACTACCCACAGATTCAGGAATAGTGTGTCTGTCGCACTGTTATCTTGATTTTCTATCCTTTCAAATCTGATCCATTTAACAGCTATAACAGGAGAACAAAGCAGGAGCAATAGAAAAACCACAAGAAGTAGAGGGTAAATCTATGCCTATGCAAACAGCTTTGCTCAACAAGAGAATAAATTCAGGTAAGAAATTTTGAGCAAAAGCTAAGAACTGCAATCTACCTGCAAGAGAAGGATCTGTTGCTGCCAGCGAGGAGGGAGACAAATGAGGCATTTTGTGTCTGGCAGCAACCACCATGGCCAATGCAAACATGGTGGCAGTTCTCACCAAAACTGGGCCTGCTGCTGCTTCAGCCACATTAATTGCCAGCTGTGTTCAGCCAGAAACCAGAGCACTGTTCATCCAACAGGCCTTTAGCACAGAAAAAAGGGAGCGCAGATTTTTCCTCACAGTGTCAGCATTTCCCCCAATGCCATGATGGCTGTCCTTAGTGCCTTTTTATCCTGCAGCACTACCATTGTGAAAACGCACCAGCAACTCTGCACAGAGGCTAGTCTGCCAAAGAAAGCCAATGGCTTCAATAACCTTTCCAGAGTAGCATTTTCTTTCTTTTTAAAATAAACCACAATGGATAAAAGACAGACTAAAAAAGCACTCATGGAGGTAACTACAAGTAAAACTGTGAGTTGAGCAGCAATTACATTTGGATACTCAACGTTTTCTCAATCTAGGTAAAGGTCCAATGCACAAGAAAAATCTAGCCCCTTAAGAAAAGGATTGGTTGGGGATGGGGGAGGGACCTGAAACTCAAGTGCTACAGCTTTAAAATCTTTTTTTGTTAGAATGCTAGAAATCCCTCTTAGGCTACTGATTCATTTATTTTTTAAGGGGGGGGGGTTAATATGGTTAACAAAAGACATGGAAATTAAGCCCTATCAAATCACCAGAGGTTGCATAAGAAGCCTATCACCTGCTGGAGACTGAGAAATACTGACATCGATTTTCAGAGGATTGTGTTCATGGGGAGCTAGCTAAATTAAAGGTGGACAAAGTGATGGGGTCGAATAGTGTACATTCAAGGTAGGCTCTGATGGTTGACCTTTTCAATGATTCTCCAGAGTGGGGAGTGGTACCGGAGGACTTGAGAAGGATGGATGTGGTCCCTCTCCACAAAAGTGAAAGTAAGGAAGAAAGGCCAGTAAGTCTGATTTCTGTGGTAAGTAAAATTAATGGAAACACTTTTAAAACAGAGAATAGAGACATTTCTGGAATCCAGTGTATTACAGCACCCAAGGCACTAGATGAAAGTCTTGTCAGACAAATCTGATCAATTTCTTTGACTGGGAAACCAGAGAATTGGATAGAGGGAGTGCACTAAATATGCTGCATTTAGATTCTAGAAAGCATTTGACAATGTTCCACACAGGCATCTACTAAATAAACTGAGTGCCCTCAGTAAGGCCCCAAAGTGATAGACTAGGTCAGAAACTTTTAAGTGGAAGGTGACAGAGGGTAGTGGTCAATGAAGATTGCTCTGAGGAAAGGGATGTTACCAGTGGTTGCCTCAGTGTTCAGTTCTTGGGTCTGTTCTTTTTAACATTTTTTTTTTGTAAGCGATATTCCTGAATGATTGAGTAGTAAGTTTTGCCTCATTATAGATGATAGCAAAGTCAGCAATAGACACCCCTGATAGTGTGAATAACATGAGAAAGAACCTAGCGAAGCTTGAAGAATGGTCTGAAATTTGGCAGGTAAGGTATAATGCTGAAAAATGCAAAGTCATGTATTTGGGTTGCAAATACCCAAGGGAACGGTACTGTTTAGGGGGTGAAGAACTTCTGTGCACGAAAGAGGAGCAGGACTTGGGTGTGTTAGTATGCAATGACCTTAAGGTGGCCACAAGGGTTGAAAAGACAATGGTGAAAACTAGAAGGATGCTAGGGTGCAAAGGGAGGAGGTATGGCCAGTAGGAAAAAGGAGGTATTGATGCTCCTATATTAGACTCTGGTGAGACCTCATTTAGAATATTGTGTATAGGGGGGCGGAGCCTGACAGCCGCGGGAAGCAGACGCATGGGGTGATCGCTCCTCCACACTGATAATATACTTCGAATATTGTGGCTAATTCAGGTACTTTTACTTCTTCCTTCGGGCATATCCTGTCTGCTCATCACCTTCGGCATGTCTCCCCCTAAACCCAGCAAAACTGATCCTGCCTCACCGGCCCCATCGAGTGGAAAGCGGCCTAAAACGGATCTGAGCTCCCCAAGCAAAATGGTGCCGCAGCATGAGGATTCACAACTAGATATCCTCATTGCAGAAATGCGCTCCGTTAAGCATATCATGCAGGAGCAAGTCGAAGAGACTAAGCTTCTGAGGGTTGAAATAGAGGCGCTTAATTCTCAGTTTGTTGACGCCAGACACCGACTTGATGTTCTTGAAGAGCAAACTACAAACCTGCAAACGAAATTCTCCCTGATTGATAAGCATGATAAGCTCATTATATCCTTACAGCGGGACTTGGAGGACTTTTCGAATCGTTCTCGGCGGAGCAACATTAGAATCATTGGCTTACCTGAGTCATCTGAGGGATTGGATGTGGCTGCGTTTCTATCTGATTTTCTTCCAAAGGCCCTGGGCCTCACCTTCTCTCCCCCGCTGGAAATAGAACGTGCGCACCGCGTGCCTTCCAAACCGTCTCCTCATCTCACCACAGCACGGCCCATTGTGGCCAAACTTCTGCGTTTTCAGCACGCGCTACAAATCATCACTGCAGCGAAATCACGATCCCAGCTGTTACATCAGGGAAGGAAATACTTCATCGTTCCGGATTTGGCTAAATCCACAGCGATTAAAAGGAAAGCTTTTCTCTCTCACCGGCAAGCTCTGAAAGACATCGGCGCAAAATATGGACTCATGTACCCTGCCTGTATGAAGGTGACTTATAATAACCGTACAACTTCTTATACTGATCCTGAGGAACTCGCCTCCTTCCTTGACTCTTTGCACATGCAATGAACTGTTTTCACTGGACATCTCTATGCTCAGTAATGTTTACTGTTTCATACACCTGAATAGCCTCGTATTTTATTTGCTAATATAGGTGTGGAGCTGTTTGCTTGATCGCTTCTTGTGTCTCCCCCCGTTCCTGTTGGAACACCCATAAACTGTTTAGCTGTTCTGCATATTTGCCTGGCTTTCTCCTTTTTAACCAGGCTTGTGCTGCTGTGTTTGCTATGTTTCTTTCCTCACTAGGTTTCATCTTCACTTATTTCTCCTACAGGAGTGACTTCTTACATGCTGCTCATTTCACTGTACTTATGTGGTTTTCTTTGCTTGATTGCCTTATAATGACACTGACATTTTTGGATCATGGCTGATTTACATATTTTTTCTTACAATGTAAATGGGCTAAATCATTCAATTAAGCGCACTAAGATAGCTCATTATATTCGCACCAAACATCCGGATGTAGTTTTCCTTCAGGAAACCCATCTACCTCGGGTGGCTGCATCCAGGCTGGCATTTCATGGCTATACATCCCATCTTTTCTCTCCTGCTACACCTCGTAAGAAAAATGGGGTCTCCATTTTGTTTCGTGACAACTTACAAATTTCAGTTTTATCCCATAAAACTGATACTGAGGGGAGGTGGTGCCTAGCTCATGTTGGGTTGCACTCAGCTGAATTTCTTTTCTTGAATATCTACGCACCGGTTCTTGATCATCCTAAATTCTTTAGAGAACTACAAACGTCCTTTTAGAGTATGGTTCTTGATCATTGGAGGTGATTTTAACCAATTACAAGATCTTTATCTTGATAGATCTTCCTCCTGTAAACCTTCTAAATCTCATTCCTTCTTAGAACTTCAGGCTCTCAAAGATAATTTTGCTCTTACTGATCCCTGGCGACTTCTCAACCCGAAAGAAAGGGAATATTCTCATTTTTCTCCTCCTCATAATACTTATTCAAGAATCAATTTCTTCCTTATTTCTCCTTCTTTAACTTCTACCTTGTCTGACTCTATCATTCATCCGATAGCCCTCACGGATCATGAGGCCATCTCCCTACATCTTGTCATCTCGCCCACTCCCATTACTACTTCCCCTACATGGAGACTTAATAACCGTCTTCTCCTTGATGAGGAGATCTCAGAAAAAATTATAATCTTCTCCACTGAATTTTTTGCTCTTAACTCCACTGATCCTGAAGTTTGTCCTTCTATTGTCTGGGAGGCTTATAAAGCCTCTCTTAGAGGTGAATTGATCAAACTTTCTTCTTGGAAAAAGAAACTAGTTCTCCAGAGAGAAAAAGAGCTGGAACAATCTATTAAACATTTGGAATTGTTTCACATGTCTGACCATAAATCCAATCCAAATACTTATCATCAATTACTGAAACTTAAATATGAATACAACTCACTTCTTTCTTATAAAGCTAGACAAGGTCTTTTCTTGCACTCTTCTGGTCATTATATGGGAGACAATACCATGGGCAAACCACTAGCCAGATATCTTAAAGCAAAATCCAAGAAACTACACGTTTCCTCCATTCAAACCTCTTCTGGACAAACTGTCACTTCCCCAAAACTGATCTCCTCTCAATTTGAACAATTCTACTCTAACCTTTATAAATCTGACTTTTCTTCTTCGCTCACCGATGTTGACTCCTTTTTGGATCAAATTGATCACCCTCAACTCTCTGACTCTTCTAAATCTGAACTGGACGCTCCCCTTACCATTTCCGAAATTGAGACTGCCATTTCCTCGCTGGCCAGCAACAAAGCACCCGGACCTGATGGCTATACCAACGAATTTTACAAAAAATTTCACGCGTTTCTTGCCCCACACCTTCTTAACTTTTATAATTTTCTTCATCTTTCCCCTGACAAACAATATAATTTTATTGATGCCACTATTGTGGTCTTCCCAAAACCTGATAAGGACCCTACCCTTGTCAAAAACTTTAGACCCATCTCCCTATTGAATCTTGACTACAAAATTTTGGCCAAAATCCTCTCCCTGCGTCTGAATAAAGTGATCTCATCTCTCATTCATAAAGATCAAGTAGGCTTTATCAAGAATCGCTATATTGGTGATAATTTACGTCTCTTTCATCATATCAATGCTCACGTGAAATCCATTCAAGACCCTGTAGTGGGATTGGCCATTGACGCTGAAAAGGCATTCGACCGAGTTGAATGGTCTTTCCTGCTACGGGTCCTTCACTGGTTCAACTTCGGTCCCTACTTTACATCCTGGATCAAAACCCTCTACTGGCAACCCTCTTCCCGTATCTTAATCAATAATTCTCTCTCTAACCGTTTTACTCTACATCGGGGCACACGTCAAGGATGCCCTCTTTCCCCTTTGTTGTTTAACTTGGCCCTCGAACCTCTTCTGGCCTCTATTCGTCAATGTGATTCTATTCAGGGTATCATCTCCTCCTCTCGGCAAATCAAACTCGCAGCTTATGCGGATGATATTCTTTTGTTTATTCGGAATCCTGTTTCATCCATACCATTTCTTATTGATCTGATTAAAGATTACTCCTTGCTTTCGGGTTATTCTGTAAACTGGGACAAATCGGAAATTTTCCTCTTAATGATCTCATTACTCTCTCTGAGCTGTCCCATCTTCCTTTTCAATGGTCACATGAGCCTGTTAAATACTTAGGTATATTAATCCACAAATGTCCCTCCCTTGTTTTGGACCTCAATATTTCTAAACTAAAACTTTTGATAACTCATTCCACGTCCAAATGGTCTCCTCTATACCTATCATGGTGGGGCAGAATTGCTTCTATCAAGATGACACTGGCTCCCCAAATCACCTATATTCTGTCTATGCTCCCTTCTCTTTGTAAGAAATCTCTTTTTCACTGGATTGATTCCAAACCGTCACAGTTTATTTGGAATAATAAAAAGCCTCGTATAGCCTTTTCAAAATTAAAAGCATCCAAACTTTGTGGAGGCCTAAACCTCCCGGACTTTCATCTTTACCATCTCGCCTCCCTTGCCAAGTATGGTGCTTTCTGGCTCTCAAAGTCTCCCCCACGTGATGTTCCTTCTTGGCTTGAACTGGAACACTTCATCTGTTCTCCTTTCTCTCTCTCTCTGTTAGCTACTATGAATCTTCCTAGGAATCTCCGCACCTACACCTTGCTGAGTGCAACCCAACAAGCATTGCGTAGTCTGGATGCAGCGGCCGATGTCTCTTTCTACGCTAGTCCTGATATGTCTATTTGGAACAATTCGAAATTCAAGTCCAATGGCAAAACCTTTTGCTGGAAAAAATGGCAAAATGCTGGCTTATGGTGTGTAAACCAATTACTCACTTCCAATTCGATTATTTCTTTCTCATCATTGTGTGCTCAGTTCCCGTCCTTACATAACTGTTATCCCCAATGGTTACTCCTGTCTGCAACTTTATCCAGGACTCCCTTACATTTTGATGACCAAGCTTCTTTGAATTCCGTTGCCAAGTGGTGCAGGGTGGCTTTATCAGGGGCTAGGGCTATTTCTTTATTTTACTCCATTCTATGTTATCATCGTTTCATCTTTTCTCCCCAGTCTATGAAACAATGGGAAAATATGCTCACTATACCACTTCGAGATGTTGACTGGGAGCTCCTATGGTCTAAAACTAATCGCCCGTTGCTTTCATCCAGGGTTTCCCAAACTATGTTTTTTGTAATGTGGCAAGCTGTCTGGACTCCTTCTCGTATGTGGAAGGCCAAACTCAAATTGGACCCTCAATGTTGGCACTGTCTTGAAGCAGAGGGTACCATTGATCACATGTTATTTCATTGCAAAATGATTTATCCTTTCTGGACTCGTATCTGGAAGACTATCAAAGACATCACATCCTGCACTTCCGATTTGTCTTTTGATATCATTATTATTCGCTCTCAACATGCATGTTTTGCCAATTCTGACTGTCCTTCCAAACTGATTGATGCTATGTTTGTAACTGCCATTATGCATATTTTAAAAAATTGGAAATCAGCCTCTCTCCTTGATTACACTTTCTGGTGGAATTCTCTATGTCTATATCACAAATATGAATCCTATGCTTTTGAAAAACGATGTATTTCTGCATTATCAACACGTTCTTCTGTTCCTCTCTCTCCATGGAAATTTCTTGATAAATATATGCAATCTCGCTAGCCAGTCACTCCTGCTACTTTTCTGACTCTTTCCTTGTTGCTCCTTCTTTTCCTTTCTTCCCTTTTTTCCATTTAGATTCTAGTGTTATTTATATGATCCAGGTAGTCTGGTTTATTTTTCTGATTCCACATTTGGGCTATGTTACCTGCATCAGTTGTACGATTATTTTATTCTTTCTGGATTGTATATTTTCTACTTGTTGTTCTCCCCAATTTTTCAATAAAAATTTTGAACTGGAGAATATTGTGTATAATTCTGGAGGCCGCACCTTCAAAAAGATATGAAAAGGATGGAGACAGTCCAGAGGAAGGCTATTAAAATGGTGTCTGGTTTTCGTCATAGGGCATATAGGAACAGACTTTGGAGGAAAGGCAGGAGAGGGGAGATATATTTAAATGCCTACGTGGCATAAATGCGCATGAGGCTCTTTCAATTGAAAGGAAGCTCCAGAATGAAAGGGCACAGGATGAAGTTAAGAGATGATAGGCTCAGGAGTAATCTAAGGAAATACTTTTTTACAGAAAGGGTAGTAGATGCATAGAATAGTCTTCCGGTAGAGGTGGTGGAGACAAAGACGGTGTCTGAATTCAAGAAACAGGCATGTGAGATCTCTTAGGGAGAGGAGGAGATAGTGGATGCTGTGGGTAGGCATACTAGATGGGTCATTTGGCCTGTATCTGCCTTATTTCTATGTTTTTTTGATCAGGGGCTGCAGTAGTTCTGTTTCCACCTGCTGGCAGGATAGCACAAACCCAAGCATCTGTACTAGTCTGGTAGGATAAGGAAGAAAATGAAAAACATATCTGAAACACTAAGAGGTAAACCAATAAGGATAGGGTTTTGGCAGCACTGGGAGGGTATGTGTTGAGGAAAAGCATGCAAAACATGTCTCATGAATTATGTCAAATCTTTGTGGATGTAGGTCTAGGTGCGTCTGTGACTCAGAATAAAACAAGAAGAGGAAGTTTGAAAGGAGCAGTTAATGCTAGGTTATCAAAGTTTCTATGCTAAAGAAGTTAGACCTACTTCTTCCATAGAAAAGCATGAGTTTATTTTTCAAGAGTTTATTTCTCTTGAATTCTGATCTGACTCATTTTTTAAATTCAATGTGTCTTTTCACCAAGTTTTCCCTCGTACCAAATTTAGTCCCTTTCTGCCAAAACTCCACCGTTTATTTTGCCCTCACACAGACATTCTTGACCCCTTGTATATAATTTCCTAAATCCACTGAGTTGGAAAGAATAATCATCATACTATATCTTTTCTATTTGGGTAATTTCTTCGCTGAAATTCTCTCTTATATCAGAGTTTAGAGTATCTTATATCATATTTTGAGTATGCTAAAACACAAACCATCCTAAAGGTTTCACCAAACTCTCTGTACTGTAAGTGTCAAGATCCTGGAACTGCTCTACCTAGTTTAATGGGACTCCTCTTCTTGTCAACTTTCATTTTTGTACTCAGCCAAATTTCCTTATTCTCTCAGACACATGAATTTTGAGCACCTATTCTATCCATGTACTAAAGAAAGCCTTCTGGCTCAGTGTTTATACAGGTTTGCTAAAATGTGTGTCTGGGTTTCATGCACTGCCATTTTATCTTTGTGTTTAATTATGGAGTATTAGGAACAATGCAGGCTGCACTGAAACTATCTTGCAATTATTTAAAAAAAAAAAAACTGAGCTGCAAATCCAGTTAAGCCACTTTCTCTGTCCAAGTTCTGTTTCCCTAACACCATCTCGTCATGCCTGCCCCCTCCCCCATTCATTTGATTTAACTTTGTACCAATAATCCTAGCAGCATATCCTTCTCCTGCTAGTCGCATAGTTGTGTTTGTTCTGTAATGTGTCTGACTGCCCTGAGGACAACATTGAACTGTAAACAGATTGTCAAGCTTTAACTGGGATATCCTGGTGCAATACCCTACAGAAAGTTAGAATTCTATGAAAGGCTGTGTTCTAAAAGTGTTTTCCATCATGCCTATACCACTATGGCACATCTTTCTAGGGTCCCTCATTTACAAAATGTCACAATTTAAAAGCAGTGTCCCTTCTGCCCTCTCTTCACTTGAACTGTTAAGTATGTTTTCTGCACAAGTCCCCTGAAGATGCCTTTGCGAAACGGGGTCTCCCGTTGGGATAAGATACATTTGGGACTATTTGGATGAAAGCTAAGTGAACTTCTGATTTATATGGAGGCTTCATTTTTGTCCCATTATTTTTGTGTGCATGACTACAGCATTAATTATAAAATTCCTGGTGGTGAAAAGAATTGTCTGGCCAGATAATATGTGGAGTTTTTTTGACCAGTGATGACAGTGAGCTAACTATTAAGCAGCTGTGTATTGCAATGTGCCACTCCTATTGATTTTGAGGTCTTTTTGTCTCCATTTTTAACTATTGGTTTGCCAGCTGTATTCTTCTCCTCCGTAGAGGAGAGTTGTTATTTTGTTTACACTGTGATTTTCCAACTCTGTCGTGTGGACAATATTTTCAGAGGTAGTTTAAACCCCCACACGATTTTCCTAACGTTTAAAGTTACCCTGCCATACAGTATTTCTTCAAATAAACAGCCTCGTGTTTTAATAATGGAGTGGATAAATCTAACTGGTTAAGAATTCTCCTACTTCAACTGGCTAAATTAATCTGCAATGGATCACAAAGCACAAACATTTAGCCATTTAGAAATGTGGGTCACTCTAGACCAGGGGTCGCCAAAGTCCCTCCTTGAAAGCCACAACACAGTCGGGTTTTCAGGATTTCCCCAATGAATATGCATTGAAAGCAGTGCATGCACATAGATCTCATGCATATTCATTGGGGGAATCCTGAAAACCCGACTGGATTCGGCCCTCAAGGAGGGACTTTGGGGACCCCTGCTCTAGACGCTTTCCTAGGATAGGTTTAATAAAGCCATTCAGTATGGCTTTTCAGAACTAAAGCAGCCCTAACACAGGCCCTAACATTTACTGCATGTACCCATTAAGCATGCAAATGTTTACACTAATGATTATTTGCATGTGCATATGCACACACACATATGCAAATTCTGCCTAAGCACATTTCTGCGAATACCCACTTAACATACACAGCATGTACTTGCTAGGGGATATACACATGGGTGGAGCTTAAACTAAAGTGCATAACTTACAGAATTTACACACATATTAATAATATTTAGGTTTATTTTCGGGGAAACACGGTAGATAAGTTGAACATAAGGGTGGGTAATACAGTATTATGTCCCTAAGATACTGCCTGCCATTTTTTCATAAAAGGGCATGAAGTGATAAATATCTACTGTAAGTTACTGCTGCAGATTAAAGCTCAAAGATATTTTTGCCTTCTGGTTATAGAAATCTGTGATTTTCAAGTGGTCTCTTTTGTCTGTTCTAAGCTACTCAGTGCATGTTCTCCATGATGTATAGGCTATGAAACACCAAGATAAATGCCTGTCAAAGGACTAGGAAGGAAAATGACAAGAACCCAAATATTCAAGAGAAGCAGTTGTATTAAAATTGACAAATGTTAGAATCCTTACTCAAGACTGAGGACCATTCATGCAACAAAGGTCTAACTTTAGATGGAAGATTACCTGCAGGGGACTGGCCAGGAGACGGCTTCTAGGGCCAAGGAATGATTTGTGGGCGTTGTCATCCTTGTCAGCAAGTGGCATCATAAGAACAGAGCTGGTGAGAAGGTTCTGTAAGGCACACATATAGATATGCAAAATGGAAAATATGTTATTTGTTCTTCTTTATAGTACACTGCAGGCAGTATATAAGAAACTAAATACATTAAAGCATCACACATGATACAGAAAACTATTTTATCCTTGTTACAGCAGGACTTTAACCCTGGTGACTTGAAAGTCCATGAGTCTGATTCTGCCCTGGGGGTGTGGAGTGTGATTTGACAATATATAAAACAAAAGACACAGTCCTTATAGGTGGGGTATTCCCTGTAATTCTAGCTGCCATGGCCAAAACATCTATGTTTATAATAGATGGTAACCTCTGAATCAGGAAGAAAAGCACAGGTGTTATCCAAGGACAGAAGGCAGATATTTTCACATGTGGGCGACATCACTCATAGAGCCCAATATGGACAGTGCAAAAAGTGTTCTGTCACTTTATATCTTTTCAAAGTCTCGAGACTGCCCATTCCACACATGTACTGGTGCCTTCCCACCTGACGTCAGTTTGCAGAACAATCAGTTCAGTGCAAGAGCTAAGAAGTCAACTAGGGGAGGTGGGAGGGTTGTGAGAATATCTGCCTGCTGTCCTCAGATAACACCTGTTACAGGTAAGTAACTGTGCTTTATACCAGGACAAGTAGGCAATATATATTCACATGTGGTACTCCCTAGCTGTGATGAAAAATGGGATGAAGGGAAGTTGGCTGTCATGTGCAGAACAAATTCTGAAGAACTGCTTGTCTGAACTGACTATCCTGTCTGGAATGATTCTCCAAATGACACATCCAAAGTAGGATGTGAAGGTATGAATTGAGGACTAAGTGGCTGCTTTACAGATGTCCTCAATAAGTGAGCTATTGAAGTTGCTATTGCTTTATGTGCAGTAACACGACCTTCCAATGGCAGTCCAGCCTGAGCATAAGAGAAAAAAATGCAGTCCGCCTAGTCTGTTAGGATCAAATGAGTGGACTTTCTATGAGATTTTGTGCGATCCAGGTAATAAGCAATAGCACGTTTACAATCCAATGTATGGAGAGCTGCTTCTCCAGGGTGAGAATGTGGTCTTGGAAAGAATACAGGTAAAACTATAGACTGATTCAGGTGAAGTTCTGATAAGACCTTTGGCAGAAACTTAGGAAAAAGTTCGGAAAACTACTCTGTCAGGGTAGAAGGTGGTATATGGAGGGTTTGACACTAATGCTTGTAGTTCACTGACACAACATGCAGAAGTGATACAAATTACGAATACCACTTTCTAAGTGAAGTGTTTAAGAGATGACGATGTCAGTGGTTCAAAGGGGGCTTTCATGAGGGTTGGAAGTATAAGATTAAGATTCCAAGCAATTAGAGAAGGTTTAGTATGAAAAAGGCCTTTCATAAATCTATAGACCAAAGGATAGACAGACAATGTTTTTCTTATCCAGAGGAATATAATAAGCACTTATAGTGCTGAGATGTACTCTGACTCAAGTAGTTTTAAGATCAGAGTTGAAAAGATGGAGAAGATAGTTCAGAACTGATGATAGAGAACATGCGTCTGGACATAATGAGCGCTGAGCACACCACAGTGTAAAATGAATCCACTTGAAATGGTAACAACATTGCGTGTAAGATTTTCTAGAGACTTCAATTATATCAGATATTGATGAAGAAAGAATAAAATTATCTGATTGGTGGGAGAGAGATTCCACGCTGTAATCATAGATTGGGATGGAGAAGAGATCTTTCATTCTATGTTAGTAAGGCTGGAAAAATTTGAAGTATGAGGGTTCTCATGCACTGAGCTGGAGGTACTATAAGAATCATTGTGGCTTGTTTTTGGCAAAGTTTGAATAGAGTTTTCCCTAGAAGAGGAGTTGGAGGGAAAGCATACAGATTTGTGCGTCCAGTCTAGAAGGAAGGCATTGGAGTCCAAACGATTGGGATTGTAGATTCTGAAGCAGTAGACTGGAAGTTTGTGATTGTGAGGGGAAGCGAAGAGATCTATTTCTGGAGTCAAACATATCTGGTATAATACTGTTGAGTTGAGTGACCATTCGTGAGATTGTAGAAGTCTGCTCAACTTGTCTACAAAGACATTCTGTTTTCCTGTTAGATAGACTACTTTGAGGAATATATTGAGAGGAATCGCCAGGTCCAGATTTGCATTGCTTCTTGACAACGGGAGCGAGATCCAATGCCTCCTTGTTTGTTCACATAGTACATAGTTATTTGGTTGTTGATATGAATAAGTACTACTGGATTGAGGAGACGATCCTAGAAATGTGCATAGAGCATTTTGGATTGCCTGAAGCTTGAGGAGATTGATATGAAGAGATTTCTCTTGATAAGTCCAGATGCCTTGAGTGTGGAGGCTGTTGAGGTAGGCTCCCCATCCAAGCATGGAAGCATCTATTGTCAATACTGTTTGATGTGGCAGAATCTGAAAGAGAAGGCCTTCGATAGGTTCTTTGGTGTTATCCACCATTGAAAAAATTGATGTAGTGCTGCAGTTATCTGCAATCTTTGAGACAGTGGATCGGAGGTTTGAGACCATTGGGATGAGAGCGTCCATTGAGGATCTCTGAGATATAAATGAGCAAATGGAGTTACATGCACTGTGTAGGCCATATGACCTAAGAGGCCCATATGACCTAAGAGGCTCTGAAAAGAGGAGACCTTTTGGCAAATCTGAATGATGTTGTCTAGCCACTGTTGTGGTATAAATACTCGAGTTTGAGTTGTGTCCAGAAATGCCCCAATAAACTCTAGTGTTTGACAGGGTTGGAGATGGGATTTCTGGTAACTGATTGCAAATCCTAGAAGTTCTAGAAGACGCACTGTTGAATTCATGGCTATATGAACAGTCTGAGGTGATGGGGCCTTGATTAACCAGTCGTCTAGATAATGAAACACATGAAAGCCTTAAGAGCGGCGTGTAGCAGCTACTATAACTAAATATTTTGTGAAACTCTGGGTGCTGATGTTAGGCTAAATGGAAGCACTCTGTACTAGAAGTGGTGTGTCCTCAGAAAGAAGTGAAGGATTTTATGTGGGCTGGTAGGATGGGAATGTGTGTGTAGGCTTCTAGAGAACAGAATCAGTCATTCTTGTCCAGGAGGGGTAACAAGGGTTCCCAGAGAAACCATACAAAACTTCTCTTTCACTAAGTATCTGTTAACAGTGCAGAGATCTAGAATTGGATATAGGCCTCTGGTTTTCTTTGGAATTAGGAAATATTTAGATTAGAACTCTTGGCCCCTCTCCTGTCGAGGAATCTGTTCGATGGCATTGAGCCAGAGGAGGGCTAAGAGATCTTGTTGGAGAAGAGTGGTCTGATGGGAATAGACTCTTTTGGAGGATGATTTGGAGGTGTTTTCTGTAGATGAAGAGCATAACCTTGTTTCATGATCTTCAGGACTCATTGGTAATGAAGGCCCAACATTGGTAAAAATAGGCGAGATGGCCTCCTATGGGTAGAGTCTGAGGACTGGGTTGGTGAACAATGACAAGCCTCTTTATGATAGCAAAAACCCCAAGACAAAATATCCTTAAAAGACACCAACTTTATTTTGGTATCTTTTAAGGCTCTTTATGAGACAGTCAAAAAGACTGTTTTGGGTTTTTTTTTTCCTAGACTATGTCTGCAATTTTTGAGTCCTTTGTTGTTAGGGGCGTTGTTGAGGAGGAGCTTCAGATGAGGTAGAAGAGGGGACATACTGACACCTGGAATAGTAAGAAGGTCTCTTAGAAGTATAATAGTGCTTTGCAGGTGGAGGTTTAGCAGATTTTGATGTGGATATCGACTGCTTGTGGCTAGTGATATGGGTAGCTTCCTCTATTTTGTCTCCAAACAGCTTATCCCCTAGACATGGAATGTTAGTTAAGGGATCTTGGACGTTGGAATCTAAATCAGATACCCTCAGTCACGCCTGCCTTCTCATGGCGATAATGCCAATGCTCTCGAGGTGACAACAAATGCGTAGAACACAGATATATTTTCTGGTTTCTAGGTGGTCATTTGCTAAATGTTGGAAATCAGAAAGATGGTCGTGTGGGATAAATTTCTCATAATTAGAGAGCTGTTGAGCTAATGACTTCATATAGAATGTCATATAAAAGTTATAGCTCAAAATCCTATGACCAAACTTATTAATCCTTCCCTACCTAGAAGAGTAGTAGCAAATGTTGTAGAACTACTAGACTTCTTGAGGGTAGATTCTACCAGGAGGAACTGATGTTGAAGTTTTGGCTTGTCAAACACCGGGCATGACTGAATCTTGTACAAATAATCCAACTTACATGGCATCAAGAAAGGCATTTCCCAGTTTTTAAATATAGTGTCTTTCATAAGATTATGAAACGGGAGTTTTAGGAATCTATTCATAAACCAAGGCATCAAAAACCTCTGCCCTGTTTCAGACTCTGATTCCAATTTGACGGGTAATGCTTGTACCATTTTGTGAAGGAGAGGCTCTCTGATGGTAATCTCCTTCAAGGAGGTAGATGGGATGGATCTGAGGACTCAGCGGCAGAGAGATCTGGATATCCCAAGGAAGAGTGAATGAACAAGTCAGAGTCATACTCCTCCACACCCTGATGTGGAGAGGGAGATTGCCAAGATAGGCGATGCTCAGTAGTATGTCGAGATCAAATTCAATGTTGAGAAGAATGTCGAGAGATACTTTGGGATCTTCAATGTCTAATTGAAGAAGAACGTGAAAGTAAATGAACAGGTCAGAGTCATACTCCTCCACACCCTGATGTGGAGAGGGAGATTGCCAAGATAGGCGATGCTCAGTAGTATGTTGAGATCAAATTCAATGTTGAGAAGAATGTCGAGATACTTCGGGATCTTCAATGTCTAATTGAAGAAGAACGTGAAAGTAAACTACGATGTCTTGATGATGTTGTCCTCTTTGGTGTTGAGTGTCTTTTGTAAGGGGTCTGAGATTTGGTTCTGGATTTTCTCTTGGAACTTTACTTAGACTGGGCTGGTACCAGTTGCATTTGGGTTGGGGCTTGAATTGCCTGAGCCTGCAACATGGCAGCCAACTTCCTTTGCACTAGGTCTCTAATTTGATCCTATAAAGACACCACCAGTATTGCAGAGATCAGGGGAGTGTGGCGCAGTGGTTAAAGCCACAGCCTCAGCACCCTGGGGTTGTGGGTTTAAACCCACACTGCTCCTTATGACCCTGGGCAAGTCACTTAATCCCTCCATTGCCCCAGGTACATTAGATAGATTGTGAGCCCACCGGAACAGATAGGGAAAAATATTTGAGTACCTGAATAAACTCATGTAAACCATTCTGAGCTCTCCTGGGAGAACGGTATAGAAAATTGAATAAATAAATAAATAAGATGGTGCAGGAGGCGTTTGGTGTTGAGGCATTGTTAACCTCAATGATGCGGTATGTCTCTGAGGGGACACCAGCTGTAAAGATGGAGACCTTGGCGCTATACATTGATGCTTGGAGGCTCTTGATGATGCCAATGCATGCTGGAATATGGATGCATGAATGCTTGTGCTTCTTAGCTCTCTTGTCTGACCCTGATGGTGGTACCGGCAGTGATATTAACATCGACAGAGATGTTGATGTCAATGTCAATGTCGATTCTGGCTTTGGTGCCAAATATGGTCTTTGAGCCTCAGAGTCTGATATGGTAGACATTCTCGATGCTCCTGATATTGACCTGAAAAACTTCTTGAACTGGAGCCTTCAGTGATCTTTTTTGAAATCGAGAGCAGTGCTTGCAAGTATCTACTTGGTGGTCAGGACACATCAATTAAGTGGGTCAGTGACTAAAATATTCTTGTTGCACCGAGTGCACTGCTTATAATTACTGGATGGCCTTGACATCGAGGGAAAAACCACCGATGCAAGATCAAAGGCTCAATGGTCCTGAGTGGTCAAGTGATCTCGAAGCTGAAAAAGGCTCAACACTCCGGGCCTAAAACCAGGCTAGAAAAGGGTCCGAAGGCCAAAAAAATGGAAAATTGAAGAAAGTGAACACAGATTGAAAAGAAAGAGAAATAAATCAAATTATGGCGAAACATACAAAACAGGAAGGTCTGAAAAGGTAATTGAAACACATTTTTGGAGAGACTCCAAAACTATAACTTTTCAACTTTGTGAAAAACTGAGAACTGATGGTCCTGGGAAAGCACCGGCACATGTGTGGTACGGGCAGTCTCAAGATTTTGAAAAGATTTAAAGTGACAGTACAGGTACACTTTTTGCATTGTCCGTACCAGGCTCCGTGGATGATGTCACCCACATGTGAGAATATACTGCCTGCTTGTCCTGGAATAAGTACCTTTTCCTCTTCCGTGGATCTGTGTATCACTATATTTTAAACTGCATAAAATCACAGCAGGAAAATTTCAAGCTAACTAGCTTCCAGGTCTGTTGAACTGAAATACTGTGTGACAGTACAAGAATGCACAACTACACAGAGTTAACTCAAACACACATGGGAGGAGAGCATGCACAATGTTTTCTAATATAGTTAAAACTAAAATTGAGAGGCCATCCAATCAAAATATGTAATAAGTCTGCTCTTCCCTCAGCAGCAATAATTAGGAAGTTCTAGAGTGTTTGAAACGAATGGCAGCATAATTCAGCTGTTCATCCCTCAGCAGCAATAATTCAAAAAAATAGAGAAATTATATCAACTGGACTATATTTTATCTTTAGCTAGAAGGAAGATCTCTTGCTCTACTCTAACCACAATATTTAATAGAGGGGAGAATGGCTTCTACTAAAAACAGTAAGAGACACAAGACTGAGCTAAGAAAGCCTTCAAAAACTCCTTTACTGGTTACTGGAAGTGCTGAAAATGGAGCCAACTCTGATATCTTGGAAGAACTGAGAATGATGAGGGAACTTATACAAGATTTAAATGAAAAATTAACCAATTTGACAATCGAAGTCACACAGTTTAAATCTTGAGTGACAGAATTGGAAGTGAAATCTGAAGTGTTGTCTGAGAATGTTAAACAGCTTCAAAAACAAACTAAAAAGATAAACCTCCTTGAGCTAGAATTTGAGGAGGCCAGCAACCATGCAAGAAGGAACAACTTATGAATTTTAGGAGTCCCTGAAGGTCAGGAAGGTCCTGATGTTGTTAAATTTATTGAAACCTGGCTACCCAAAGTGCTTAACCTAAACTTTGACAGAGAATTTGAAGTAGAAAGGGCACATCGAACACCTGCTACAAGATCTGCAACAGGAAAATATCCACGACCCATTATTATCAAAGTTTTGAGATATCAACAGCTGTTACAAATCATGCAGGCAGCCAAAGTTAAAGCGCCGATAAAATCAGATGGCAACACGATCTTTTTCCTTCCTGACATAAGAATATAAGAATTGCCATCTCCGGATCAGACCCTGGGTCCATCAAGTCTGGTGATCCGCACAAGCGGAGGCCCCGCCAGGTGTACTCTGGCATAGTTTTAATCCCCATATCACTCTATGCTTCTCAAGGGAGATGTTCATCTAATTTACCCTTACCCGTATCACTCTATGCCACTCTTAAGGAGATGTGCATCTAGTTTACCCTTAAATCCTAGAATGGTGGATTCTGCAATTACTTCCTCTGGGAGAGCATTCCAGGTGTCCATCACTCGCTGCGTGAAACAGAACTTCCTGATATTCGTCCTGGACCTGTCCCTCCTCAGCTTCAGTCTATGTCCTCTTGTCCGTGTCACATTGTACATTGTAAATAACTGCTTTCCCTGCTCCATTTTGTCGAATCCTTTCAGTATTTTGAAATTCTCGATCAGATCCCCTCGCAGTCTCCTCTTCTCAAGGGAGAACAACCCCAGTCTCCTAAGTCGTTCCTCGTAGTCCAGGTTCTCCATACCTTTCACTAGCTTCGTTGCTCGTCTCTGCACCCTCTCTAGCAGTTTTATATCCTTCTTTAGATATGGAGACCAATGCTGGACGCAGTATTCCAGGTGCGGTCTGACCATGGCTCTGTAGAGCGGTATTATAACTTTCTCTGATCTACTCGTAATTCCCTTCTTTATCATGCCTAGCATTCTATTTGCTTTTTTCGCCGCTGCCATACACTGCGCCGATGGTTTCAGGGTCCTATCTATCAGTACACCCAGGTCCTTTTCCTGTTCGGTCTTTCCCAGAGTTACACCTGACATACTATACTTGTAATCTTTATTTTTTCTGCCTAAATGCATCACTTTGCATTTTTCCACATTAAAATTAATCTGCCATTTATCTGCCCACTTCTCCAATTGATTCAAGTCGCTCTGAAGTTCCTTGCTGTTCTTCTGCGATCATTGCCCGGCATAGTTTTGTGTCGTCTGCAAACTTGATGATTTCACTGGATGTTCCTTCTTCCAGGTCATTTATGAAAATATTAAATAAGATGGGTCCAAGTACCAAGCTCTGGGGTACACCACTAGTCACTTTTTCCCATTCTGAGAACTTCCCATTTATGCCCACTCTCTGTTTTCTGTTCTCTAGCCATTTGCCTATCAATCATATTATATCTCCCTCTATTCCATGGCCTTGTAATTTCTGGAGAAGTCTTACATGTGGAACCTTGTCGAACGCTTTCTGAAAGTCCAAGTATACAATATCCACCGGTTCTCCACTATCGATGTGTCTGTTCACTGTCTCAAAATATTGAAGTAGGTTTGTCAAACATGATTTCCCTTTCCTGAAGCCATGTTGACTGGCTCTCATCAAGTCGTGTGTGTCTAGGTGCCGGACTATGCTATCTTTGATCAGCGCCTCAACCATCTTTCCAGGGACAGACGTGAGACTCACAGACCTTTGCAAGAACACTGCTGAAGTGCGGAAAAACTCTTAACTTACAGACCGCAGTTGAAGGAGCTGGGAGCCTGCTTCAGCATTTTATATCCTGCTCGTCTCCACATCACATATCAACATGTTACCAAGGATTTTGTGGATCCCCTAAAAGTAGAAGACTTTCTGGAGCTGCATTGTCCCACACCGATAGTTCAGGCTTGAAGAAACTATACACCACTATTGTTTCCTCTTACTTGCTATTTCAGCCCGGAAGTGACTTGACTATGCTATGCTTTGACTACTTAATTTATAAATACACATTTAGAAGGGCATAATCAAAAGAAATGTCTAAGTCCGTTTTGGGCCTAAGTCGCAAGTCGCCCATAGTTGGACACGGGAAAAGGTCTATTTTTGAAAAATACGTCCAACTTTATTTTTTTTGAAAATCATCCAACTGTACGTCCAGCCATCTGATCACCCAGACTGCTAAGTTGTCCATTTTTATACCCCATTTTCAACCAAAAATTCATCACAAACGCCTAGAAAAAGACCTTTTGGGTGTGGGAGGGTCCAGAAAAGTGATGGACTGGACACCCAGACATAGCACCAGAGTAGTGGGGTACCTTACAGGGCACTGCTGTTAACTTCACAAAAAGGGTCCCACATAAACATCTCACTACAGCTCCCTTATAGGTCATGGTGAGTCCCCCAAAACACCCCTAGAATCTACTAGACCCACCTATCTACCACCCCAATAGCCCTTATGGCTGTAGGAGCCACTTATATGGCAGTACAAAAGGGTTTGGAGGGTTTTTGGGGGGTGCATATATTTCACCATGAATGCAGTGATTAGAGTGGCTTATGGGCCTGGGTCCTCCTCTCCATGGTTTACTAATCCACCCCCAAGACCACTTAAGCCACTTCTGTGCAGCTCTACTAGGCTTTCCTATGCCAGGCTGCCAGGTGCTGATGTTCTGGAGGCAGATATGTAAAGTTGTTATTACAATTTTTATGGGGAGGGGGGGGGGTCAGTGATCACTGGGGCAGTGTGTGTGCAGTGATACTTTGTGTCTGCAGTGCTTATCTGGTCACTTTGGATACCTTCTTGTGACTTAGTCCTGGTTTTAGATAGCCCAAGTCATAACGTCCAAGTTCCGTCTAGGCCAGGGATCTCAAAGTCCCTCCTTGAGGGCCACAATCCAGTCGGGTTTTCAGGATTTCCCCAATGAATATGCATTGAAAACAGTGCATGCACATAGATCTCATACATATTCATTGGGGAAATCCTGAAAACCCGACTGGATTGCGGCTCCCAAGGAGGAACTTTGAGACCCCTGGTCTAGGCAGTGTTGTAAAACTTTTAGTTATACATGCAGTACGACTAAGTCTAGGATGGCCCACGTCCTGCCCAAATCCCACCCTCGACACTCCTTCTGACACGCCCCTTTTAGCTCTGGTCATTCAGCAGCACTGTGAAAGCCTAGGTCGTTTTTAAATACATCTAAAACCTGGTTCGATTATCGGCACTTGGATGACCTGTCTCACTGATCTTCTGAGTGCTGATTTAGGCCGGTTTTTAGACGTATTTCCATTTCGATTATGAGCCCCATATTATCTCACTGATTATTGTTGATTTTAAGAATATATTTTGATGTTTATAGCCTTAGATTTTCTATTGGCTTTATTTGTTTGGCGGCGTGATAGCAGCTTAACAGAAATAACTGTCTAACTATATTCTGTCTGTATTCTGCTGCCGAGTTCACTTCAATGCAAATTTTCAATGAGTAATGTAATGGATATAAAATCTCTCATCTTCCCTGCTGATTACTTAGTCTGCTTCCCCGGTGGCAATTTTAATTGTCTAGTTTAATTTAATTTTCAATGTATATTTACAGCTACAATATATTATTGCTAACTATATTCAAGAATAGAAACGTATCTCGTCAGTAACTCTCTCTCTCACCTTTTATTAATGAAGCTAGCATTGAGGAAATCTCCATATCAGATCATGCAGCTATTACATTATCTTTAAACAACATAACTCAAGTATTCTCCTCTAAACGATGGAGATTTAATTCCACTCTTATACAAGAAGAGGGCTTTGAAGACCTTATCACCACATCAATCACTGAATTTTTTCAGTTTAATAAACCTGAAGACACTTCCTGGAATACAACTTGGGATGCTTTTAAGGCATACCTAAGGGGAGTGATCATTTCATTTAATGCCAAACTAAAGAAACTGCATACCGCTGAGATTAGTGCATTGGAAACAGAAATCAAAGCAAAGGAGGCTGCTCATAAATCCGACACTAATAATGTCCCAATATTATTGGAACTTCAGAAGCTCTGATTTCAATATAACTCAATATTGAGGAAAAAAGCTGCCCACACTGTTTTTATTACTGAAGCCAATTACTATTCTGATTCTAATAAACCAGGACACCTCCTTGCTTCTTGTTTAAAGCAGAAGAGTGAGAAGAAAAACATCAAAACTCTTAATTAACATAGATGACTTGATGATCTCATTTACTTCTGATATCTTGAGAGAATTTCATAAGTACTATAAAGAACTGTACTCCTCTGAACTCAGTGATGAAAACGATGTTTATACCTTCTTAGATAGGACAAATTTACCATTTCTTCCTACATTGGATCAACTGATTAAACCTATTACATCTAATGAGATTATAGAAGTTATCCAAGATATGGCAAAAAAAAAAAAATCACCGGGACCTAATGGAATAACGGCTGAATTTTATAAAAAAAATTAAAGATGTGCTAGCACCATACATGCAGCAATTATTCGCACATATGATATCACAAGGCAATGCTTCAGGGACATTCACAGAGGCAACGCTTATTGTTATCCCTAAACCAGGGAAAGATCCTCAGCTAGTTTCTAATTATAGACCGTTGTCTATGATTAATGTAGATGTGAAAATTTTTGCCAAAATAATAGCGAACAGACTGCAACAGCTTATACTAGCTTTAATTTCATCAGATTTATTTATTTAAGCATTTATATTCCACTTATAGTCTAAGTGGTTTACATTCAGGTACTCAAGATCTAGTGGGATTTATAAATGGACATCATTCAAACAATACTCGTATGCTTTTAAATATAATAGCGACCACTCAAGCGTCATCTCAGAAACTTGCCAGGAAAGGCATTTGATAGAGTGGAATGGTCTTTCATATTTGCTACTCTCCATAAATTTGCAATACCTGAGCAATTTATACTCATGATATCCGTTCTATATTCTAATCTCCAAACTAGACTCTTCATCAACGGTCAGTTTTTGGATTCATTTAGACCCACCAGAGGCACTTGACAAAGATGCCCTTTATCTCCACTGCTTTTTAATCTAGCTCTAGCACCATTACTAGCGTCTATTAGAAAGTCTCCTGATATTCAAGGTTTCAAATATGGTGATGGAGAAATCAAGCTGTCTGCATACACAGTCGATATTCTACTATATGTTACTCCAAATTCTATATCACAACTTATGCAAGTGATAAACTGGTATGCAAAAGTATCAGGATACAAATTAAATACAACTAGTCTGAAATTCTATCCATAAATTGTATTGGTGATAAACATGACAGATGCCTATGGCTTCATTTGGAATTCCAGTAAAATAAAGTATTTGGGCATTTGCATTGGACCAACTTTAAAAGAAACAGAACAATTAAACTCAAAACTTATTTTATCTAAAATAAAGGATTTGTCACACAGATGGTCTCCTCATAAGATCACCTGGTGGGGTCGTTTAGCTACCATTAAAACCATTAAAATGATGATTTTACCGAAGATAAATTATATCCTAACTATGATTCCTTTTCTTCTACACAAAAAAACGTATACCATAGCACAGGCTTTAAGTAAATTTCTCTGGAATAACTGTCAACCTCGAATTGCATTACAAAAACTGAAGAATGATAAATCAGAAAGATTTAATTTTCCGGATTTCTTTAATTATCATCAAGCCTTCTTAATAAGGCAAGGGTCACTTGGGCTGCTAAATCAAGATTTAAAGGACCCCCAGGCATGGTTAAATCTAGAAAAAAGTAAGTTTGGTTCTGCTAACCTACACCTTAATCTATCAATCTCTGCACAGCTGAATACTGACACTATACATAGATCCACGGCAAATACCCGCAAGCACTTTGATAACTTGATGAAGAATAATGGTCTAGATCTTCTAAAGTATCTGTTTGGTATAATAAAAAGATAATACAAGATGCTACTTCAGATTGGGCACAGTGGCAAAAATGTGGAATATGGATGCTGAGTGATCTGATTAAGAATCAACAGTGGCAGACTTTTGAGGAACTACAATATACATATGGCCTCTTGTCTAATCAACGTGACATGTGGCTTCAATTACGTCACAGTATACATGTGAACTACCCAGATCCAACTAAACTGAAATCCACACCTGATATTCTTTTACAATCTAAAATGATTAATGCTCAAAAAGGTGCAGCTTCTAAATGGTATGCAATACTAAAACAGACCTCTTCTATTTCTGTATCACAATTGATGAGTTCATGGCATTCTGAGCTAGAATTTGAGGCAGATGATGTCTGTCAAAAGGCATGGACCCGAATATTTAAATCTATACGATCCGCAGCGGTATTACAGTCGACATACTTCCTTTTGCACAGATCTCACTGGATCCCAAAAAGATTAGCCAAATTCTCAAAGGACACTTCTGATCTTTGTTGGTCTTGTAAGAAAGTGTAGGAACATTATCTCACATGATATTTCACTGCTGTCATCTCACTGTATATTGAAATAATGTTTGAAACACCATCTCATTCATCTTGAATATAGAAGCTCCTTTATATCTTAAGATCATTATACTGGGTCATCATGGTCTTCCACAACCTATGTCTGAATATAATGCTCTTTTGCTCAACATTTTACTATTTTTGGCTATTAAAAATATTTCACACTGCTGGAAAGACTTATCTATAGTGGAATATGTTGTATGGTGGAATACAGTATGTATTACCACCAAATATGAGAGTGTTATAGCTGAAAAACACAATTCTACCAGTACATTTCTCAAAATATTGGACTCTGTTCAGTCTTATTGTAGTAAAGACCACTGATGTATTAAAGCTATTGGCTGTGTCATTCCTTCAAAATTTGACTTGGCTGATTGTTGTTGCGTGGTGCTTACTGGGAACCCCCCCCCCCCCAATTTTTTCTATTACTATTCCTGTAGATATATTTTTATGCTAACATTTTAAGCTGGTTTTGTGCTACAAGTTTGACATGTTTTGACTATTTGTAACATGTTTAAAACACTGTTATTTACACAGATATTAATGTAGCTTGTCTGTAACATGTCCTGCTTCTATTTCTGTATTTACAGTTTTTGTTATGCTTGGTATGGTATAATGTTATGTTATTTCACTGTTATGACTTAAAATTTCAATTAAAAAAATGTAATTAACACTGGAAAATGGCCAGAACTACTACTACTATTACTACTACGTATTTCTTAATACAGACCATCTCCTACTTAGCTGCTGAAGTCTCAACAGATGAGAATTTATACAGTGACAATGACGTCAATCAGAACCATCAAATGTCATTTGCAAAGGATAGTAATGATCATATCTGTGACTCGGCGGCACTAGATATTATTTGCTTGGGCCCTGGGCACAGAGACTGATACCTTGTGGCACCTTGCCATTCACAGATAGCCGTGGAGAGTTCAGCCTCTGAGACTTCTCTCCAAATAATGCGACTGTTCCACAGAAGCAAAGAGAAATTACAAATACATGATATGAAATGAGAAATTAAGTACAGTACAGTGTTGTAGGCTTAGGAGATGCAGAGTAAGTGACACATACCGGCACATCCTCTCCCACTGACGACTGGGCAAACAGCTGAGAGTTTAGGGTTTCCCCCACCCATTGATTTGAACAGAAGAAGTTTCCAGTTTTACCTGTTGGGGACTCTACCTGCAAGAGAAACATGGAGCTGTGTGTAATGATTCAGTATCGGCAATGCATGGAGCTCACCACTCAGTGTTCTCCATGGCTGGCTCTCACTTTTTGTGTCACCACAAGTATTTCTGAGTGGGGAAGGGTTGCAGACCACCATTTCAGCAATGAGAAATGTCACTGTTGCTTTCCAGAGGGGTGGTAAATATGACCCCTTTTGTTCCTTCTATCCAAAAGCATCTTCAGGCCAGATGGCAACAGAAGCAGAAATTGGCCTCAGAATATATAATAAACACTGGAGATGGGAATGAAACCTGCACATGACAACTCTCAGCACTGCCATTGAGCCATCTTATATAATAGGCAGCTTACAGGTTCGGGTTCCCTCCCACCCTAAGAGCTATATATCTATTAGTTTAGTGTAAATCATATTTTTATTGTTGAACTACACAAAACAACGAACAACATCCCAGCATGAACATCAGCCAAAACAGGTCAACAATAGAAACAGTTTTCCTTTTTTTATCACCCCTCCCCCTCCCCCACCCAACCAAAGCCAGAGAAGCCCCCCCTTTTATACAAAATCAAGAGGACTAAAAGCAGATGTCTGAAAGCTGTACTCTTATGCTCTCAGACTTTATATATCTATTAGTTTTATACATCACGCTAAATTAAGTGGCAAAACTCATCTACATCTGGTTAAACTGTCCTACCACTGTTAAACAAGTGGAACCCACTGCTTATTGGTTCTGAATACTACACTGCTGAGAATGCCACAGTTCTGTAACTTTTGGCTGAAGGGTTCAGGTTCTGTTCTAGAGCTTAAGTTTTAGACGTGGTCTGCCCCTTAGCATAATCTTTGAGCTGCCTAGTCAATGAGAGGCAGTAGAGCAGGTGGTGGAGGCCCCATTGTAACACAATCTTCAGCTTAACAGGAAAGTAAATTCAACATCCATCATGTAATGATAATGTCAGACGCTCAGTTCCAGGCACCTGGCAGCTTACCTCTTGCTTTATTTTTTTTAGCAAAGGCAACCCATCTTCCTGCAGCTCAGGCATGATGCCAGACTCATCAGATTCCTGCTTGATAACTTCTTGCAGGTCCTCTGCAAAGTGACTTGGGGTTTGAGGCTAAAGCAAAAGCAAAAGCAAATATGCATTTACATACACTGTCAATGACATGTTGTGCTTTTATTCAAACAATAAAGTGCTGCAGCTACGTCTGGTACCCACCAGCATCTTTAGAGAGCCATATTTCAGTTCCTGGACTGCGAGTGCATTTTTGAATGGGGTGGGAGTCCTTGGGGAGGTATCTAGCAGTGATCTTTTGACAGCTGGAGTTCTGAAGCTAAAAGAAGAAATCAAAAGAAGATTTGTTAACCTTTTGCATCAATCCTATGTCCAGTCAGTGTTTGGATGGGAGACTTAAAAAAACATCAAATGCTAGGGCTTTTGGTTGGCTAAGTTGTTGACCAGGAAAACTAGATAAACAATTTGTGACATGGCGATAAAGCCCCATTCAAACAAGGTCACACAGAAGGGTCAGCAACAGAGGGAGTTGAACTTATGACCCAGACCTTCAAGACTGCAGCCACTAGCCCAGTCCTATATTCTAGTTTCACCGATTCAATACTGTGATCCTTCAGCAATATTCTACCAACATCCCAGAACGGTGACTAACCGAACTGCTTCCTAACTCTGTGCACATGAAAAGATCCCAAAGAACTTTCCCAGAAAAATAGATAATCTACTTGTCATGATTATATTGCTAAATTCCTGTCAGCATAAATTGAATGAAACTAACAGAGGCCATAGGCTCTGCTTAGCTTGAAGATGCAGGGCTCTGCATGATATACCAGGGCAGTGTTCTGGGTGCCATTCGTGCACAACAGCAAGGATGATAACATGTGGTTTAGTGGCATTTTTAACTCTAGTCACATCACGCTGACATGCCACAGTCTTCGGGAGAAGAATAAGTGCCTCCACCTCATTGACTATCAAACTGTGTCACAATTCAAGCATGTTTAGGACAGGCAAAGGGGTACTGCTTAGGGTGAGGGAAGAAAGAAGGGCTGAGATTGAACAGGGCTTGTATCGACCCTGTAGGCAGCAACAAAGCAGACCAAGAATTCCTTTTATTATAGAGGCACAAAGAATGCAATACCTATGCAGCATGCAGAACCATAGAAATCAGTTTCATGACTGGCTGTCAAGTGAAAACCAGATAGATTATGATAGTCAAGAAACCAGAACTGAAGTAAAGCCAGAATCTAAAAGAATAACTCAAAGAAAATCTTCAGACAAAACATCTCAAAACCAAAAGGTCCTGCTGGTAGTGGATCCCATTATTCAACACATGAAAGACATAATATAAGGATATCCATAATGGATCAGACGAGTGGTCCATCTAGCCTAGTTTTCTGTTTCCACAGGGGCCAATTTAGGTCATAAGTACCTGGCAGAAATCCAAATAGTGGCAACATTCCATGCTACTGATCCCAGGGCAAGCAGTGACTTCCCCCATGTTTGTCTCAATAGCAGACTATGGACTTTTCCTCCAGGAACGTGTCCAAATCTTTTTTAAATCCGTCTACATTAACTGCTGTTACCACATTCTCTTGCATCAAGTTCCAGAGCTTAAATATTCTTTGAGTGAAAAAATATTTCCTCCTATTGATTTTAAAAGTATTTCCCTGTAACTTCATTGAGCGGTCCCTAGTCTGTAATTTTTGATGGAGTTAAAAATTAATTCACTTGTACTCATTCTACACCACTCAGTATTTTGTAGAATTCAATCATATCTCCCCTCAGCTATCTTTTTTCCAAGCTGAAAAGTCCTAATCTCTTTAGTCTTTCCTCATACAAGAGGATTTCCAACACCTTTGTCATCTCAGTCACTCTTCTTTAACCTTTTCTAATTCTGCTATATCTTTTTTGAGATATGGCAGCCAGAATTGAGCATAATACTCAGGGTGAGGTCATACCATGGAGCGATATAGAGACATTATAATACTCTTAAGTCTTGATGGTACTGGAGCTGGGCGGTGCTGGGCAGTGGGTGGGGCCCCTGTCGACATGGAATGCTCCAGTGCAGTGTGGGGGGATGGCGGAGGTGTTCCTCTTCTCCCACACCGTCTTGAGTATATATTATGTATGTTCAACTTGTAACCCATTCTGAGCTCATTGGGGAGAACAGAATAGAAAATGAATTAAATAGATACATAAATTTACCATTGCTTTTCTAATTCTTTATATCCCGTTTGTTTTTGGCCACTAACATTGAGCGGAAGGTTTCAGCATATTGGCCACGATAATACCTAGATCTTTTTCTTGGGTGCTGACCTTTAAGGTAGATCCTAGCATCTGATAACTATGATATAGATTATTCTTTCCAACATGCATCACTTTGCATTTGTTCACATTAAATTTCATCTGCCATTTGGATGCCCAGTCTTCCTGCAATTTGTCACAGTCTGCATGCATTTTAACAACTATGAAGAGTTTAATGTCATCTGCGAATTTACCCCTCCCCCCTTTTACAAAACCGCACAAGAAGTTTTAGCACTGGCAGGTGCGCTGAATGCTTTGCACTGCTCTGATACTCTTAGGAACTCTATGACCATCGGAGCAGTGTACTGGCTGGTGCTAAAAACCTCATGCACAGTTTTGTAAAAGGGGGGGGGGTTTAATCACCTCACTTCTCGTTCCAATTTCCAGTTCATTTATAAATATGTTAAATAACATTGATCCCAGCACAAATCCCTGCGGCACTCCATTATTCACCCTCCTCCATTGAGAAAAATAGCCATTTAACTCTACCCTCTGTTTTCTGTCCAATAAGCAATTCATAATCCACAACTATCCATCGACTCTTTAATTTTCTCAGAGGTCGCATGAGAAACTTTGTTGAAAGCTTTCTGAAAGTCTAGATACACTATGTCACCTGGCTCTCCTTTATACGCATTTATTCACACCTTCAAAGAAATGCAGCATATTGGTGAGGCAAGACCTTCTTTGGCTGAACCCATGCTGACTCTGTCCCATTAAACCATGTTTGTCTACGTGTTCAGCAATTTTATTTTTTATAAGTTTCCACTATTTTGTCCTGTACTAAAGTCAGGCTTACCAGTCTGTAATTTCCCAGATCACACTCCAATCTTTAGGTACTACGGACGATTTTAGCGACAGATTGTACATGACGAACAGCAGATCAGAAAATCTATGTTTGAGTTCTTTCAGTACCCTGGGATGTATACCATAGGTCCATGTGATTTATCACTCTAACTTATCAATTTGGCTCAGTATGTCTTCCAGAGTCATCAAGATTTCTTTCAATTCTTCTACATCGTCACCCTTAAAAACCATTTCTGGTTCAGGTAGCTCTCTTACATCATCTTCTGTAGAAATCGAAGCAAAAAATTCATTCAGTCTCTCCACTAGGCCTTATCCTCCCCGAGTGCCCCTTTTGCTCCTTGATGATCCAACGGTCCTATGGATTCCCTCACAGGCTTTCTGCTACTGATGTACCTGAAAAAGTTGTTATAATGAGTTTTTGCCTCTTTGGCAACCTTCTTTTCATATTATTTTTTTGCCTTATCAATGCTTTGCATCTAACTTGCCAGTGCTTATGTTGCTTCTTTTTTTCTTCATTTGGATCCTTTTTCCATTCTTTAAAAGATGTTCTTTTGGCTTGAATAGCCTCTTTCACTTTACCTTTTACCCAAACTGGATCTCATTTACTCTTCTTTTCACCTTTGTTAATACCTGGAATACATCTGGTCTGGGCTTCCATAATGGTATTTTAAAATAACGTCCATGCCTGATTTAAAATCCTAACATTTGCTGCTGATCCTTTAAGCTTCTTTTTAACCACTCTCCTCATTTTATTATAGTCACCCTTTCAAAAATGAAATACTACTACAGTATATTTCTTTTAGTGATGTCACTCCAGATATCAGCTCAAATTTGATCATTTTATGATCAGTTTCCCAATGGACCCAATAGTTATCTCTTGTACTATGTCCTGCATTCCACTAAGGACAAAATCTAAAATAGCTCCCCTTTTGTTGGTTCCTAGACCAGTTGCTCCAAGAAGCAGTCATTTATTATGTCTAGGAATTTTACCTTCCTAGCACTCCTTGATGTAACATTTATCCAGTCAATACTGGGATAATTGAAATCACCATTATGCTGTTGCCCAATCTGCCAGTTTTCCTAATCTCTAAACATTTCTTCATCTGTCTGCTCATTCTATTCTGGGAGACAGTAGTATAACCCTGCTTGTAGATTCCTTCCCCTCACACAGGGAATTTCTATCCATATGGATTCAATGCTGCTATCTATGTCATGATCCAATTCCCCCCTTTAACATGTAGCATAATCTCCCCACCCCAATTTATTCTGCTCTAGCACTTCAATATAATTTGTACCCTGGTAACACAGAGAGGCATTTTCAAAACATATGTCTAAGTCCAGTTTGGACATATGGTGCTAGACGTCCAAAATCGGCAGTAAGAAAATGTCTATTTTCGAAAGGCCAAACCATCATACGTCTAGAAATATATTGTATGTATATATATATATATATTTTTTTTTTTTTTTTTTTAAATCCTCTATCTGGACGTCCAGGCCATTGGGACATCTATCTTTATACCACATTTTCAAACAAAATTGCGTCCAAGTACCAAACGCCCAGAACAAAACCATTTGGATGAGGGAGGGGCCAGTCCTGTAATGGACTGGCCACCCAGAAAGGGCAACAGAGCAGTGGGATACCTTAGAGGGCACTGCTGTGAACTTCACAAAAAGGATGCCCGGTAAACATCTCACCAGAACTCCCTTATAAATTATGGTGAGCCCCCCAAAACCCACTATACTCACCTGCCTACAACCTCAATAGCCCTTATGATGCAGGTGGCACCTATATGGCAATAGAGTAGGGTTTTGAGGGCTCACATTTTCTACCATAAATATAGTGGTTAGAGTGGCTTATGGGCCTGAGTCCTCCTCTCTATGGTTCACTAGCCCACCCACCAGGCACTTAAGACACCTGTGTGCAGCTCTATTAGATGCTGCTGTTTTAGAGACAGGAATGTACCTTTTTGTTCTCATTTTTGTTTAGTGGAAGGAGGTCTGTGAGCACTGGGGGAGTGTGGAAGTGTCTTACTTTGAAGCGTGCAGTGGTCATCTGGTCAGTTTGGGAACCTCTGTAACACTTAGACCCTTCTAAAACAGGTCTAGTTGCAAACGTATAAGTTCCACCCAGGACATCTTGCAAAACATTTATCACTGCAAGATGTCCAAGTCTAATCTGTCCTTGAGACTACCCAAAGCCTGCCCATAACATGCCTCCACTATGTCCATCTTGTGCTCTGAATGTACAGAGGCTGGAACACCTTGCTAGACGTACTGATACACGTTTTGATTATTGGCACTTGGATGTCCTGGTGATTAGGAAGTCCAAGTGCTGATTTAGGATGCTTTTTTGATGTCTGTTTTGTTTGAGGTTTTTTTTCTTACGGGCCCCAGAGTGTCCTACTGATTTTCCTCCTTCCATCAGGTCTCTCAGATGCCTATTATATCTATTTCTTCAGTGCTATATATGCTAACTCTTCCATTTTATTTTTCAGGCTTCTAGCATTTGTATGCAGACATTTCAAATTGTGTTTTATCTTGCATTTAAAAGGCTGCTTAGAAGTTGACAGGAATAATTTGTGTCCTTTACTCTGCTTTCCTCTTACACACTCCTGGCTTTCTGTCACCATTATTGAAACCTCTCTATTGGGATTCCCTAAATGTCTTGTTTCAATGGCATCCTTCAAGGATACTCCACAATGAACCATCCGCTCCTGAACGAATGTTGGCTTCCCCACATCATCTTAGAGCAGCTTTTAAACTATCTTCTTTTTAAATGATAGCACCAGGCTCTGTGGGTTCCAACAAAGTAGTATACATTCCAGGCTCCTGAGCTAGAAGAAACAGAAATCAAATACTGAAGGTGATTAGAGAAGAGAGTAAAGATTCTAAGAGTAATGCATGCGGGATTAAATAACTTGGCCATGCCAGTATTACAGAGAGCTTTCCAGAAGCTGGGGGAGAGGTTGAGATCCTTGGTAAGGCTAGGGCCTTTTTTGAAATATTGACTGCCTATGGAAAGGTTGAGGCAAGACTACAAAATACAGAAAATGTCAATAAGTGGCTAAAACCTGGTGCCAGAAAGCACAGTTATTTACCGTAACGTGTGTTATCCGGGGACAGCAGGCAGATTTTCTCACAGATGAGTGATGTCATCCATGAAGCCCAGTATGGATACTGCTAAAGTGTACTATCACTTTAAGTTTTAGAAAGCTTTGAGACTGCCCGCATTGCGAATGCGCAAGTGCCTTCCTGCCCGATGTTGGCTCAAGAATTTGTCAGTTCTATTCCCAAGTGAAGAAGCCAACTAGGGGCGGTGGGTGGGATGTGAGAATATCTGCTTGTTATCCCCAGATAACACCCATTACAGTAAGTAACTGTGCTTTATTTTTGGACAAGCAGGCAGCATATTCTCACAGATGGGACTCCCTAGCTTAACTAAAAGGGATGGAGGGAGAGCTGGCCTCCAAGGAAAAAGAAATGTTTAGTGCCATTCCTCAAAAGCAGACATATTGTTTGATATGAGTTGGCAGAGAGTAAGGGAAAGAAAACTGTTAGAGGACAAATAAGAGATATGCAACCGTCCTCGGAAAGAGTGAAAGATAAGGACTCAACAAAACCAATGTGTATGGAGACTGTGAAATAGAAGCTGACCTCAGAGTGGCAGGCGAATCCGAGGATAGGAGAGGGAGAAGGCTAAAAAAAAAATCTAGGAAGAAACAGTAGATTGGATACTGGAAAGAGGAACATAGAATGATCAGATCAAAAACTAGTTGAAGCCATTCATGTCCCAGGTCGACACAGATGGGAAATGAAAGGGGAAAATGGCAAAGCAATGAAAACGTGGTTCCCATTGATATAATAATGTTGTAGGAAGAAATGGGAAAGAAAACATAGGAAGGAGAGAAACTCTGTAACTATGGATAGGAAAATATGGAATAAGTTAGAAAGGAAGAGTGGCTGACTAGGGGGTAAGGCCTTATGTCAGCAGCACTTCCCCTAAGGGCTGCCTGAGAGTTCTGGTATGTCTTGTAAAATGAATAGAGCCAGTGCTCAAGGTTTATAGAATATTAAGAGTGCAAGGAAAGAAGAGAGGTAGTACTTCTCAAGATATCTACTGGAAGAAAATAGGACCAACAAAAGCTGGAGCAGTTGGAGAGCGAAAGTCACTGAAGAAATAATAAAAAGGAGATAGAAGTCATTGAATGTTTCCATTAATGAAAAAAAGGAAGCTCAGAGAGAGGACTATGTGAAGTTATGTGAAATATCCAGTCTCAGGCTGTGCTGATATACTGAGCTAGAGTACTGAGCTCAGAATCCAGAGGTAGCGAAATAGGACCATTGCCTAGTTTAGCAAAAAATGGAAGGAAAGGCTTAAAAAAGAGAGCAATCATGAATTTAGATGTGATTGGTGAAGAAATAGAGCAAGAGGAAACCGTACACAATGGAAGTTAACTTTGGAATGCCCAGATGGCTTCTAGTACTAGATAGGAGTAGAAAGGAACCAGACAGTAAAGGTAAAGGCCTTCTGGATGTGAAAAAAATGTATGATATATATATTTCTAAGAGCAATCTGGTATGTGAAATTTGGACTTTCGGACCAAAATCCAGGACTGTACCTCTGAGCCAAACTTGCTCAAAGAAAATAATATGAAAACCGAAGATCAGAGGCTCAGGAGAGCTAGAAATGGAAATGAATGTATGTTTGCTTGAGTTAAAGTTGCTTCTTAGAGGTTTGTTTAGAAGCGAGAAAAAAGGTTAGGGCCACCAAATAAATGGAAGAATGATGGTGGCTAGGTAGCAGTAGAATGTGATAAACAACTATGCAACTAGAGTGTGAAATGGTTGATGAAGAGAAAATCTGAGTTGATCTAAATTGGAGGAAGCAGGTTGGCATTATGAATTTCCCAAAAGTAGAAGATACAAAGATTGGTGGTGGAATGGAACATCCACTATCCGAGTGGGAAAGAAGTGGAAACTTGTTATCAAAAGCATTCTGTATGCCTTGAAGCAGTAACAAAATAGAATACTATGCACAAAAAAATCCAACAGAGCAGTCGTTGGAGCTTTAAAAAAAATGGTAGGCATGAATAGAATAAAATGAAGTGATAGGAGACTTAATACAGAGCCGCAGTGGGAAACATACCTAGAAATCCTGGGTGCCAAGGTAGACACGCCAATCATCGGACACTCATACGCTCCCAGTAAATGGAGCATTAAGCTATACAGTAGAGAGTACTTAGGGAAAAATAATCAATGAAATTTGAAACTAAAGAATGAATATAACTCATTACAAGGGTAGGAATATTAATCGAGAAAACTCGAGCCCGTGTTACGATAATAGGGTACAAGGTGTCATTGCTGGTTGCCCTTTGTTTTAGTTTGTTTTTTTTGACTCCAAAGAAAGTAGCAAAAAAATTCAGAAATGCAGGCTATATTTGCAAGGTGTTATAGTGGGATATAAAAAATATAATTATCAATAATATATATTTATATCTAGGAAGAGATGAGAGATTTAATAGAGGAACTTCTCAGTTGGAAGAATTGGAATAGCAATACTGGATAGGTATGAAGAAAGTGGTATGTACCCATAAAAGGGGAAGCCAAGGTCTAGAAATCATGAAGCTAGACCATAGAGGAAGACAAGGTGGCCTCTAAAAGCATAAGATCATCATTAATAGGATGTGTTTGTGGCCTCCTCTTCCCCTACAGCCATTCCTAGTCCTTCAAGTTCTTTAGAATAAAGAAATAGTTGGAGTAGAAGTCTGAGCATGACCTTTTTTTTTTAACTCAAGCAGGTGGTCAGTAAGGTGACATATCCTAAAAGAAGTATGAAGACCTCAAGAAAGTGTAACCAGTATCCTCTGGGTCCAGTTGACTAGGATAGTAGCATTGATGTCACAGTAGTAGACATTCTGTACTTGAAGAACCCGATTGATCCTGTCAAGAATCTGGGCAAACATTTCTGTGATAAAGGAGACATATGTTGGAGGTATGTGGAAGTTTCACAAGGCGATCATGGGCATAAAAGTGTAAAGGTCATAGGTAGATGAGAAGATGGATCAGATGGAGGTCTGAAGATATGAGAAGATAAGAATCCAGACTCAGGAGAATATTTGACAAAGCGATCCTGAACATCAATGTGCATGGCAAAGATTTGTAGTCATGCCAGACATCTCAAAGGAATAGACAAAGCCGATACTCTGGATGTAACATCAAATGCATCAAAATCCAAACTTGGTACCACTAATATAAACACAGTGCATATATTAAGGGCTCCTTTTACGAAGTTGTGTTAGCGGTTTAACGTGCGTAATAGTGCGCGCTAAACTGCCAGACGCACTAGCCGCTACTGCCTCCTCTGGAGCAGGTAGTATTTTTTTCGACTAGAGCGGGGGGTAGCATGTGATTAAAAGTCGCACGTGCTAAAGCCGCTATCGTGGCTTCGTAAAAGGAGCCCTAAATTATGCAATTTTATAGAACAGAGGAAAAAGATCTCAATAAACCCAGGTGTCAAATCAATTGAAAGACACTTGAATTTAGGATTTAAGGATATTATCACTGATCAAAAAACCTCTGTATATTAAATCTTTAATAAACACTTTTATGCTTATTTTTATTTTTTTTATAAATTAATGTTTTTGTGTCCTTCTTTTTATATTTTTCTGACAATGCTTGCTTTCACTCACAGTGATGTTTAAATCTATTTAAATGATCACAGTAATTTTTAAACATGCAGTAAATTTCTTATATAACATGCAGCAGTCTTCAAAATTAAGTAACAAGGCACTTATCTTCTATCCCTGGTTATTTCTTTTTCTGCATATTTTTGAAGGTTGCTGCATGTTATATAAGAAATTTACTGCATGTTTACAAATTACTGTGATCATTTAAATAGATTTAAACATCACTGTGAGTGAAAGCAAGCATTGTCAGAAAAATATAAAAAGAAGGACACAAAAATATTAATTTATAAAAAAAATTAAAGATTTAGAGCGGCATAATAAAAAAAAACGTCCAAAAGGAGTTTTTTTTTTAAAATGGCCTGCCGCTACGTTCAGCTGTTTAAACGCCCGGACCACCACTACGTCTAAACTTATACCATATAATCAACCTAAAAAAAGCCTAAGCCCCAAACGTCCAAAACAAGGGCTTTTAGGTGAAGAAGGAGCCAGTCCTTCACCTAAAAGCTGGATTCTGTAATTGGTGTCTGTCAAAAACAACACCGGTTACAGAATCAACCCCCCCCCCTCGACGACATCGGGGCAAGAGGGAGCCCAAGTCCTCTTGCTCCGCAGCACCCCGACCTCCCCGACACTATCGGGGCAGGAGGGAGCCCAAGCCCTCCTGCCCCAGACACCCCCGACCTCCCCGACAGGATCAGGGCAGGAGGGAGCTCAAGCCTTCCTGCCCTCGACGCATGGGCCCACCCCCGAACCCCGATCGCCATCCCCACCGACCCGCGATCCCCCCGCCGACCCCACAACACCCCCTCCCCGTACCTTCAATAACATTGGTCGGACGGACGGGCGCCAAACCGTCCGTCTGACAGGCCAGCCATCTGTTGAATGGCTGGCCTTAGGACCTGAATGGCCCAGGCGCCTCAAATCACGCCCATGGTGGGGCCTGAGATGCCTGGGCCAACCAGAATAGAGATAGGCATAACCAGCAGAAGAAAGGAGGTGTTGAAGCCCCCATTCAAGTTGTTGGTGAGGCCCCACTTGGGAGCATTGTGTCTAGCTTTGGAGGATGTGGAATTTGTTTCCATTAGACAAACATTTGGAAAATTCCCTCTCAACCTTCAAGACTAAATTAAAACACATTTCTTTGACAAGGCATATGGTCTATAGAGATGTTTTTTCATTCAGGAGCATTTGGATTCCTCTCAAGATAGTGTCCGTTGTCTAGTTAGCTTTGCATGCTTTTTGTTTTTTTCTCCTCCCTGTCCCTTTCTTATGCAATTGTAGCTTTTTTCTGAATGTATGTATTCATTGCACTGTAAACCACTTTGATAATATATCACTTTGGAGAGGAATAAACTTGGAAAGACTTGAGGTGGCTCAGAGGAAAGTGATGAAAATGGTACAGGGTTCATGCCATAAGATGTATGAGAAAGGACTAGAGGACCTGAATACATAAACACTGCAAAAAAGAAAAGATAGAGGTAATTTGATACAGACCTTTAAGTACCTAAAAGGTATTAATATTCAAACAAACGTCTTTCACAGACAGAGGCAGTAGAACTAGAGGACATGAATGGAGGTTGCAAGGAACTAAATCCATCAGGAAATACTTTTTCACAGAGGATGGTGGATGCATGGAATGTGCTTCCGAGAGAGGTGGTAGCGTCTTAACACTGTGAACGAATTCAAAAATGTGTGGGAGACTCAAGGGATGCTTAAATAGAAAAAAGATGTAAACACAACATGACTGTTGAGGGTGTTACCTTGAGCAGGAACAGTGGGAGCCGAGGCCGATGCTGGATAGATTTGAATAGTTTGTCAAGCAAATGGTGAGAGCCAAAGAATGGCCAAATCTAGCAAAGGGGAAAGGAGGCTGATGCCAAACAGATTTGTACAGTCTGTGTCCCGCACTTGGTGAGAGAAAGATGAAGGTTTGACAATTCCACTGTGTTTATCATTTCATTAGCACATAATATGAGTGGGGAAAACTGTCCATATCAGGAGGGAGGGGAAGGCATCTTGATTGGTAAGTTGAATACGGTAAGCAAGCCATCATGTTTGGCCGCCTATATGGTTGGCATGATGGTGACCTTTACAACCAACATTTAAACATGGGTGACCTAGGCCTATATGGACGGAGTGATAGATGAGGTTCTGGTCACCTTACTGGGCAGCTGGATGCGTCGTGAGGGTTTTTTCCTGCTTTCATTTACTGTGTTACTATATTAAGATTCCTACACTCCTCCAAGAAACTTTTACATGCAATGGGATATATGCTCTGTTTACAAAACAAAAAAAATAGTATAGGACAAAGGCATAACCTTCAGATTTACACTTACATTGTACCAGGATTAAAACCCCCAGACTTACATGCTGTTCTCCTTCTGAGGCCTAAGGATATGGTCACGATGGAGCGGTGTCATGGCAAGCACCTTCTGAACGCAGAGAGGAGTAGATGTTAAGGTAGGGTGGTCTATGTCCGAACTATCAAGCATGGTTGAGGTGTTTAGAAACTGCAGTTGTGAAAGAATGTAGACAGAAATACAAAAACTCAAATTAGGCCACGATTTACGTGGGACAAGAGAACCAAAACGTACATAAACTTTTGCATGTACATGCCACCCACAAATACATGTATTTTAAAATCATTTTTCAAGACCACCAATCATGTAGAATGCCACAAAGGCTCGATTCATAAAAGGTCATCTCTCATCCAGTACCTGAATAGAATCCCACCCACCCTGCACACATACACCGCAAACAGAGATGTAGAAGAGAAAGTGTTAAAATAAAAAAATAAGTGGTGGATAGAAGGATGTTAAAATTGAAAACAGAATGAAGGAATGAAAAGCAAAGTGCAAAGCACATAACTACTTCCTCCCTTCTCCTTCTTAATGCCACCAGGTATAAGACCACTACTACCATCAGTCACCAACTACCACCAGCCCCTCAAAAAAGGAAAAAAGAAAATCCATTATTGGTTAGTTTGCTGAAGAATTAAAAGTTGGATGATAAACCAGCAACAGTAAATTAAGAAGATTCAAGCACAAAGCATAATCAATAAGTGTTGTGATTGGCAATTAGATAATTCTTACACAGGGTTAGTGCCCAAATCATTAGCACTCAGGCAGTTTAGGAGAATTAGTAGCAGTACGGCAGAGGCATTGTTCTACCTGGGAGGGAGAGAAGGGCAGGCTTTTGACAGGGGAGCGCTTGGGGGTGGAACTGCTGACATCAGCAAGAACGAAACAGCCACTTTTGCCCAGGGTCGGGGGGCTAGGATGCCCTCTCTTTTTCCGAAGGATGACCACCGGTGACAGGCTGTGTCTGGAGACAGATGGGGAAGTGGGAGAACCCTGCCCCAGCGGGCTCTTGCTCCAGCTCACGATGGAGGGCCCTCCGGGGCTGCCTCCTCTGTGCTGAGGCTGGGTGATGTGGCCTGGGGGTGTTTTGCTGGGTGAAGTGTCTGCATCTTCACAGATTTCAAACCTGCCAAGGGTACCCCATGATGAAGAATCCTGAAACAATGTGGGAGGCATGCAGCTGTCAGAAAGGGTAGGGTGCGACTTCACAGAAGTACAGCACAAGAGAAAAAAAAACCAAAACACAAAAACAAAAAAACCCTCTTTTCATTCAGCTCCAGCAGTCTATTTCACTAATGAGCCCTTCCTTAACTCTGCACAAGCTTTCTGTACACCCTAGTGCTGCAAAGGTTACCTCAGGAAATCAGGTTTTAGAGAGCCACTAAACACATCTGATTATCAGGATAACTATTAATCAAATATAATCTCATACTATGGGCTAGATTCACTAAGCCAACCTTACCTTGCTGGTCCATGTCCGTGCTCCCTATTCACAACGCATCCTTATGCTAATTAGGCCGATGGGAGTCACACCCCCAATCAACCACGCAGATCGCAGAAGAGCGATCCTGACACATGTGAGGACCATCTTCTTTGCTTGTAGATGGTCTGCGCATGCATCTAAGACCCCTCTGGGCCGCAACTTTTAAAATTTTTTTACTTTTTTGTAGCCCAGTGAGCCCGTGGTTTTAACCCGCAGGTTTAAAGTGGGTTAAAACCACAGGCTCGCAGTGTGGGGAAGGGCAGGAGAGATTTGGGGCTGCAGGCAGGAGAGATCCAGGGACGAGCAGGGCGGCAATTCGGGAGAGAGCAGGCAAGAGAGATCGGGGTAGAGCAGGCAGGAGAGATCGGGGAAGAGCAGGGCGACGATTCGGGAGAGAGCAGGCAGGAGAGATCGGGGCAGAGCAGGCAAGAGAGATCGGGGCAGAGCAGGGCGGCGATTTGGGGCAAAGCAGGCAGAAGAAATCCAAGAAGAGCATCAGGGCAGCAGGCAGGAGAGATTTGGGGCAGCAGAGAGCAGGGCGTGTAGAGAGCAGGGCTTCAAGGGAGCTGGAGAGTCGGAAAGACGTTTGCGACTGGTCCCCAGCAGTCGCTTCTTGGGTTGATTGGCCAGCCCAGTTGGTTTCAAAAATTTCTTTGGTGAATCGCTTCCCTGTCTACTTTGCAAGTGTTTCCCCTCATTTGCATGCATGGATTGGAAGCGGATCGCAGGAGAGGTTAGTGAATCGGGCCGGAGGGAAATCTGGTCACAAAGGGGTCGCAAACCGATCGGTACACGATTGGTTTGCTTAGTGAATCTAGCCCTATGTATCTATGTATGGTTAATCTGAAAAACTTGGTTATCCTGTCTACAGTTCTCCACTACCAGAACCCTAACAGCTCTGATCTATCTGTAGTACACTGCTTCTGTTGCTCTCCTGTAGGTGGAGAGGAAGTTGTAATCAAATGTTTTATTCCTGGGCTGCAGTGTCACAAGAAGCACTGCATGAAAGAAAAATGCCTATTTTGTTTGTGAGAAATGGAGTTGATTGTTGTTCAACAGCTGGAAGGAAACAGAAGCCCAACATTTTGGTATGAGTTGGCATCTCCCCTGGCCTGTTCCAGCAACTGAAGGGTTTGTGCTTTATGCAGCAAGCAGAGAGTAGCACCAAGTTACTTAAAAAATAAAAAGGTTAAAATGCACACATGCATCTACCAGACAGGCTCCTTAAGCTCTAATGAAAGAGAAGGAGGTACACACATATATACCACATCGTGCAAGAGGCTTCTAGGCATGTAGCATGCACAAACACAAGCAATAATCTCTTCATGAATGCCAAACAGTGGCAAGTGGCAAAACCTGCCCAATTTATTAAAGGAGATCCTTCAAACTGCTCAAAATGAAAGCCATGTGTTCTACTGTGGCCCATTGTGGCTTAGGGAAGGCACTGTTCTTATGCTTCATCTGGACTAGTAAGAACTCTGATGCAGAGGAAGGAAAGACGAGAGTGGCTCAGTTCCTAGCCATTTGCTAGAAATTAAAGCTCCAAAGTTTTGTTAATCATGACAGGGGTCGCCATTCAGCATATTACCAAAAATTGGAAAAACTACCCTAATCTTAGCTATACATTTTGGTGGAACTCATTATGCCATATTTATAAGATGGAACGAGCTCTTGCTACGCAGAAGGGGATTTACAATAAGTTTATAAAGATCTGGGGGCCAATGGAAAAATATTGTAATGAGTAGACATCATTTTTTATGGGAGATTATATTTTACGCATTGGGGGGTGAGGGGTGGTATATTTTCCATTGAGAGTTTGTTTTTATTTCTTTAGGTAGGGCGGGAGGGAGGGGATTAATATTTTTATTTTAGATGATTTGGAAAGATGTTCAAGTGTTGTATTGAAATTATAATGATTATATTTCTGTACACTTATTGTATGTTTGAAAATGATTCATGAATTTTAATTTCAGTAGGGTGGGGATACATACTTTTGTTTTTGATGATATGATTTAAGATTTTCAAGTGTTACATTGAAATTTAATGGATATATTATTGTACATTTGTTTATGATTTAAAATGAATAAAGAATTTAAAAAAAAAAAAGCTCCAAAGATTGCAATTCCTCTGCATAGAAGGTAAAAACGTATGCCCCTACGCTTGTTCCTCCTCGCCTTCCACATGCGCTGCCCTCCAGCTGTAATTCCGCTTACCGAGTCCATCAGCTGCAGCGTGTCTGCAAACTCCGAGAGGCTCTTAATCTGAGAAAGGAGGCTGTTGTGGTTTACAGTAGTGCAGCGGGCAGGAGAGGCGCTCTCTTCAGGGAGGCAGCCGTGATCCACCGGAGGAGATGGTGTCGGGTGCCTAGGCTCCCCCAGACAGGGAACGGGTGAACTGTCGCCACGGTGTCCAACGATGTTGGCCATCGCAGAACTGTGCCAGTTAGCGTAGCTACATGCATGATTCTGTGTTTTAAGGAAGGAGTTGTTGGGGAGGGGGGAAGAGAGGGAAGAGGGGAGAAAAAAAAAGAAACAAGAAGGAACTTAGCAATGAAATTGCACAAGGTGTTATATACAGCTGCAGGCCTGATAAAAGTTGCATCATTCTAAGGAGTTACGCTCTTCTGAAATAGTTGTCAAGATGTTTCCTTCTATCAGTCTGTCTTACGTGATTGTGTCTTATTCTCTATCGATTATCATTCCATGTTCTAGCTTTGCTAAAAGCACTAATCTGTGTGCATATCTGGGCCTTTCCAAAATTCTGCACTTTGCTAGACCAAATTTTGGCACAATATTTATTTTGGTTAGTTTTGCCAAACAGCAAATCTAGAACACCCAGGGATCCAACCCCAGGGGAAGCTGAAAATCAGCAACTGTTAAAGCTCTGTTTTTGTCCTCCCTCCCTCTCTTATCCTCTTTTGTCCCCTGCCTGGGGTTACAGCTTACACCAATGCAGTGAGGAGGAGGTGGGGGCTGTCAAATCAATGCTGTTAGGAAAGCAGAAGAGCAAACTAAACAGAAATCTGTTTCCAGTGTGATCATGCAACAGATGAAACTAACTGCACAAGATTAACTCAAGTTAAAAGTCAGTCCAACTAACATGACATGCACACAATTAATATCCTAAATAAATAAGAAAAAAAAAGTTAAATAAAATAATTTTGGAAATCTGCTGGCTACCAGCTGTTTTCTGTATTATTTTGAACAAGCATACTAAAAACATGCCATGATACGGATGAGCTACATCACTATTTTTCTAGCTGTGCGTTGTCAAAGCGTGGCAAATCAGACTCCGGTAATATCCAGCAATGGAAGTCGAGCATGCAGCCAGAAAGTCTATGGCCATGGAACAAGTAATAAGACATGCATGCTCACAAGTTGATATTAAGGAAGAGTGCATTTAACGGTATTATTCACAATAAGAGCTCCTGCCCAGGACATTGTCTGGTAGGCAGCCCTCACTGAATAGGGAATTACAGGCAAGAAGAAAGAATAGTTTGAAGAAAAGGCACTATATTTTCATTTAATGAGCCTTTAAGTAATTTAGAAATGGATATGGATGATTAGCTTTATCTTACCTGAAGTCTCTATCATATGGGGGTAATTTATATAATAGGATTGCTTATGTGAGCAGTCCAAAAAGTACCTATTTAAAGTATATTTTATTTGTAACATAACATAGGCACCTAGGTACTTTTAAAAGACAGTCTCCTAGATCTAACCCCAATAGCACACAAATAATGTCCAAATTTACACCTGTTTCCAAGAAGGTGCATATTTTGCACATATCTTATGCATGTGCACATGAATTTAATAAAATATGCTCTCACTTCACTTCTGCCCAAACTGAGGTCCCCATGTGGGCGCACATTTTCCTTGTTAAAATTTCTTACATGTGTATGCAGTTGCACAATTTAATATAAGGCTTTTCTGTAAGAGCAACATGCTCTACATGCAGAAAAAAGACTTTCTAAAACTATCGCCATTATCTATTTATTTCCCGAACCAAAATCAATTGTGGGAGATCTGTGAAGACTTGGTGGGTCTCATTTCTGATGGAAATATAGAGCCTTGATTAAATATCAAAAGCAAGGTGGTATGGAAGGAGTGAAGCCAAGGTGGTAGGGAAGGAGTGAAGCACTGGGGTAAAGCTGCTGTCCCTGCATCCAAGCACACAGTGACATTCTTACTGGTAGTGCCTGCTTCCCTCTCAGTTCATTCTCAGTCGCCATTAGCAACAATTCTAATTCCTTTATTCGCTTTTCTTTCTCAGGGTCTTCATCATTATAGTGTCTCTGAAATTAAGAATTAAGGGAGAAGAAAAGATAAAGGTCTAATCTCCTGGGCTTTTTGGGGGGTGGGGGGTGGGAGGAAGGGTTGGTGAGGGAAGGGTGGGAAATCTTGTAAAATGTAATGCTTGTGGCCTCTAGTGCATGGCTCCATCAACACAGCCAAACTGGCCTCAGAGATTAAGCAGATATTAATATATACCTGCTTATCGTTCTGCCTAGTGCAGCCACCAAACATTCTTCATGTTTTTGCTTGCTTTGATGCTACACTGGTATTTCCGATGGGTCATCAATTGAAATACTAAGATCCTAGCAATACAGTAGAGTCTCGGTTAACCGGGTTTCAGTTAACCGGGACTCTCACACAACCGGCAAAAAAATCACCAGTGGAAAAATAAATGTCCCCCAAAGCACCAGCAGCAGCATCCTGAGCCGCAAATCCTCCCTCCCTTGAGCCCCAAAGCAGCTACAGACCCCCCTCCCTCCTGCCCTGAAGCACCAGTGCAGCAGTAGTCCTGAGCCACAAAGCTCTCCTCCCTCTCTCTTAAGTCCCCAAAGTGGCAGAAGCATGCGGCGGTCCTGAGCCGCAAACCCCCTCGCCTCCTCTCTCTCCGATGCATCAGAGGAAAGGCCCTGCCAGGGCTGGCTGTGAGCAGCCTGTTTTGAGGCTGCCTCCTGCACTTCGGGTAAGAGAGAGAGGGAGCGAGGGGGGTTCGTGGCTCAGGACCACTGCCTGCTTCTGCCACGTCAGGGCTTGAGGGAGGGAGGAGGGCTTTATGGCTCAGGACCACTGCTGCACTGGTGCTTTGGGGCAGGAGGGAGGGTGGGAGGGAATTGAGAGTGTGTTAGACAAGGTTTCTAATAACACTCTCAATTAACCAGAAAAAACCCAATCCCTGTGGGTGCCGGATAACAGATTCTACTGTAGTAATCTTTGGACATTTAGCCTACCTTTTCAAATGATGCTCAAGGCAACTTACTATATCTGAAGATGAATAGTGTTATAAATCCCTGCCCAAAAGAGCTTATAATCTAAGTGGGTGTCTGAGGCAGAGAGATAAAAAAGGTGGCAATTCTATACACTGGCACCTCAATTTAGGTACCCCAATGCCATGCATTCTATGCCAATTCTATAATGGCACAAAGATTCCATTATAGAATACTAGCGTATATAAGCACTGGCACATCCATGTTTAATAATAATAATAATAATAATAATTTTATTCTTCTATACCGCCACAATCTTGCGACTTCTTAAGTCATGTCACTGGCAGGCATGATGTACGTAATTTACTGTATTCTATAAAATATATGCATAACTGGGAGACATGCCCATGCTCCATCCACATGTATGCTCCCCCATATACTGTAGAATAGCGCCTAGTGCCTGCCAGTTAATGGGGGTCTTTGATGCACATAAGTGGCGTGTACCTCTAGATGCCAGTTTACAGACTTGTCTCAATTGTGACTCACTCACAGACACAAAGAACATGGGATTTGCCTGATGCCCAGTCTAATTTCTGTAGCCTTATGCAAAGCAACATACCTTACATTTTATTTGCCAGCAATGCTCATGCTGCCATTTCAACAATGGGTGAGGACTTAGAAGAACCACATTCTAAATGCCTTCTTGCCCTAACTTTGTAATTCTCAGGCACAGCACCAATCCATCCAGTGAGGGGCTACAGAGGCACAAAGACTGCTCTGAAATATCACCTGCTACTCTGAGGTCTCCAGCTGAGTTATCAGTAAAGTTCACTTTGCCATCTTCTTGCCCAGATCAAGAGAATGACATGAGGACAAATTTTTCCCTGTCCCCACAGGAACTCATTTTCCTGTCCCAGCGAGTTCTTTTCCTGTCCATGCCCCATCCCTGCAAACTCTGTCCTCATCTGCACAAGCCTCAAACACTTTAAAATCGTAGGTGTATGAAACTTGAGTGGTTAAGGCAGAGCTTATAGGAACGAGGCAGGGACAGCAACGAAACTCACAGGGAAGGGATGGGGAAATTGAGTTTCTGCAGGGACGGGGACAAATGTGTCCCAGCGTCATTCTCTACCCAGATCCTCAACCTGACCAAGCCAGTCTAATAATCAATTCACATCTTCACTACTGCTGGACTTAACTGCATATTTTTCTACTTTTTTGCAAACAAGGTGAAATGATTTTCAGTAGGGAAACCATGTGGCTTCTTACGGTCCATCACACACACTGTTTAGCAGGTAACTCCATGCCACCAGGGACAGCTAAGCTCACTGCATCTACATACAGTATCTACACGTCTGATTTTCCCAGGGAAACTGTGTGTGTCACATTCCTTGTAGAATGTGATATCTTTCATTAAAACAGAGTAAAGAATAATCAATAGATGCCAAGCATGACCTTTCCTCACCATGATGGTCCATAGATCTGACTACACCATCATACATACAGTACTATGGAACAAAGCCAGGACTGGCTCCTCATACTTGCAATAACCACAACCTCGAGACCTTTTTCATTCTCTGGATCACAGCTTCTCCACTTTCCATCCACCCAGTTAAACCACCTGTAGCACCATCAAGGTTTCCCCAGTCACAAGGGAACTTCATTCCATGTGGGTCTTGATCAAGCTCCTAAATCAACCCCCTTACTGAAATGATCCATGAAATATATACCTGGACAGCTGCTGTAGCTGGTTGAGGGGTACTGACTATATTTACATGCAGGGCTACTGGATAGGGTACCTAGGAGAAGAAACAAAACAAAAGTGTCAAAAAGATGCGACCTATTCTAGCATGCTAGAAGCTTGCAGTTGACCTCTCTTACAGATTGCATCAATGCATTTACTTATTTAACACTATTTATTACCTGCAAAACTGGTCACCATTCAATGATGGGGGGAAGGGGGAAAGATAAAGGAGTCCAAGTCTGTGGGATACATAGGGACTATTTTGCACCTGGAGCAATGGAAGGTTAAGTGACTGCACTAACCACAGAGCTACTTCTCTCATCCATTCCACTAATGTGAACATCACACACATAAACTGACAATAAAAACAAAACAAATCATATTTATAAATAAAGGGTTAAAAACAAGACACGACCCATGCAGTAACATATAACCAAACAGCATAAATATTATCTACATGCTGGAAAGGGAGTATGGAAGCCTGAAGGTTGCTAGAGCCTGGAACTGAATGACCCTGATAACCGTCAGAAACACACAGGCCCAAATTCTCTTAATAGCACCGTAACTTAGGTGGTGGTAAGTACCCTACTGCCACCTAACTTGTTTTTTTGTTTTTAATTCTTTATTCATTTTTATAACTTACAATAAGTGTATAAGCAAATAAAAACATTTCTAACTCAAATACAACACTTAATAATCTGCAAAAAATCAATTTAGAATTTATTTCCCCACTCCCCCCCTTAATCAATAATAATCATTGAACACATAAAAACATATTATAGTCCCCATGCTTGCATTTATACAAAGACCAAAATCTACCCACCCTCCCCCCACCTCAGACCTGCATATTTAAGGGGAAAAATAGTATTCATTCATTACAATAATTTGTTATAGACTCCCAAACATCCTGAAATTCTCTTAAATACCCCTGCTGTGTGGCTATTACCCGTTCCATTTTATATATATGACACAAAGAATTTCACCAGAAACTATAATTCAATCTATTCCAATTCTTCCAAATCTGTTGTATGGTAACTCCTATCATAATAAGTAAAAGCTTATTATTGCTAGAAGATATTTGACTCTTAGCCCTCATTGACATGCCAAACAATACAGTATCATACAATAATGCCACTGGATTTTCCAATAAACAATTTATTTGACCCCATATTGATTTCCAAAAGGCCAAAATCAATGGACAGTAGAATAACAAATGATCTAAAGTCCCAACTTCAAGATGACAGTGCCAGCATCTATTAGATCTAGAGCTATCCAACTTCTTGGTTTAATCGGCATGGTAATTGACTGGGTTGTTTAAAACCAATTAAAATGCCATTTTAAAAAATGTAGGCGCCCATAGATGCCTCCAAAAAAGGACACCATAATCACATCTGCAGATGTGCCTAACAGCGCCTAAGGTCACAGTAGGCGTGGCTTAAGATGGAAATAACCTAGGCACCGCTAGGTGCCTCTGTAGCCCCAATTCTCATCAAACATAGGCGCTGGCTGGGGGGAGGGGGGTTAGGGTGTGGACTGGGTCAAACTAGTTGTATCAAACAAATAAGTTATTTTTTATTTTGGGGTTTCTTTTTTTTTTTTCCACAAAAAAGAAAAGCCTGGCATTGTGCATGTTTACCAGCTTACGTTTTGCTGTTCAGGGACATGATAGTATGAGTAGTTGCTGGTGACTGAGGGCTGGGTAGCTGGTGGGAGCTGAGAGGAGGGCGGCGTAGGGTTAAACCCTAGCAGATGACTGTTCTTCTGAAAGCTTGTGGCTACCACAGGCTGGCTGACTTTGGAGGACTCCTGAAGATAACCTTCCTGTTCCACCTTCCGTCTCATTGTAGAATTCCAGTGGTTCTTGATAGCGTTATCAGTTCTGCACAGAAACATGCACATTAAACATGAAAACAAATTGTTAAAAGGAATATTTCATTCACATGAAAATTAAACTCTGGAAAACAGCCTTTACTGCAATCCCACTAGAGCTCATTTGCAAAATAAAAACATGGCAATTGTCATCTGCCATTCTCTCTCAGATTCATAGTAGACAGATGCTTTTAAACCTGCAACTTAACATTATCTCATAAAATCTCTCGGTGCACCTAATGAACACGTCAAACATAGAAGTATTTATTGGGTTCTCTGTGTGGGTTCACAGGCAGCACATCTAACCAACTGAGACAGTTCCTGTTATTTACTGGAATTTATCAACCACCTGAGTGATTCACCCAAGTTGGTATACGTCAGATGGAAGGCTTCCGGGTCAGCCGCGTGCAGGTGCCGCTGCTAGCAGCTCTGCGAAGAGAAGTGCACTCGACCAGAAGAGGTGAACACCCAAAGGGAGGGAGGGAGGCACAAATATGGGATGCGGAACGGAGGGAAGGATAATGAGGGGGCGAGTTGGAACATGAAACAGAGGAGAAGGGTTGCGTTTGGACAGGAAGGGAGAAGAGGGGGCGCATTGGTATAGGAAAGAAGAGGCAGGACCCTGGTTTGTACGTACAAGTCCAACATAAGTCGAACATTCTTAACCTGGGGACTGCCTGTATATAAGGCATACGTCCTTTATAGAACGGTGCCCAAGTTTGGGCATCATTTATAGAATTTCCTTTCCCCTGATATATGTCTTCCAAGTCATGCTCTAAGCTACTGTTAAGAGAAAACTGTTTCTAAAGCCAAACTCGGTTCCTCCTGTTCATGATCTCAATTTCCAAATATTGTATACAGGGAGTACATAGCTGGAATTCTGAAAGTCACTGTCACTTTTAGCAATATCAAATATATATATTTGAATAAAGAAGTTTAATTAGTAAAATTCACAGATTACACAGAACAGAAGTGATTTTGTTTATGTATATTTGTTGCTTCTGATTCATTTTCTACTAATTCATGTACTCTTTACTTTGCATACCTACTTTATATTTATGCCAAGGTGCAGTGCAAAATTGGTATTCACATTCTATGACCTGAAAACCATTAAAGTAGAAAGCAGGTACATTATACTAAACCTTTAAATTTGCGAGCTGACTTTCGATTATGGCTACACTGGGCAGCATCTGAGGGAAGGGAGAGTACGTAAGAACACATGAATAGAGGTGCTTCTGGCGCCCCTTTCTTAACCCCTCCCCCCACCAATGGCTGGAAAGCTATTCATTCTGGACTTGAACCCTAAACAGCAGCTACTGCTAGTATTTTAATCAACAGATTCTGTTGAACAGGTGCCTATGCAGGGATATATGCTCAAAACTTTCTTGGGGTCAGAGAGGAAGTGCTGCAGGGTTATTTTTCTCTTGCTTGCTTCCTCTGGATCACCACAAGAATTGCCCAAACAGGGGGGATGTGTACTAGGTCTAACTCAATGAGTCGATGTCTTTCGACAGCACTCCGCAGCTTGGATTTTGTATTTCAGATATAAGAATATTGTCTTCCATCACATTAAAAACATCCCCTAAAACAGGGTCAACACTTTCAATCCTTGAGGGCTATAAACAGGTTTGGTTTTCAGTATAACCCCTAATGATTATGCATAACACAGGCTTAAATTAAATGGAGGCATTATATATGCAGATCTCTCTCAGGAATATTCATTTGAGCATCCTGAAAATCTAATCCTTTGTGGCCCTTGAGAACTGAATTAGTACACTCTGGCCCTAATTTCATAAACAGCATCTGACTCCTAGGTGCTGTTTGGCATTGCTGTCAATCAACTGCTAGGCGCCGTTTATAGAATTGCGCCTAGCAGTACCTAAGCATTCTTAGGCACTAGTAGGCATTGCGCTTGAAGTAGGTGCCGGTAAGTCAATCCACACCCAAACTGCCCTGAGTCTGCCCCTAACCATGCCTACCGGTTCTTGCTGATAGGCGACTGTGTAGACGCCTGTCTTGAAATGGTATGTGCCTATTGAGTTTTGTTTTTCAATGGTGCTTTCAATTATCAGCGTTGATTAAGCTAATTAAAAAAAATTAAGTTAGGCGTCTAGATCGGCTAGGCATGTCAATCTATGTGCCTAACTGTAGGCATTTTTTATAGAATCAGGGCCTCTTGGCCTAAAACAATCGGACCAAAATAATAGTAGCAAACCTCTGCAATATATTGGTTTATCCACTAGAGAAAATTTGGATCCAACTGTAACAAAACATTTGAAAAACAATACACTTCTCCCTCGTTATTCGCAGGGGATAGGGGCAGAGCCGGACCGCAAATAGCGAAAAACCGCAAATATCCATCTCTGACCCACCCCCGCCTCCCTTCCGCCTTCCCCTGGCATCCCGGCCTTACCTGGTGGTCTAGCTGCCCCGAAAACCCGCTAGACCACCAGGTAAGGCCGGGATGCCGGGGGGAAGACAAAAATATGGGGGGGGTTTTCCCTCCTCCCCCCCCCCAAAAAAAATCACGATTATGTGAAATCGCGAGTAGGGAAACCGCGAATGGGGAGGGGGAAGTATACACACACTATCTATTCTGATTTTATAATTTTATTAGTATCTAAAACTGAAAAAAAGTATGCAAATCAGTGGAGCAGAACAGAAAGCAGACCAGACAAACATAAAGGGCTCCTTTTACAAAGGTGCGTTAGGGCCTTAACGCGCGGAATAGCGCAAGCTAGCCGCTACCGCCTCTTCTTGCGCAGGCAGTAGTTTTTCGGGTAGCGTATGCTAATCCAGTGCGTGCGCTAAAAACGCTAGCGCACCTTTGTAAAAGGAGCCCAAAATGTTCTTCACGTTTTATGTTTGTCTGGTCTGCTCTCTCTTCTGAGCTCGTCCCCGTGAGCTAAGTCCCCATCCTTGCCCCATCCCCGTCAGCTCAGTCCCTGTCCCATCCCTGCAAACTGTCAGATCTCATTCGCACAAGCCTCAAATAGTTATGATTTTATACTGAACTTATTTTATTAAAGTATAAAAAGAAACTACTGTGTACAATTGTCATTTTATAAACACAAATAATACAGAGCAAGGATCAACAAAACCCCTGTTTCTCCTCCCTTTCACAAATATCCCCTCCACTATTGTGAAAACTGAACAAATCAAATTACTACAGAATGCTACATAGAAAAATCAAGCGAACAGAATGCATCAGTCACACATGGCAGGAATAGTGTTAGGGGAGAGCAACTAGGGCAACTGTCCCCTGGTCAGAGAGAGAGAGCCCTAAGCCAGCTGGAAGCTAAAGAAGCACAGCCTGGGCTTTGCGGTTCCCAGTTATGTCTAATACCAGCGCTAGCAGGATACATATTTCAAATCTGAAATATTCTAATCACAAAATAGAAAATAAAATTTTTTTTCTACCTTTTGTTGTCTGGTAATTTTATTCTTCAAATCACATTGCTCTCAGGCTTTGGATTTTGGTTCCTTCTGTCTTCATCGTGGCATGGCTGGCTCCTGAAGGTAAAATAGGCGCAAGAGGAGCTGGGGAGGAGATGCCGAGTTTGACACAGGCCGCAATTTTTTTACCACAGGAGAAAGACTTTTCACCGCTTCCACGGGGTGGTGAAAGGTCTTGTCCCCATTCCTGCAGTAAACCAGTTGCAAATGTCCCCATTACTGTAGATTTACTGCAGTGACCATGATTTACCATGGTAAACGGTCCCCCTGTCATTCTCTATCACAGATCATCTGCCCCTTGTAAATCAGTGGAGATATCGGGACTCAAGTCAGGAGTACTTTGGGTTTTTTTTTAAATTCACACATAAACAAACTACAGATATGTGCACACATCCCCCCCCCAAAAAATGTTCCTTTAGTTCTTAGAAGAAACTCACATTTCTGGCTTCTTTTACAAAGTCACAGTAGCAAGTACCGGAGTGGCAAATGAGACGCAGCCCATAGGAACTGAATGGGCTGCACAGCAATTGTCGCATGGGAATTGCTACCACAGCTTTGTAAAAGGGGCCTTTTATTTGTGATGTAAAGTTTAAGTAGCCACGCTGATCCTGGATAAAAGTGGGATCTTTATAGGTTGTACTGGACTTCTGAAAAATATAATGTTGAAAAGAGCAATTTTATTTCCAAACAAACCCCTCCTTTTACAAAACTGTAGCACGGTTTTTAGAACCGGCCATGGCAGTAACAGTTCTGATGTTCTTAGGAATTCTATGAGTGCTGGAGCTCTTACCGCTGCGACAAGTGCTAAAAATGCTAGCGTGTTTTTGTAAAAATGGGGGGGGGGGGATTTATAACAAGGGCATATCCATGATGTTAAAAGTGCATGAAACATTACTGTTGTAGACATGTATTGATAAGGCTACAAAACCAAAAGATACCAAAGGCTTACTAAGATTGTGCTGGATACATATGCATGCAGCTGTTGATTTTTTTTGTTTGTTTGTTTTATGTAATGACCCTAACAATGACTGGGATTTCAAGCCACAAAAAATATAAGGAATGCAGCCACACTTGTTGGTGAAGTCCTCCGACTAAGCCTGTGTGTCAATACTCTTCCCTAGCTATAGTAAGCTTTTGGGCTTACTGAGCATGTGCAGGGGACCCTGCCTTCACTGACTTCTCCTCTCACTAGAAACATAGAAACATAGAAATAGACGGCAGATAAGGGCCCACGGCCCATCTAGTCTGCCCACCTTAATGTCCCTCCCCTACCTTTGCCCTGTGAATAGATCCCATGTGCCGATCCCATTTGGCCTTAAAATCAGGCACGCTGCTGGCCTCAATCACCTGTAGTGGAAGACTATTCCAGCGATCAACCACTCTTTCAGTGAAAAAGAATTTCCTGGTGTCACCTCGTAGTTTCCCGTCCCTGATTTTCAACGGATGCCATCTTGTTGTCGTGGGACCCTTGAAAAAGAAGATATCTTCCTCCGCCTCGATGCGGCCCGTAAGATACTTGAACGTCTCGATCATGTCCCCCCTCTCTCTGCGCTCCTCGAGCGAGTATAGCTGTAATTTGTCAAGCCGTTTTTCGTATGGTAGATCCTTGAGTCCCGAGACCATCCGGGTGGCCATTCTTTGCACCGACTCCAGTCTCAGCACATCCTTGCGATAATGCGGCCTCCAGAATTGCACACAGTATTCCAGGTGGGGCCTCACCATGGATCTATACTAGGTCAGTTTTGTATCTAGCTGATTACGGAGTTACTTTGGGAGAAGGAAGGAGGGCAAGTGTAGCTGCATTCCTCTACTGTCTACGGAGAATCCCTGTTCTAGGTAAGCAAATTTGCTTTCTCTGGAGACAAACAGGGGAGATGCAGGCATGCTTGTTGGTGAATCCCTAACTACGATGAGCATTAGGGTGGTGGTGATAGATTAAGGTGCCAACAAATATTGAAGTACTGACTGTCCAAAGCAAATATCTTGTGCTGGTCAAAGCAATAGTGCTTAGTGAAAGTGTGAATTGAAGACCAGATTGCGGCCTTGCAGATGTCTTGCATTGGAATTTATTACATGTTTGCCACCAATGAAGCTGTGGCACATACTTTGTGTGCTCCACTATGTCCAGGTGGTGGTAAATGTGCCTTGGTGTAACAGAAATCGATACAACAGGCAATCCATGTGGATATGGCTCTTTTAGAAGCTGGTTGACCTCTGTTGGGTGGATTGTAGGAGATAAAAAGCTGATTTATAAAATGTAGACTTGAAGTCTCTTTGAGGTAAAACATCAATGCTTGTCTGCAGTCTAATTTATGGAGGCATTGTTCTGTTAAGGAATGTGGAGGAGTATTCTCAGTATAGTTTGGAATTCCTATGTTTTCAGGCGGATTTCTTGGGTCACCAAGCCGCACAGTGGTATAAATTGTTATATGGATTTTTGAATAAAAAACACAAAACTAGTCTTAGGGATATTTGGAGCATTGAGATTGGGCACCAAATTTCTGCTTCTCAATGGCCACAATTTTGGTCTTGGAGAATAAGAACTACAAGGTCAGCATCTAAGAGGCAGACTTGGTTCTTTTTGTTACATAGAGCTTTTTGGACCCTAGTTCGTTTACCAGAAGTTGGATAGCTCTAGGTCTAATAGATGCTGGCATTGTAGTTTAGAAGCTGGGACTTTAGATCATTTAATTTTTTTCTGTCCCTATATAAATGCCTTTTGGAAATTAATTTGGTCCCAAATTAATTCATTGTTGGAAAATCATGTTGCCCTTTCCTATGATACTATTTTATTTGATACATCTATGAGATTTAAGAGTCCAATTTCAGCAAATAATAATAAGCTTTTACTAATACTGACAGGGATTGCCATTCAACATATTACTGGAAATTGGAAGGATTATACTAAACTTAATTATACCTTTTGGTGGAATTCAGTTTGTCATATTTATAAAATGGAGAGAGTGCTTGATATACAGTAAGGAACGTATCACAATTTTAAAAAAGATTTGGGGGCCATTGATTACATATTCTAATGATCAGACACCTTAAACACCATTTTATTATATAAGATATAGGTAGGGTGGGATTGGGATATATGATGTTTGTTAATTGGTTTATTATTAATGGATGGGGGGGTGGGGAGGGATTCTTTTATACTTTAATGATTATAAGTAAGAATGTCAAGTGATTTGTAAAAGGGTTTTTTTTTTTGATTGAATATTATACACTTCTTGTAAGATGTGAAAATGAATAAAGATTTTTTTTTTTTTTAAAAGGAATGTGGAAGAGGGAAGAAAGATGGCAAAATTATGTTCTGGTTGATGTGAAAATCCATAATTAACTTAGGAAGGAACTTCAGGTGGATACATAACCAAACCTGGTTAGAGAAGAATTGAGTTTAGGGAGAATAAGTAACCAATGCCTGAAACTCACTAACTCTTCTCACTGATGTGAGCACTAGGAACAGCAATGTGGTGGTTCCCAGTGGTTCAAAAGGGGCTTCCATGAGTTGGTCTAAGACAACATTAAGATTCCATGTCAGAGGGGGGTCTCACAAAGGTGGTCGAAGGTTGGTGAGACCTCTTAAGAAGCAGATTACCAGTCTGTTGTGAAATTGATTTCCCATCTACTGGGTTATGATATGCAGAAATTGCTGACAAATGGAGTCGTACTGAGTTTGTTTTGAGGCCATAATCTGACAAATGAAGGAGATAAGTGAGAATGTAAGATATTGGACAGTTAGAGGGTTCTGTTTTTGTGCAGTTGCCCATAGGGAGAATCGTATCCACTTAGGCTGATAAGATTTTCTGGTGGAAGGATGTCTGGTGGCAAGGAGAACTGATTTTACTGAATGAAAGACTGGGATTCCAGCACGGATGGTCCTTTTCAATTTCCACGCAATCAAGCTGAGACTGAGTAGATTGGGGTGAAGAAGCTGACCATTCTATTGTGTGAGGAAGGAAGAATGGGTTCCCAGAAGAATTGGTGGAGCATCTAGTAGGTCCAATAGAAGTGGATATCAGATCTGCCTTGGCCAGCAAGGCACAATTAGGATGGGATGTGCATTGCCCCTGCTGGCTTTTTGAAGAACCTTGGAGATAAGTGGAAAAGCATATAGAAGATGTTCCCCCCCCCCCTACGGAATGGAGAAAGCATCTCGAGCCATAGCTTGTAGAGCTGGTTAGAGGGAACAGAACATCATGCACTGTGCATTATTTTGTGAAGAGGTCTATGAGAGAGGTTCCTCATAGCTGGAAAATTTGCTGTAGCACTGTGGGGCCAGAGTCCACTTGTGGGGATCAAGTGGAGTTTGCGGCTGAGGGTGTCTGCGATCATGTTTGATTTTCCTGGAATATATATTGCTTGCAGGCCTAATTGAAGAGACAGAGCAACGCGTCAAAGGCAACAGGCCTCTCTGCAGAGAAGTAGGGATTCGGACCCTCTCTGCTTGTTTACGCAGAACATTGCCACTTGGTTGTCTGTCTGTATAAGGAGTCATTTATTGCAAAACCATGGTTGGAAGGCTTGCAGGGCATATCAGACTGCATGAAGTTCCAACTTATTTATGTGGAGGCCTAGTTTCTTTGACGCCTATTGGCCTTGGGTTTTCAGGTGTTCTAGATGTGATCCCCATGCTGTGTTTGAAGCATCTCTTGTAATGGTAAGAGGTGGCAGAGGTTGGAACAAACAACCCTCTTGAAGCGAAGGAGAATGAATCCATCACAAAAGAGAAGTAATGACAGTATCTGGAATTGGAATCAGGTGTGAGAGTGGTTGAGTCTTCTGATTCCAGCTTAATTTGAACTGCCATTGTTAGGGCTGCTTGTGGAATCTTGCATGTTGTACAAGCAATAGGGACACTGCCATGTGACCCAGTAGGCGCAAAATGTGACATGCTGGAAGGTGGAAGGATTCTCTCAGTTGGGTAGCGAGGCTCACAATGGCCTGTTGTCACTCTTTGGGAAGATAGGCACATGCTGTGATGGTGCTGAGAAGTGCTCTGATGAATGTGAGTGAGCGAACCAGAGTTTGATGTGACTTGTCAAAGTTGATAATGAAGCCCAGGGACTCTAAGGTATCTACTGTAACCTGGATAGTGAGCAGAAGTCATTTCACTGAATTGTCCACTAGTAGCCAGTCGTTGAGGTAAGGGAAAACGAAGTGATGTTGCTTGCTTAGATATGCAGACACTACTGCTAGGCACTTTGTGAAGACTTGTTGTGGGGAAGAGAGGCCAAATGGTAAAACTTTGTACTGGTAGTGGCTGTTAAGGAACTTGACCTGGAGGAATTGCCAGTGGGAAGGATGAATAGGAATATGAGTGTAGGCATCTTTGAGGTCTAGTGGCCAGTAAGTCATTTGTTTTCAACAGAGGAAGAATGGTAGGACGTAAAACCATTCTGAACTTTTCTTTTTTTGAGGTAGGCATTGAGCAGACAGAGGTCACGAATAAGGTATAGGCCTTGAGTTTTCTTGGGGATAAGGAAGAATCTTAAGTAGAAACCCAGGTTTGAGCACTTCTATTGCATTATTCTACAGCAGTGGTTCTCAACCCTATCCTGGAGGACCACTAGCCAGTCGGATTTTCGGGATAGCCCTAATGAATATGCATGGGGCAGAGCTGCATTCCTATCATCTTCATTACATGCAAATCTCTTTCATGCATATTCATTAGGGTTATTCTGAAAACCTAACTAGCTGGTGGTCCTCCAGGACAGGTTGGGAAACACAGTTCTGAAGTACAAGTGATACTTCTGCTGCTACCGTATTTCCCCGCATATAGGCTGCATCCATGTATAGGCCGCAGAAGAGGGCAGCCTATGATTAAAAAACGGAAGATAAACCGCCCCATGGCATTAGCCGCGGCTTATCTTCCGGTACATCCTCTGCCTTTTAAAATCTTCCCCCGCTGGTCCCTTTTTTGGAGCCCCCTGGATGGCGAATCTCCAGCGGTGCAGAGCAGCCGGGATCTCTTCGGCATCCAGCCTGCCCCTGCACCGCCTGCTGAATGGCCAACAACAGCTCTCGCAGGACACTCGAGAACTGATGTCAGTCACTCAGCAAGCGGTGCGGGGGCAGGCCGGATGCCGAACAAATCGCGGCTGCCCTGCACCTCTGGAGATTCGCCATCTGCCATCCAGGGGGCTCCGAAAAAGGTACTGGTGTGAGGGGGATGATTACAATTTTTTATATAGGTCATTCTATATAACTAGGCTGCACCCCATACACGGGTTTGTAAAACCCAAGTAAAGGCCACGGCCTATATATGGGGAAATATGGTAGTTATGGTATGTGTTGATGAGGTATGTGCGATGGTTAAGGTTAACCCCCATAGCGTGCCTTGATAAAAGGAGCCCTAAGTGTTGGATCTATTGTAGGGAACAAATCATCGCCTAGGATAGTACTATTGGAAAAACTGCTGATGGTAGGCTTTGCGATAAGATGTGGAGAGTGAAGGTCAGTGATATTGTTGAGATTGATAAGAAGGGTGTACTGGGAGCTCACAGATAGCCGTGAAATCTTCCTTGAACTGAGAGACTATTTTTGACCTTTTTGCTGAAAAGGCTATCCCCCAGGCAGGAAGCATCCACTAGCCATTCGTGGAGGTCTTCTCTAAGATCAGAAGCTTTAAGCTACACTGTTCAACTGGTTGCAATTGCCACCACTGCTGTTCTAGATATCATAAGCGTCATAGCTAGTTTTGATTAGGTAAGAAGTCGCTTCTTGAAGTGCAATGTGTAGGTTTGCCAAAGATACTTAAGAGGCATTTCCAGCTGTTGTAGAATAGAATGTTGGAAATACAGTATTTAGAGCTGATGGGCTATGATTCCAGATGAAATCATAGATCCCTGGTAAATCTTCCACTCTATAGAATCAAGGAGATGATAGTTCTTTTCCAGTGGTACATTGAATTGAGTTTTGGTCATTTCAGCTTTTTTGATGGCTGATTCGGATACCACTGAATGGTGTGGTAATTGCTGAGAATCATGGCCAGGAGCTTTTTGCACTCTGTACGGTATTTCAGGTCTAAGCATTTAGAAGCAATGGATACTGAGGTTTTTGCCAATTGGCAAGCTGAAGATCCTGAAGTATTTGATGTACCGGCAGTGCAATAATTTCTTTAGAAGGAGTCTGGCAGGATTGAAGGATGGCTTCAAAGTCTTTTCTGTCTGCAGGTGCAGCAGCTTGGTTGAGGCAGAGAAGGGTTGATACTGAGTATTCCCTGTGTGCTTTGGTCGGAAAGGTGGCTGAACAGAAGATGGATCAAGGTATATGGTAAAAGCCTTACCAGGGTCAGACCATGCCCCTGAAGAGGCTGCGGTATGAGGTGGAGGAACAGACAGAGGAGCATGGATTCCAATCCAGCTCCCGCAGAGGCTTTGAAGGTATAAACACCATAGTACCCGAAGTGGAAAGGTGGCATGGGTGGTTCATTCACAGAAGACACTACTGTTCTGAAATAGGGGGTGGGGTGTGTAGGAGCCCCCTGCAGCAGAACAGCACTGTTCTGCATAAAGCATTGCAGAATTAGGAAAAAAGCTGAAGCAGACTGGCTTGATTAGTCTGCAGAGGAGAAGTCTTTTGTGTGAGGTGAAGCATAGTAAGCTGTTTTGGAGGTACATGATTCTGAGTTAGAGGGTCCTGAGAAACATGACATTTTGTTTTTCCTTGGTTCTTAGAAGGAGCTGAAGGAAGGGCAAGAAGGTCTGATTGAATTAATTTAGAAGTTTTACCTGCTGTTGAAGAATGCTTCTGCACTGGAGAGGACCACGAGACCGAAACTGGGTCCACAGGAGCCTTCCCAGCTGCTTCCTTAAGCTTAAGAGAAGGAGCCAATCCTTTCTCTGAGCGCTGCAACACAGCTGTTGTGACCAGAGAACAGGGGGTAGCATATCTATCAGCTACTGGTTGCTTCCTGTTGTGGCCTGCTGACTCCGCTGTTCTGCCATTCTTTGCCGATGTTGGCGAATGTCTGCTTCCCTCCCCCAGTGGTGCCAAAACAGGGCTCTGGGGGAAGGTAGCGAGTGGTGCTGTCTGAGGCCTTGGTGAAGTCATTCTGCTGCTGGCAGGAAAAACCAACGACAGAGTCGCTGTTTGTGGCAGGTTTTGGGAGGAGTACCAAAAGGAGCCCCTGCTGTCCTAAAGCCTACCGTGTTTGCCGCTGAAGTAAAGATGCCGGCTGGTTTTTTTCTCTCTCTCTCTTTCTTTCTTTCTTTCTTTTTTAAGTCTGCTGAATGTTGTATTAAATTGCTGGTATATATAGATGTGTATTTTTTTTTTTAGTAAGAGCAAGGAGAGCTGCGACCTTACAGAAGCAGTAGAAAAAACTGACATGGCGAGGGGAGGAGCCACTGAAAGCAGGGTTCCCAGCACATGCCTAGTAAGCCCAAAAGCTTACTATAGCTAGGGAAGAGCACCAACACACGCTCGGTCATCTCCCCTGTTTGTCTCTGGAGAAAGTAATAATAATAATAATAATAACTTTATTCTTCTATACCGCCAACAATCAAATGACTTCTAGGCGGTTTACACAGAAGAGAAACTGGTCATAAAGACTAAACTTATTTAAAAGGTTTTTTTTTTTTAAATTATATTAAAACAACTGTCCTTCTTCCTCACCCCCCTCAAAGTAGCACACCCAGCTGCTTTGTTTCATCTAGGTATTTATGGGTAGTGTTAATTTAACACAATTAGCTATACAAACTACTCATTCTAATGGCCATGTTTAGAATGGTTGCATTTAGAATAGGATATTGTAGTAAAGTCCCTGGCCAATCCCTAAGGAAAAAGGAGGAATTGGGGCTTCCTTACTGGAAAAAGTTCCCATGACAATCCTGCCCAACAGTAATAAATGCCCCTGTCTCTAATAAATGACTCAAAAACAGACCTTCTTCAGACACAGTATTGCCTCCTTCCTGGACTTTATTATGGTTAAGGTGAGAATCCCAACAACACTTCATCTCCCCTTTAGATGCCAACCACTGATGCTTGGAGGCTTAGCTTCACATGGGCTGCTGCTTGTACTTCTCACACAAAGAGAACAGAATTAACAGCAAATCTTATCATATCCTTAGCATATGCAAATTATTTTGATGTCTTCTCTCACAGGGTTTCACTATTACAGTTCTAACAAGACAAGGGGGTGATTTTTTTTTTATCAGCCTCCACTCCCTGGATGGCACCATCACTCCTTTAACTTGCTTGGCCACCACCACTCCACACCCAGCTGAACTCAAAAGAACATACCAACCAAAACTAAACTAAACTAAACTAAACTAAACTAAACCTTAGGTTTGTATACCGCACCATCTCCGCGTGCGCAGAGCTCGGCACGGTTTACAGAGTTTGAAAGGAAAGGAACTACAAAGAAAGGATATAGGAGAGGGACTGAGGAGATAGAGGGGGACAGGATACTAGAGCACGGGAGGTGATTAGATTTTTGAAAAGAGCCAAGTTTTCAAGTGTTTGCGGAAGGATTGGAAGGAGCTAGAATTTCTGAGCGGGGATGAAAGAGCTGATCTCTTTTTCGGCATTTACCTTGGTTCTTCATGCTTTAGCAGTACTTTGCTTAACCACAAATCATTAAACTGAGCTTCTCCCTCCTAATTCCACTTAGGTCTGAAAACACATGAACATAAGAATTGCCGCTGCTGGGTTAGACCAGTGGTCCATCGTGCCAAAAAATACTAATTCCTTTGCAAGGCGCTAATCCAGATGTTCTCTGCAAAATATCATTCCATGCTTTACTTTTGGGTCATTTAAGCTTCCCAGGGAATCACAGCCCATGTAACACCTTATTTTGGGGTCCTATCTACCATCAAACTTGCAACCTGCAAGTGTGTGTTCCTCCTTCCTTTAGTTTCAGGCAGCCACCTTCAGCCCTCCTGTCTCCTGCCTCCTGTGAAGGAGCACTTTTATGAGGATAGATCCTAAATACTCTCTCCTACTTCAAACCTAACCACCAATAGGAGAGGATCTTCCTCCCACTCTTTCAGGAGCTTTCCTTCGACTCCCTTCAAGTGAGGGCCAGAACCTTCTTCAGCTGGGCTCCTCTCTCAAAAAAGTAAGGTTCTCTTCTCCAAGCCGAATCAAGCCCTTTAGCTGTCAGCCCTTAAAAGGGCTGAACCTCTAGGCTCAAGAACAATGCAAACTCAGGAGACTAGAAGTCCCTCTAGGGGTCTTCTACACAGGATTATCTGCCAAATCATTTTCCTTCTACCCATAGGACCCTAAAGCTCTGCCCTAAAGCAATTCTAGGAAATGGAATCCCCTTTCAAACTAGAACTCGATCTGTCTTACTACTTAGAAAGACATGGCACCCTTGCATTCCCTTATATCTGAATCAAAGGTCCCAAAGCTACCTCTGATGGCACCCCTTCCCAATCTGACAGGGCCTCACCCTACTGCTGAGCTCCCAGAACCTAATGCCACTACCTGCTGCATTTCACAAATCTCTTCAATGAGTCTATTACTTGTTTTCAAGTTTATTAATTATTTATATACTGCCTATCAATGAAGGTTGTCTAAGAGGTTATTACATTTAGGTACTCAAGCATTTTTTCCTACCTGTACCGACAGGCTCACAATCTATCTAACGTATCTCTCTGCATTAATAATTAAGTATTTGTAGGTCCCTTAAATAAAGTTGACCCGTTTATATAGAAACATAGACAATGAAGGCAAATAAAGACAATATGGCCTACCCAGTCTATCTATCTACTATCCCTGCTCATTGTTACCAGATGCTAGGGTCCATCTTGGGGGTGAGTGCCCAAGAAAAAGATCTTGGTGTCACTGTAGACAATACGATGAAACCTTCTGCTCAATGTGCGGCAGCAAAAAAAGCAAACAAGATGCTAGCAATTGTTTAAAAAAGGTACGTTAAACAAGACTTAAGAATGCTATATTGCCTCTGTTTTGCTCCATGATGAGACCTCAAACTATAACAGAACTAGAAAATGTTCAAAGAAGAGCGACCAAGATGATAAAGAGGATGGAACTCCTCTCGTATGAGGAAAGACTAAAAAGGTTAGGGCTCTTCAGCTTGGAAAAGAGACGGCTGAGGGGTGATAAGATTGAAGTTCACAAAATCCCGAGTGGTGTAGAATGGGTATAAGTGGATCAATGTTTTACTCCGTCAAAAATTACAAAGACTAGAGGACTCTTGAAGTTATAGAGAAATACTTTTAAAACTAATAGGAGGAAATTTTTTTCCACTGATAAAACAGTTAAGCTCTGGAACACGTTGCCAGAGGTTGTGGTAAGAGCAGTTAACATAGCTGGTTTTAAAAAAAGGTTTGGAAAATTTCCTGGAGGAAAAATCCATAGTCTGTAATTGAGACAGACATGGGAGAAGCCACTGCTAGCCCTGGATTGGTAGCAAGGAATGTTGCTACCATTTGGGTTTTTGCTAAGTACTAGTGACTTGGATTGACCACCTTGAAGCAGGCTACTGGGCTAGATGGACCACTGGTCTGACCCAATAAGGTTATTCTTATATTCTTATGATGAACTCCTGCTGAATATCAGCCTCTATATTTCTATGTACAAATTTACTATGTGCTATGGTTCTACTGAAAGTGTTTATTTATTCATTTTACTGTAGCAATAATCTGCACTACACTTCAAACCACATTTTAACTGATATACAATTGGGGGGAAAGTCTACAAACAGCGCCAGAAATTTAGGCCTGGAAAACCCTGACCTACATTTCCAGAGCCTATCTTTCCCAGAGGTGCGATTCTGTATATGGCGTCGTTGTATGATCGACATGCTTTTTAGGCATATTGGTGCCATATAGAGAGAGTCTAGGCCTTAACGAATACTAATTCTTCAAACCCTGTATCTGTGCTGACATTTTAGGACATTTACAGATTTTGTTTCCCTACAGCATTGTGCCTTCAGACCTACTCAGGAGTGCCACTGGAAAGTCACCATTGCTAATGCTCATGTCCAGCCTAGTACCTGAGCTCTGCTCTTAGGAACCTTGCAACATCAAGCGACACCAGTAGTGGCTCTTAAACATGCAGCATCTCCTTTCTGTTCGAGCACATCACACATCTCTCATCTTCCTAGGTACAGGATGAGCCTCTGAACATGGGATGTAAAAGGCATGGAGAGCATTGCCTTGCTTTGTGCAGAACACATTTATTTTATTTTTTTATTTATTCAATTTTCTATACTGTTCTCCCAGGAGAGCTCAGAATGGTTTACATGAGTTTATTCAGGTACTCAACCATTTTTCCCTGTCTGTCCCAGCATGTATTCAGCATCTCCTCCTTTATCCCCCTCATGAATCTCTTCAAGTCCTTCAAGCATTTGGCACAACACATAGTACTTCCCCTTTTCTTCTGGCCATATGAGCCCTCTCCCATTTCTACACTGGCTGGTCTCTGGAGGTTAGCATGCTGCACATTTCTGAAACAACAGGTGTACCATGGCCTTGAAAAGATTGGGAAACATTGCCTTAGTGGCCTGCCAAAAATTGGTCCTTAAGCTCAATAGAATATAAAACACAATAAAATGATTTTTTTATGGAACACAGAGAAAGTAATTTTCTACAGGTTTCATGCAGGTAAAACATATTTATGCCATGCGACAATGTGCATACCATTATCTGCAGGAAGAAGTGTATGTGTACATCTAGACCAGGGGTGGGCAACTTCGGTCCTCATGGGCCAGAATCCAGTTGGGTTTTCAGGATTTCCCCAATGAATATGCATTGAAACAATGCATACAAATAGATCTCATGCAAATTTATTGGGGAAATCCTGAAAACCCAACTGGAATCCGGCCCTCGAGGACCAGAGTTGTCCACACCTGATCTAGACCCTTGAGAAAAGTACATGCGATCTTAACAGCAAGCTGTACTTTCAACAACTAAGGAAAGAGGCCTTCCCAAATGAAGAGAGCAAATGTACGCATGTCTTTTGTAACAAGCTACTGTATTATACCTTTATAGAAAAATAAAATTCCACACTTCAAAGAAAAGACAACCACCTCTATATGCCAACTAAGCTTGAGAAATGCTTTTCTGCCAGTTGCATACACCTTATACCCTCCGCCCCTCCACCCATTTCTTGAGCGGTTAACTGCTAAGGCATTACCTTCCAGGCAGTAGTTTGGCAATCTCAGCCCATCTGTTCCCCAGTCGCTTATGAGCTTGGTAAATAATCCTATCTTCCTCTTCTGTCCATGAGGTTTTCTTTACTTCTGGGTTCAAGTGATTGTGCCACCTCTCCCGGCACTGTTTGCCAATCCTGCCCTTCAAATGCTTAGCGATCACAGACCAGCGTTTGGGGCCATATTTCTGCACGAGCTCAATCACCTTTAAACAAAAAAATGCAACAGATATGTCAGCAGCTCTCCATGTCACCTAACAAACCAGTACCACTGCTCTATCTGTATACAATACTTCAAGTGCTACACACTAAAACTCCTAGAACTTACAAGTTGTTGCCAAAAAGAGAAGATAGTATTTTTCATACAGATACGAAGGATCTCAAGCGTCTGCGGTCATTATCATTAGAACTAATCTTAGTAAATAACCTACATGCAGACTATCATCGGTCCTATTGTCTCAATTTAATGTGGTGATTATATCAAAAGTTTTTATTTTTTATCATTCTTATAAACTAGTTTTTTTATTTTTATAAATAAAGTATATCCAGCCAGCAGCTCAACCTGTAGTAGAACATACCAGGGTGCTAGAAATTCTTCCCAAGCCTAGTGGTTATTTGGCCACCTGTCTACTGTGGAAAAGTAATGCCTGCATCAGTTTCCTTGGGTGTCACTAGATTTCAGCCATACACAAGTCAAGTATGGTAGCAAGACTACATTTGTCTTTATCCCATAAGAGCTAAGGCGAAAAGCCTGATGCACAGGGGACAGTGTTGCCTTTTAGTTATATAACAAATTCTGGAAATAAGCTCTTACTCGCTGGTCTTCTTCTTTGGTCCAGGGGCCCTTAATAAGCTCAGGATTCAGCACCTTCTGCCACCGATGCTGGCACTGCACATCAGTCCGATTCTGGCCAAGAAAAAATTTTGAAAAGAACCTGATCATTTTTTTTTTTTAAATTAAGAAGTGGGGGGGGGGGGGGGCTTTGTGCCTCTGTAAGAAACAGAGCCCAACCTGGGTAAAGTAAATCTGAACAGCAATATATACTGTATATTCAAATAAACAGTACTGCTATACTCTTTTACACACAGGTTAATATCTTATTTTGACACTAAGTCACAGAGATTTACTACTTAGTCTCTCACACAGTGCCTATTTAAAAGTAGCTGCTGATGTAATCCTTTTTAAAAAAATACATACATAGTTCACAACAATGGATCAAACTACACATATAACAGCTTTCACTGACAAAAATCTTTATTTCCCAAAGTAGGGGATTCCTAGTTTACTACAGTGTGGGTGTGATTGGGTAGAGCCACTATCACCCCAGAAAGAGGCCAGCAGAGAAGCCATATGCTAAGACCTGCTGGGTATAAGCTCTTCCCATCAGGACAAGCAAAGCAACCTCATTTGCATTTTGGAGTCAAGCTGAAAAAGATCTCACCCTCAGAGAAATAGGAATCAGTAGACAAGACTCTGAGCATAACAGAGACTCCTCACAACAACTCTCGGGGGGGATGTATACCTCCTGGCACCTGTCTAACCTCCAGTAACCTCAAACAGATACAGTCATCGCAGGACCTTGCCACAACTCCCTGCGTCTGCCGGGTCCACCCCCTCCGACGTAACTTACTTCTTCCGTAGCAAAGCCTGCAGACGAGTCATCAGGGGACCTTTCTGTACCTCAGCGCAGCTGCCGACTCTGCTCCAGAGCAAGTATGTCAGGGGATCCACCGGCAACCGCGCTGAGGTGCAGGTCCTGTTGCACAGTAGGGCAGGACGACCCGGATCTGGACGGCTGTGCACCCACCCTAAGGCGTGCACCCGGGGCGAACCGTCCCCCCCCCATCCTTGGTACGCCACTGACCCAGGATTATTTCCCTCCCTAATTCCAGTCCAAGTTTTTTTCTTTAGCTTTCATACCTCCTTGTGTGACTTGAGTAGTGTGACACAGGTCAGGAGGGGCATGGGAGGTGTAACATTGGCATTTTTCTAATTTGTGTTAAAAGCCTGCAGACGAGTCATCACTGGACCTTCCAGCACGCGGCTATCGACTCTGCTCCAGAGCAAGTACATCGGAGTGAGGTGGACCGGCAGCCAGCAACTACAGTCATCGAGGGAAAGGAGCAGGACTGCTGGAATGGAAGAGAGGTGGAGGGAGAGAAAGGGGGCAGGGTGGTATGGAAGGGTGGTGCTGATGGAATTGATGTACAGGGAAAGGGGAGAGAGACATAAGGGGGAAGGATACTGGATGGAATTGGATTGGAGGGAACGAAAAGGGGCAGATGCTGATTGAAGAGGGGTGGATGAAGAGAGAGAGGGCAGACATTGGATGGTAGTGGGGAAGGTAGAAGGGGAGCCTATGCTGGATGGAAGTGCGGATGGGAGAGATAAGGGAGCAAAAGCAGGAAGGAAATGGAAGGAGAGAAAGAGGGGAGCAGACAATGGAAGTGGAAAGAGAGAGAAGGTATTAGATGGAAGGGGTAGAGAAAGAGGGCACATAATGGAAGGAGGGGATGAATAAAAGGAGGGCACATGATGAAGGAAAAGGATTGAGTTAGGGAAATACTGGAGGGGGTGAGGGAAAGAGGTGGTGAGCTGTAGGTAGACAGTAAAAAAGGAAATTGATGAGAGGGTAGTAAGAACATAATCTAGACAGATGCAGAAAATAAATTGAAAAGGAAAATGAGGGAAAAAAGGGAAAGGGATTGCAGAGGTGTGGGAGAGGGAAGCAGAGGAGAGAGATGCCAGACCAATGGGGGTGAAAGGAGAGATGGAAGGGGAAGGCATACCGTTTCTGGAAGGGGCATAGAAGGAGAAAAGATTCCATATAGGGGCAGAGAGACGGCAGACAGTGGATGGAAGGAAGAGAGTAACAAGAAGAAGAGGAAAGCAGATACTAGGGAAGACAAAGGTAGAAAAAAAATTTTCTATTTATTTATTGCTTTAGGAGACATGTGTCACTGTTTCTGTGGTGTTGCATTGTATGCAGAGTCCAGCTTCTTGCTGGTTCAATTTAACCTTTGTCTATGTATTTCTATTTCATCCCCACTTTTACAAAACTGTGGAGCGTTTTTTAGCGCCAGCCGCGGTGGTAGCAGCTCTGATGCTCAGAATTCTATGAACGTCAGAGCTGTTATCATCGTAGCTAAAATCCACACTACAGTTTTGTAAAAGAGGGAGGGGTTAGTTTGTAATGACATATTCCATACTAGGCAAAGGTGTTTTCTGTGTTCTGTGTGTTCGAAAGACACGGATTTTTGTTAGGATTGACTGCAGGATTGATCTGTACTAGTCTGGCTTGCTTAGTTTTACAATGAGTGTATTGATGTTGTACTGTTCACTGCAGTATGTAAGATGCTGCCTTTTCCCAGGTACTCATGTGTGACATGTGGATTGTTACTAAAAATTATGTTTTTCATACAGATGGGGGGGTGTCAAAAAAATGATGGGCCCGGGGTTTCACATATGCTAGGTTCGCCACTGTCCTGAGTATAAATAAAAAGGGATCTTGCATGCTGACTGGAGAAGTAGCCTAATGGTTAAAGCAGCATGCTGAGAACCAGAGAAGCCAGGATTCAAATCCCACTAATGTTCCTTGTGTAGTCACCTAACCCTCTATTGCCTGAAGTACAAACTTAAGGACTCTTTTACTAAAGCCTAGCATACACTAATGGAATCAGAACATGCTGAATGCTTATGAGCCAAGTGGCACTTAGGCCCTGATTCTATAAACAGCACCTAACTCCTAGGCACCATTGAGCACAACTGTCAATCATCTGCTAGAAGCCATTTATAGAATCACTAGCTGATGCCCCGGCGTTGCACGGGTATTTAATTATAGCAATAACACTGTAAATGGATTCAAATAAAGATACTTTATAGTGGTGAATGAAATTATTATTTTACAGCTTTATAAAAAGTACAATATTCAAATTATAATGTGAAATATTTGACAAAATGAATACAATACAACTAACACAAAACTTGATTATAAACAACATTTTTAGTTTCACCTCCAGGAGCAAGAACATATAAATTCTTGGGTGAACCCACCCTTGAGCAAGCAACATAGAGTTGTCCATGGGAAAAACAGGGGGATCTTAAATCCACTCCACAGTATGTAATAGTCTGTCCCTGTGATTTGTTGATTGTGATAGAGAATGCAAGTCTCACTGGAATTTGCAATCTCTTAAACTGAAAAGGAAGATGTGTTGCAAGTTTCGTTCAAATCGGGCAAGCCGTTTTTGCGTTGGCAGCTTTTTACATTTTTTCCATTGACATGAATGGGTGAAATTTGATTTTCTGTTTGTAGCTCCGCCCACGTGTGCAGGTGGGCCGTGAGACCCCCAGAACATATCACCCCAGGTAGTGAGGGATCTGCATACCAAGTTTCGTTCAAATCGGGCAAGCCGTTTTTGCGTTGGCAGCTTTTTACATTTTTTTCCATTGACATGAATGGGTGAAATCTGATTTTCTGTTTGTAGCTCCGCCCACGTGTGCAGGTGGGCCGCGAGACCCCCAGAACATATCACCCCAGGTAGTGAGGGATCTGCATACCAAGTTTCGTTCAAATCGGGCAAGCCGTTTTTGCGTTGGCAGCTTTTTACATTTTTTCCATTGACATGAATGGGTGAAATCTGATTTTCTGTTTGTAGCTCCGCCCACGTGTGCAGGTGGGCCGCGAGACCCCCAGAACATATCACCCCAGGTAGTGAGGGATCTGCATACCAAGTTTTGTTCAAATCGGGCAAGCCGGTTTTGAATTACAGTGAGAATGGCAGGTTTTTACATTTTTTTCCATTGACATGAATGGGTGAAATGTGAATTTCTGTTTGTAGCTCCGCCCACGTGTGCAGGTGGGCCGCAAGACCCCCAGAACATATCACCCCAGGTAGTGAGGGATCAGCATACCAAGTTTCGTTCAAATCGGTCAAGCCGATTTTGCGTGATCGCGGCACATACACACACACATACATACATACATACCTCCGATTTTATATATATAGATACCTAATGGCACCTAAGTACTCTTAGGCGTTGAATCCTTAGACACGCTGCCATTTAGGTTATTTATTTGTTTTCTATTCATCCTTCAAGAAAGGATTAGACAAATTCCTACTGGAAAAGAAGATAGAGGGGTATAGATAGAAGATTACTGCACAGGTCCTGGACCTGCTGGGCCACCGCGTGAGCGGACTGTTGGGCACGATGGACCTCGGGTCTGACCCAGCAGAGGCATTTCTTATGTTCTTATGTTCTTATGTTCCCAAAGAGCTCAGAATGGGTTACAGGCTAACACAGGGGTGTCCAACCTGCGGCCCGAGGGCCACATGCAGCCCCGTGAAGTATTTTGTGCGGCCCTGGTCGAGGGCGATGCAGTGTTTTCTTCTGCTGCCCCCGGGTATTTACTGTCTTGCCGGCTCCCTCCTCTGTCTTGCTCCAGTGTTTGCGCATTTGTGTGGCCCCAGAAAATTTTTTTTCAGCCAATGTGGCCCAGGGAAGCCAAAAGGTTGCACACTCCTGGGCTAACATACATAATATACAGTTAATGTACCATAGTTACAGTACAAGTTTTTATCCTGTTAGGATTTTCTTGGCCTAAATGCGTGCACCTAAGTTAGGCGCTTAAATGCGCCCAAGTCAAACAATGCCCAAAATCCGCCCAAAATCCACTCCTAACTACACCTACTTGCTGGTAGGTGCCTACTGAATTAGGCACCTACCAGCTAATTAATGATTTTTTAAATTCTTTTTAAATTGCGCTTTCAATTATCAACACTGATTAAACAAACTGGGTGACTAGATTGGCTAGGCGCAGATCTAGGCACCTAACTTTAGGCATCATTTATAGAATCTGGGCCTTAGTGCACGTTACAGTTCTTTAGCACACCCTGAGCTTTTAGTAAAAGGGTCCCTTAAGAGTACAAGCCCTTTTTGGATAAGGAAATGCCTACTGTGGCTGAATAACACTCACCTTTAACTACTCATGAAAAGATATGAGCTAAATTCAAACTGCGGGGTCCTTTTATTAAGGTGCACTAACCGATTTAGTGCATGCTAAATGCTAAGACATCCATTACAGTGGTGCCTCGCATAACGAACGCCTCGCACAGCGAACGCTGCGCACAACGAACTTTATGTCTTGCTCCCTACAACGAACTTCGTTTCACACAACGAAGTCGCCCGAGCTGCATCCTTCCGCGCAGGCACTGCGCTTAACTGCCCTCTCTCCGCCTGGCTCCCTCTTGCCCCCCCGACTCCCCGACACGATCGGGGCAAAAAGGAGCCCAAGCCCTCTTGCCCCGCCGATTCCCCAACTCCCCGACAATATAGTCGGGTTGGGCCCATGTGCCTCAGGCCCTGCCCCCAGGAGGGACCTAAGGCTCCCGGGCCTATTCTGATTGGCCCAGGCGCCTTAGGCCCCACCAGTAGGCGGAGCTTTGGGACGGATGGGCCAATCCGGCCTCATTCCGTCGTTGGCTGCCTGCCGGACAGGCGGGTTTGGCTCCCGTCTGTCCGGCCAACTACAGAAAGGTACGGGGAAGGGGGTTGGGGGTGTCGTGGGGGTCGGCCAGGGGGGTCGCGGGTCGGCTGGGGGGGCGGTCGGAGGTTCTTGGGGGGGGCGGTCGTTGGGGGGAGGGGGGGTTTGCGTCGAGGGCAGGAGGGCCTGGGATCCCTCCTGCCCGTAATGTAGTGCAGGGTGGGGTTAGGGGGTCGCCGTGGCCAGGAGGACTTGGGCTCCCTCCTGGCCCGATATTGTCGGGGAGTTGGGGAATCGGCGGGGCAAGAGGGCTTGGGCTCCCTTTTGCCCCGATCGTGTCGGGGAGTCAGGGGGGCAAGAGGGCTTGAGCTCCCTTTTGCCCCGATCGTGTCGGGGAGTCGGGGGGGCAAGAGGGCTTGAGCTCCCTCTTGCCCCGATCGTGTCGGGGAGTCGGGGGGGCAAGAGGGCTTGAGCTCCCTCTTGCCCCGATCGTGTCGGGGGTGCCAGGGACCACACGGAGTCACCCACCGTACCACCCGATTCGGGTAAGCGCAGGTATCGGTGGGTGGCTTATTTGCGGGGGGGGGGGTGCCTTATTTTACATTTTTTTCTAAAAAGGGGGGGCTGTCTTATTTGATGGCCCTGCCTTATCATCGGGGAAACACGGTAGAAAAAAAAAAAATGAACAGTTAAGTCCCAGTTTTTGCCGCTGAGACTCTGCCCTCTCTCACTGTAAAATTAGACTCTACTTAGTCTGTCTTTAAATTTAAAAAATGTGTGTTGTTTTAAAAAACAATTATGTTTTTAGATGTATCTAAATAAAAATAGTAACCAAAAATTTATCTTTTTTTATGTCACCTTAGCATATTTTATGCTACAGAACGAATTATTTTTTTTAACATGTATTGTTATGGGAAAACGCGTTTCACATAACGAACTTTTCGCATAACAAACTTGCTCCTGGAACGAATTAAGTTCGTTGTGTGAGGCACCACTGTATATTCCTTTTTTAAAAATATATATATTTTTATTGAGAATGGCAGTTGGCACATACACCTGATAACACAAACAGCAAGGCTGTGATACAGAGGGGTGTACTAACAATAGAAAGACTAACAGCGACGACCCCCCCCCTAATAGACACTGCCTAAGCAGAACCAGGCCAGTCCACCATTCTATTTTTAACACCAACTCAACCACACCCCCAGCAAACCTCCAACCCATTCACCTCAAAAGATACAACAAACATTCAACAAGCAACCCCAGCACACCTCCCAGACATACTGACCCCCCCCCCCCCAGCCACACACACATACCCAACCCCCGGAGTACAGTGAGGACAAAGAAGTTACAAAAGGGTAGAATGGTGGAATGCAAGACTTAGCAAAAGGCTTAGATGAGAGCCAAGTCCAATAAGCGCCCCCACAAAGAGACATAATACCTCATGTCCGATCGCTGGGACATACCATAGGAGCGCATCTCAAATTGGGCCATTTCTCTTAGCCTACACTTCCATTGGTTTATTGCGGGGGAATCCTCGAAAACCCAATATGCCAAAATTATTTTTTTAGCTAAGAGTATAGCATTGTAGAGGAATCTACACTGGGGGGTGGTAAGTCCCTGCTCCTGAAGCAGTTCTTCAAAGCCCAAAAGGAGTATTCCATAATCATCCATTATATTCCTATGGGCATCTTAGCATTTAGCGCTCGCTAAATCGGTTAGTGCACCTTAGTAAAAGGACTACTGAGTTCAGGAGGGTGCAAACCAAAAGAAAAAGGTTTGATCTTTCATTTTTAAATCTTATATCATTTATTGTGTCATCTTTTACATTTTCAGATTTTATTTTAGTGTGTACTAATTGTAAAAAGCAAATGCAAGAGAGATGTTCAGAGATGACAAAATGGAAAAATACATTTTAAAAAATCATTTCATTTGAAAATAATACAAAATAACACTGGAAACACCACCAACATTTAGGGCTCCTTTTTTTTTACAATGGGCTGGCGAGATAAATGCTCCGACACTTACCTCGCCGGCCCACAGTAAAAAGCTCTACTGCGGTTTGATAAAAGGGGCCCTTAATCTGTCATTTTAAACAACTGCAAATTCTGAAGAGTGCAATGGAGGAAGATGATAAAAGCCATCTTAGATAAGTGATATCCTATAGTGCTTGAATTCTATGGCTGGTAAATGGGAATTGTTTTATTGATGGTGCTGCAACAAATTGGTAAATGGGATATGCCCTTGAGATTGTGGTTAAGAATGAATATGCACATTGATAGCCTAATTCTATAAAAAGCACTAAAAATTGTGGGTGCAAATTTGGCCACGCTTCCAATTTGCTTGTGCAATTTAATTGAATAATGAGCCAATTAGCACTAATAATTGGGATCTTAATCAATTATTGGTGCTAACTGGAATTAAGTAAAATTTGTTCTTGTAAAGTTGCAAAAAAGGGGGCATGGCCATGGACTGATCGGGGTATTCTTGCAATTTACATGTGTGGTTACAGAATAAAAGGGGATCTGTGCCTAATTTAGACATGAGGATTTATTTTCCCGTTTCAACTGGTATAAATGACTGCGCTTAACCTCCCCCCCCTCCACACACACTTTTACAAAACCGCAGATGCAGTTTTTAGTGCAGGCAGATGTGCTAAATGCTCTGCTCTGCTCCCAACACTCACAGGAACTCTATGAGTTTTGGAAGCAGTGCAGAGCATTCAGCGGAAAGTTCATTCAGGGGAAAGTTAGGCGTGATTCTTGGCACCAAGCAAAATTCTATAAATAGTGCCTAACTTTGACCACCATTTAGAGAATTGGGCTATTTTTTTCGTTGCCAATTTTTTAGGCACCATTTATAAAATCTAATCCTAAATGGATTTTTTTTTTTCTACCATTATCTACTACAGTATGTTACCCTCTAATTTATAGGCTTTCAGTCAATCCCAATCGAGTCTATATTTACCCCCCTTTTTTTTTTTTTTACAAACCATGCAAGAGGATTTTTGTGCTGGCCGACTTGCTGAATGCTCTGTGCTGCTTCAGTGATCATAGAGTTCCTATGAGCGTCACAGCAGCACATAGCATTCAGCATGCTGGCTGGTGCTAAAAACCTCTTGTGCGGTTTTGTAAAAAGGGGGGGGGGGGGGGTTAAACTTAACAGGGACACTAAAATATGACTCTATGATTCCTAAACTGTGTACATGACATTGGATACCTATGGAGGTTAGGATTTCATTTACAATTTGAATGTTGATTTTTAAGTTACATTTTCTTTTTTCAGATTGTCCCTGAATGTTTATGCAAATTCTTGCATAATGAACTAACTAGAATCCTCATTTTCAAATAAAACCCTCTATAAAGGATATAAAAATGTCAATTTCAGATATTTATTTTTAATTTCTTATACATCGCCTGCAAGCCCAAAAACTACTGAAGTACTGTACAATCAGGTACAATAGATATTTTCTGTCCCTGGAAAGGCTCACAATCTAAGGCAGTAAAATGGTTGCCTATTGCCCTCTATATACAGTTTAAATTGCTATTAATGGCTCATTCTGCATTATATCAGAACTGTTCTTGTTATCAGCGCTCTAATTTGCAACATTATTTGCCAATATGTGTCTTTGATCAGAAGCTGCAGGTGATTTGGTGGTCCCTGATTATCACCCGTGGCGATTGGACAGGAATAGGAATGGTACATTTTCTGTGACTGGACCATATGAGTAGAATAAGTTGCCTTTTAGAGCTGAAAAAAACAAAATAAATTTGTCTTTTTCTAAGCGACAGCTTCAACAATATCTATTACATATGGCTTTCATTCAGTTTTGAGGCACTCTAATTCACCCCCAACCCCCTTTTATCAAGCTGTGCTAGAGGTTTTTAGCGCAGGCCAGCGAGGTAAGTGCTTCGATGCTCACAGGAATTCTATGAGTGTTGGAGCATTTATCGCACCAGCTGGCACTAAAACCTCTAGCGCAGCTTGATAAAAGGGGCCCTCAGTGAACTTATAATGGCCCGGTCCGTACTGGTATTCTGGAACATTTTTGTAATTTATTTCTTTGCATGTGTTTTTGATTGTTTTCTTATATTGTATGTTTTTCTATTCTCTGCCTTAGACAAAGGTGGATTATAAATAAACTATAAGCTAACTTAGTACCTGAGGCAATGGAGGGTTAAGTGATTTGGCCAAGATCAAAAAAATCTGCCGCTCTAACCTTCTGGCTACTCCTCAACTCTAACAGTGTTTAGTTGTTTTAGTTTGCATTTGTGTAATCTTCTTACTTCAGAACTGCAAAGTGAGCTCTATTCTTTGAAATACTGAGAATTGGCTAGAGTTCAGCTGTTTGAACAAACTTTGTAAATGGCATGTGGCTGACATAAAAGGTCTAGTAATTAAGAATTGCAATGGGCTACTTAAAGGGCTGAGAGTAAGAGTTCAAATACTAGTGTTGAAGGGAATATGTTTATTAGTTATTTTATTTGATATTGTATTACTGAAAGTATTTTGTTTTATCCATTTTAACATTGTTTTATGGGAAGCAGGATAGTAAGATTTTATAAAGAAATAAACAAGTGTAATATAAATGCAGGTGTTTGGAGGTAGCAGAAGAGGTGGTTACATTCAGTTCCTTGTTTCTCCTTTCTCTACCAAAGCAGAAGGTGGCAAGTTAAAAAAAAAAAAAGATGCCACATTACTGTCTCCCTTTTTACACGTAATTACCTTCCTCTACATTTCAGTTTCTAGCTCAGGCAGAACTAGATAGATCTGCTCGCCATCATTTAGAAGGGATGCGATAGGGGAAAGACTAAAAGTTAAAGCATCATGGGCTTTCAACACAATTCATCTTCACGTTCACCCAATACTAAAGACAGTATCCAGCAGGTGGCCCCAGATCCCTTTAAAATCTGATAGCTCGATTCCCACCCATAAATGTTGCTTCTATTCAATGACTAGGATTTAGGAGGCTTAGAACCCTGCTCCTCCCAACCACATCAACAGAGAAGATAAAACAAAAAAAAAATCCCACTTACAGGCAGGAAACTGGCAATGACTTTCCAGTCTTCTGTGCCATTCTGCTCCACCAGTCTCTTTAACTTCTCATCCTGAGATAGGGAGGGGAAATCACCATTAGTACAGAGTAGACAGCCAGGTCAGCACAACACGGGCTCTGAGACAGCATTATTGTCAGCTGTTTAGACACCACACACACTTGGAACACAAAAAGGAAGACATTACCATTTTACCCTGCCATTCACAGTATCTTTCTGTATCGTTGCTGTTGGCAGGGTCTTAGATGTAGAAAGCAAACTCAGTCTGGTTCAACAAGCCAAAAAATACAGTGCCCTTGTTTTTCATGTTCCTCAAAGGAGAGTGCAATGCACACAACAGGCTAACTGGAACATGTGGGATACTGGTGATTCTTTTTAGGAAATTTAATGAGTTTTGGGCACAGAGGACCTTCTGTGACTGGGCCAAACCATGAGATACCTTATAGCTTTGGCCTTCACTCCCAGTCCCAAGGGCTGCCTACAGGTCAGGTTTTCAGGATATCTCTAATGACTAGGTATACAAACCTAAGGATTAGATTAGAATAGACTTTGTCTAAGACAGCTCTACATGCTTTTTACCTCCATTATATGCAGACCTTCCTTATGTATATTCATTAGCGACATCCTGAAAACCTGGCCTGTTGGCAGCCATCAAGCACTGGGAGTGAAGACCAAAGCCTTAAGCAATATAGCATTTCCCACCATTATTATAGCTACAAGCAATGAAGCAATTCCTCTGCAGACAAGAGATGGTCATGCGGCCCAAATGCTTAAAGCCTTTCTTCATTCCAAACCATTGTTTATTTAGTTCAGAATTAAAGGGAGCTTCTGCCTACATTTGAATACTAGCCAAAAAAATAAGTTTACCAAACATTTGGGAGTAGGCAAAAGAGAGGAAACAAGTTCTCAAATGTTAAGTCAGCCTAAAGGAATATGGGAAAAGGAATCAGTATGGTGAAAAGCCTTAGTAGCAGGGACTACTACTAAATGTTTATTTCAGGTAAATTATAAGCAATATGAGAGACAGAGGTTTTCTAACACATGGAACTGTGGCCTACAAAGAATCAAACTTTTTTTTTTTTTTTTAGAAAGCTCATTTAAGTTCAGCCAAATAGATGGAGACTGAATATTATTAGTACCTATTTAATTCCACCTATCACTAGCTCTTCTAACTCATCTATGAGAGTCTTCATCCAGGTCTCTACTCTGATGATTAGGTTTGAAATGTTTTCTGCTACTTCCTGATTGAAGTTTTCACCTGACTGCTGTATGATGGTCTTTGGTTGCTAGGTAACCATCCACTCTGACCCCATTGTTTTGCCTGGTTGCCATAGTAACCCATGTCAGAAAAGACAATTCTGCAGTATCCAGAAGATCCAACACTTGTTTCTAAACTTTTCAAAACTCAATAAAATATTACTTTTTTCCCTTTTGTTCATACACGTCCATGATGGGGTGGGGGGTGGGAATATTTTATGATTTATTTTGCTTATGAATAAACTGTTGGGTATAAGTGAAGGGGGATATTTAATGTGAGTTAGAATTTGATGATATATTAAGTGATGTTAAAGTATAAATGATTGTATTATATGTTACACTTATTGTGAACTTTAAAAATGAATAAAGTTTAATTTAAAAAAAACAAAACCTCTCAATAAAATTGATACTGTATATATTGATCTTATTCAGATTATAAAAAGAGAAAACACATTGCTCCTGAGTAAAAATGAGACTTTGAGGGGAAATTAACTATAGCACTGACCATCATATTTTCACCCCTCAGATGAGTCATTTTTCCAATGCAACCTTCCAAGCTTGTCTACAGCTCTGTACATGTAACTTAAAGTCACAAATACTAAATAGTTATAAAATTTAATAGGCAAACAGACCAGTATGGTGGGTCTTGCTGTTCAGGAAATTCATCTCACACCTGCATATTGGGCCTGCCAATGTCAAGTGCAGTAGGAAGAGGCAGCACTGTCACATACTCCAAGAAAGAATTATATAGGCTTTTTCTTATACCCCCTCCTTTACTAATACAGGTTTTAGCACTGGTAGCATTGGTAACTGCTCCAAAGCTCATAGGAATTCTATGAGCATCTGATCAGTTTCTGCCACTGCCGGTGCTAAAACCCGTGCAACGAATTAGTAAAGGAGGGGGATAATGCATTGTGGTCTGAAGAATTAAACTGGAGCCTGAAGGTACTATGGAGTCTCCTGTCTTTGCTATACTTGGGTGGGCTTTCTGAGAAAGCTGCCCACATTTTTTTCTTAGTACTTACTAAGATCCCGGTTGGCCCAGGTGCCGAAGGCCCCTCCTGTGGGTGGAGACTTAGGCGCCTGGGCCAATCAGGCCCTTAAGCCCCTCCCAAGTGCATCCCACATGCACCGGGAAGGGGCATACCCACCTCATTCAGGTGGAGGTGGGCCTGCCGGTCGGAGGGAAAAACCCAGCCAGCCAGCCTTCCTACAAGGTTAGAGGGGGGTCTGTGGGGGGTTTGGGTGGGGTGATCCGGGTGGGGAGGCAGTGGCAGCGATCTACAGGGGGTGGGGGGTTCTGGCAGGATGGATTGGTCATCCCTCCTGCCGCTTTCATTCAGGGCGGAGGAGGGGGGTTCCGGGCAGGAGGGACTGGGCATCCCTCCTGCTGCGTTCATTCAGGATCAGGGGTTCTGGGCAGGAAGGACTGGGCATCCCTCCTGCCGTTTTTGTTGGGAGGGTGTTCCGGGCAGGAAGGACTAGGCATCCCTCCTGTCACTTTCATTTGGGGTGGGGGAGGGGGGTTCCAGGCAGGAGAGATAGGGCATCTCTCCTACCGCGTTCGTTCGGGGAGGAAGGGGGTGTTCCAGGCAGGAGGGACTGGGCATCCCTCCTGCCACATTTGTTCGGGGAGGGGAGAGAGGCGACCGCAGTCATTAAACTTATCACAGCAGGGATATCCCTTGCTGCGATAAGCTCAACGGCCACATTTACTTACAATGTAGGCCAGCAATGTATTTTGCTGGCCTACATTGTACACGTCTCCCACTAACCTAGGGAGACGAGTACAGCCGCCTAAGGCTACTTCCAGGCCAAACCACGCCTAGCCTTAGGAGAGCTTAGGCAGGCTTGTGTGCCAGCCTAGGCTCCCAGAGGCACCTCCAATGTAGGCGGCCTGCCTCAGGAGCTTTTTTTCTAAATACGGCATCCCGATTGGCTGGTTAGACAGCGGTAGGACGCCTACTGCTACCTACAATCGGGACACCATTTATAGAATCCTGGCCTAAGAGCTCACACAGTGAACAGGTCAATTGAGTGGAAGAGATGCTGGAGGGTGAGTTTTTGCTTTGTGGAATTTGTTAGTATTGTTTTATACTTTTAAGTAACTCTAGGGATGATTGATCATGAGTGTTAAGAGTGATTGAAAGAAAGATAGTTAAATGATCATTAGGTCCACCAGTAGCATTGTTAACACATCTTTAACTCCAATCACTATCCTTCCCTGTCCTCGCATCACTTTTTCCTTCTCACAAAGCCCAACTGATCATTTAAGAATAAGGATCTCACAATGTAACCATTACAAAATGTCTTAACACTCGATTAAGTTGTGTAGACTCAGTCTCTTACACTATTAAGTCAGCTCATCACCATCCTAATATTGGCGATATGCTTCTCCTGATATACCAAAACCCACAAAATAAATTGCAACCACTTGATGCCAGATTTTGTACAATGCAATTTGTATTACTTTGGAGCATCATCACAACTGAGGGATTAATGGATACCCTAGCTCATATCCCCTGATGTGCGCATGGACTAGCATTAGAAGTGCCACACCCAGTGAGAGACAACCACATATGTGAGTGCTGACTATATAATAAAATGATATATATATATATATAAGGCCTGGCATGGTGGCTCCCTGATGACAGCTAGAATGTTTGACAACTAGACACAGAAGTCCTGGACAAAGAGGGTGTTTTTTTACCCCACTGAAGTCTCAATTAGCACTACAGTAATACCTAAAAGCTTCTCCCCTTCTTGCTTAGCAACCAGTTCAAACAAAGATTGCTAAAGTTGTATGTGTCTTCAAGGCTGCCTTCCTACAGAAGCATGCCTCTCTGTAACGTTCAATGGGACACTGCAGAGGTTACATTTTTGATCACACAGGAAAAGTTAGCCTTTATTGAGATCAGTCCATCTGTCTCAATTTATGGATTTCTTTTGCATTTGCAAACTCGAAAAGTTTTGATCCTCACCTCTTCACGTGTCCATCTAGTCTTCCCTAGATGGCGTTTCCCTGCCTTAGAAAGCAGACCGTCATAATCATGATCATACATCTCAATTTCATCATCATCTTCATCACTGCTGTATATACTGTGGAAAGAGCAAGCAGGAGGATGGAAAAAATGCCAAGTTACAAAGCACACACAAACATAAAAAAACCCTAATCTTTACAAAGACAAAATCTTGAAAACTTGTACAACAAGATCTTGCTCTGATATTCTGAACAGGTTCTACTGTTTTTGGTATCCACAGATACAAGTGAAAGGGCTGGCGACCTGATTATGAATCTGCATGTTTAGACCTGCTCATACTGTTAGATCAGTGGTGAGTTACACATTTGGCAACCTTTCCACCAATGAAAATTTAATAGAATTGCAAAGTCCGGAGCTAACATAAACAAGAACTGGAGATTGTGTGTCCTTTACAAAAGTGAATGCTCAAAAAAATCTCTTAACTTGTGAAATACTCTATCAGGTGTATTCAAACAAGCCGGTTTCATATTCCACGAAAACGAAGCTTTGTTAAATAAAGGAAAAACACTCCTGCTCTTTAAAGTCAATAGAGTTAGCAAGTTTACTATCCTAGGGATGAAATGTGAGAAATTTCTGGAGCACAAATCTCTTATAACTAAATTTCTACTAAGGTCATCAAGTGATCTCCTTCATTGTTTTGTAAATAAACACCAATACCCAACACACCCACTGTCCATGGTCAAGCAGACAAAGGTAATCCAACAAAGTAACCTGAGAATTATCAAACTATTTTCCACTCCATATTATGGTAATTTGTACTTGTTTACCTTAATGAAACTCTTCACTACCTTGAACCATATCTGAAATACCTATTCATCTACAATAATAAGGGATTCCCCCCAGACACAGCAATTTAAACAAAGAAACATCTCTGTTCTCACAGCTGCACTTGAGTTAGGCACACAACAAAACTTCATGTCAGTTGGATGTTTCTCTAATAGCAACATTTTTGTATGTTAACCAACAATCCGTAGTAATAGAAATTGCCTTGAGCATTAATTTCATAAAGAAAGATTTTATTTTCCACAGGCACAGAGGAAAAGATTTTGAGTGTGCATTTTTTTTTTTTAGTAACACCTCACATATTTGTTCTCTAAGGCAACACTTTATTTTCGTCTTCAAGGTACACAACTCATCCTTTCTGAAACTTCATCAAGAAGAGCTACTACAGTCCTGATAGATTGCAGCTGTGTCAGTTTGGAGACTGATGACAGCAAGTGAAACTTCAGACTAATGAATTCATGAGAAAAAAAAAAGAAACAAGAAAGTGTATTAAGAATGCAGCCTTCCAGCTTATCACGAGCAAGCTAACTTATTTTGAATTTCAACTGATGCACACAGCATCCAATGCAACTTCAGATTCCCAAATAAACTGCTCTGCACACACCAAAATCAGCACCGTCACTGTGTGGTTAAGAGCTACTGCCACGCATGCTAAACTTAATTCAGAAGGAAATTAAATGATGCAATTGGTAGTGCAAACAGAAGGAAAGGAGACATTATTTTACTATCCCTTGAAAAGGAGGGTGGGGGAAACCAGGAATCCATTTATTTTGCCCAATTCCCTTGCCTCCGGGAAGCAGAATTGCATATGATAAGCACTGCCTGCCTGCGCCACCCATAATAAGGCTCTGGTCCATGCCGTCCTCGAAGCGTGAATGGGCTCTGCATTTAGATTCACAATCTTGATTTCCCAGTAAATAAAGCAAGGGCAGTCCCTATGCAAGGCCTGAGAAGGACGATCCTTTGCCCCCCCCCCCCTCCCCCGGAGGTCAAGGTGACAGTCGTAGGGATCAGTTCACTTTCCGTCTGCGAATCTGTCTCTGCACACTAGGGCCAACTTTGGCTGGGGCGGAGGACAGCCCTCCTCCAATATTTAAGGGGAAAGTCCCTGACAGAACCCTTAAAACAGGTGCCAAAGCGAAAGGGGAGCTAAAAAGGGGGAAGGGAAGAAACAGAGAACCCACGTGTACGGGCTGAAAACAAACTCCAAGACAGAAGTCACACCAACATGCCATGAGGTGCTGCCAATACTTCTACCAGACGGTCATAGAGTGGAGATGTCTGACAAGCAATGACAACACAGGCTCCCTCCCCGCTCCACGGGAGAGCAGAAACATGCGCGCGGGAGGGCTGTGTCCAATACCTTCGTGTGCAGCGACATCTCCAGTGACACGCGGGGACAGCCGTGCCGCACTCACCTTAGGCGTGATCTGCTCTCCCAAGTTAACAGAGAGCTACAGCCGAGGATTGTTAAACTTTAATCGCCTCCTACACAGCCTGCCTGTCACCTGACATATGCACAGTTCAGGTCCAGAAAGAATGAATGAAATTCAACTGAACTACCTGCAGTCGATTTTTATTTTTTTTTTTACATTTATTCATCCATCCTATGTGCCATATGCTCGATTACTCCAGTGCAAAAAGTCATTTTTTTTTCCTGTTTGTAGCAATTCTATTTTCCTGCCGCACAGATATCAGAAAACATAAATGTAATCCAAATACACTATTAATACAAAATGATCCCCCCTCCCAGCAAGCGTAAAAGACACAAGGAAACTCTTTCCAAGTCCTGCCAAGTTCTCTCCCACCTGCAATTTCTCCTAAACTAGACCGCTGCCCCCCCCCCCCCCAAAAAAAAAAAAAATGCACGGCCTGACAGCCTTAGATGCAAAGTAAATTAAATCGAACAAAAACATACAAATTAGATCAATGGCTTATCTAGAAATAAAACGTGCAAGATTCTTCATCGAAAACGCAGGTAGGGATGCAAGCATGCCTTACCTGTGCCTCGGTCGCCTGGCCATCGGGAAGAGGAGGAGGAGCAGGAGGCGAAAGCAGTCTGCAAAGTGCTCCACCGCCACTGCCAGAATGAAGTCCAGCAAGAGAGAGAGAGAGAAGCAAAAAAGGAGGAGGAGGAAATAAGTTGCAGTGAGAGGAGTACACTACATTATACTAAACAAAAATTCCTTCAAACAAAGGGCTCTCGGGCACGCCCCCTCCCGCCAAATGTGGCGCGCGAGTTATGCGCATGCGCAGCTGCCCCCTCGCCCTCCCACCTGGATTCTGGTCACTGCTGGGCAGGAGAAGGCGCCTTTTCCTGTACAATCCCCGCTCTAGGGGCTAGGGAAAGGGCTGGCCATCTACTTGTCGAGCACACACGTGTTTTCACTCCCCCCCCCCACTCTTTTTTTTTCTCATTTTGCAAGTAAGTACACGACCCAAAAGCGCTTCTTCATTCTGTGCAGCCTTTTCCTAATACCGACTCGCATGCACACACGCGCACCTTGTTGCGCACCCCGTAAAGCGCTTAATAGACACCCCGGTCCCCACAAGCTCCAACATCTCCCTTCTATTTTAAAGAATACAAAAGAGCTAACTAGGAGCAGGTCGTAGGAAATCGGTTCCCCTCGCCCCCTCAAGACAATTTAGGAGGCGGGAGGAAAATCTAGGCACCCGGATCAGATCGTAAGACCAAATAATAATAATAAAAAGAGTGGGGAATGCAGCGAAGGATGGCAAATCTTAGGGGCTTTCTGTTTCACTTGCTCGTTGGATTTTTGCTGTCGCTCTTAGCAAGGTTTTTGCATCTGTAAAATGGGAAGATTCGAGGAGATGGCTTTGACCGTGAGCCAGGCATTGGCCGCTTCCAGTAAGTCATTTTTCGCGGGCTAAGGGCTAGAACGTAAAAGTTGCAAGTTAGATCCGGGGCAGCAGTGTAGTATTCTGAATGCTCCTGTAATAAACTTTTATAGCACTTTTCCAGTGTGTGGAGCCTCGGCAGCTGAGTTTGTTTTATGGCATGCCCTGCCCCTGCGCCTTTTTTTATTCTGTACAAACTTAATTGTTTTATACTTGATGGGGTTAAGGGTAACTTTGCAGCGGATGAGATCTTGCGGTAGCTATTAACCACTCCTAAAAGAGTTATTGCCGCTGCAGCAAATTTTTTTTTCCAAAAGTATCTGTAAAATGTGCAGGGATGACCCAGATTGAATCTCTAATAAGTGATCCTGTGTAACGTCTGTGAACTGAGGTCTGAGGGTTCTCTTTTTTTTTTTTTTTTTCAGGTTTCAGCTTCTGTTCAACAAGACTGAGACAGTTTTACAGTTCTCGGTAGACGTTTGCATTGCATGTTTCATTTCAAATACAGTACAGGTTTTGTTATATTAAGTTTTCCTTCTGTAGATTTAAATACATTTTCATAGAGCAACGATGTGCTTTAAGGAGTTGTGGGGTTTTTTTTCCCCCAAAGGCTGAGCAGGTGAAGTACACTTATCCCTCTGTATTCGCTATCGCGGTTTCAGCACTCACGATTTGGCTTATTCCCAATTTTTCACATGCTCCTCCCCCCAAAATTACATCATGAGTAAAGTACCTATACTATACCAATAAAAAAGTTTGGCGCTTACCAGCTTTCACTCAGAAAATCGCTGCTTCCATGCTTTCACCCACAAAATCGCTGCTTCCAATTTTCACCCTCAAATCATTGCTTTCCAGCGTGCACAGAGAAAACCGCTACTTGCGTGCTATCAGCCTGAAAATCGCTGCTTTCTTCACCGATATTGCCTCTCCTTCAGGAACAGGTCAGGTCTCCCACCATTGTTTGGTATTCGCGGTTTCAATAGTAATAACGGTGGCTGTTACAAAAAACCGCAAATAACATATAAAAAGTTATTTGCAATTTTTCCATATTTGCGGTTATGTCCTGCCCCTAACCACCACGAATACGGAGGGAGGAGTGTATGTTATTTGCAATGTGCCCTGCAGGTGCCTTCTCATTAATAGGAGTATTGTGTACAGTAGACTCCACTTAAGTGCATGGCCTTCGGACTAGATCTCCACGTGCTCTTAAATGGAGTGTACGCTTAATAGGAGTACGACTTGTCAGTCATGAAATTACAGTACACTGTAGTCAAATGCAATAAAACTTTTATTCAACCAAAAACCCACCATATACAATGTAATATGGTACAGTTGTAGAAAAGTATTGTTCGGTCTAATGCAATAAAACTTTTTTAAAACCAAAAACACTACAGTACTACTACTATTATTAATTATTTCTATAGTGCAACACAGTAATTGTCAACCGTGTCAACATTCTACATTTTACTAAAATAATCAGTCATTGTTTTCTGCATGCAGATTGCACGATTCAGGCTGTGTATCTGACTATTGATGCTGTAAAACTGTCCATAGTCATGGCAGCCATTTATCTCCACATAACAACGTAGTATGTGGAGAGACTTCAGCACGTCTGGGAAGGAAACAATCTCTACAGGTGGTTCATTAGTCGTGATAACAGCAGCAGTATCTTCGTCATCATCAGAGTCTTGGTTGTCTGCAGTATCCTTAATAACTTTACAGATATCGGCATTAGAGCTGTCAGATGATGTGAGCAGATCGTTGTCAATGGCAACATACAACATAAACTCTTGTGACGTGAGTCCAACTGGGAGCTCAATGGACGAAGTGTCTGCTTCAGTTGTCTCATCAGATGCGTGAACGAAGCTTGCCCATCGATAGCAATTTGAAATCGTTGATGATGAGACTCGACTCCATGCCTCCTGTACTATATGAAGATAGTCGCGCACCGTCATTTTTCTCAGCAGCTCAGGGGCTGGATTCCGTGCTTGCATCAATCACTGCCATTACATATCTTAAGCCGAGTGACCTGTAATGACATTTGAAGTTTGTGATTATCCCTTGGTCCATTGGCTAGATCAAAGAGGTCGTGTTTGGCGACAGAAACACGAGTTTGATGTTGGTTAGTCTTACGTCATTGCTGTGTGCTGCACAGTTATCACACAGCATTACAATGTGCCTCCTACGCTTTCTCATCAGATTGTCAAGCTTCTGTAACCATTCAATCCACAATGTCACTGTCATGCATGCGTTTTTGTTGCTTTCATATTCAACAGGTAGGCGTTTAATGTTTTTGAAGCACTGAGGATTTTGATTCTTCTCAATCACCAGTGGCTCGAGCTTTTCACTATCATCCATATTGCAACTGAGCAGCAATGTCAATCGTTCCTTTGGCACTTTGAAGCCAACAGCTTTGAAGCGTTTGAAAGCCAAAGTTTGGTAAGGGATGGCACGCCAGTAGAGGACCATCTCTTCGGCGTTGAACATGTTACATGGTTCATATCCACCAATGACTGATGGCAACACTTCCATGACCCATCTTTCAACAACAAATTCATCTGCATTTTGTTTTTCGCCATGCTGCTTCTTAAATTTTATGCCATTGCGAACTAGAGGATAAGGGGATTGAGGGGTACAGATAGAAGTAAAGGTAGGTTATAGGAATAGTCAGGGACCACTTCACAGGTCATAGGCCTGATGGGCCGCCGCGGGAGCGGACCGCTGGGCGCGATGGACCTCTGGTCTGACCCAGTGGTGGCAACTTCTTATGTTCTATGTTCTTAAGTTTCAAGTTTAATATATATTTGATTGATCGCTTTATCGGTTTCAAAGCGATTTACACATGATTAAAATTACAATATAAAAGAAGTTTTAAAAATAATTAAAAACAAACGAGACATGGACAGTTACGAGATAAACTGGAAACATTAGGATAAGTAGGGGGAGAAATTACAATATATTTGAGCAGAATGGGAAACAAATAAAGGAAAACACATATGGATGGGATAAGAGAGGGGATAATTGAAAAAATGTTATAGAAAAGAGAATAGAATTGGTTCCAAGACTTGTAAAAAATATATTAAATGAGACCAAATAGTATTAAATAACAAAGGCGTCGTTAAATAAGAAAGTTTTTAGTTTACTTTTAAATTTTTCTAAGTTGAGTTCTTCACGTAGATAATTGGGGAGAGAATTCCAGGTTTGGGGAGCTGTGACTGAGAAGATATACTGCCGACGCGTATTGATTATTTTTAGCGAGGGAATTGTTAATAAGTGCTGTTCATCTGATCTTAAAGTTCTATTAGAAGAATAAGGGATTAATAATTTATGAATAAAAGCCGGAGTTTTAAATAGAAGGGATTTAAATGTGAGTAAGCAAAGTTTGTAAATTATTCTGTGGGCCACTGGGAGCCAATACTCACGTGGATTAAAAACTGGCTGGAGCATAGGAAACAGAGGGTGGAGTAAATGGACAATTCTCAGACTGGAAGGGCGTCACCAGCAGGGTGCCACAGGGCTCAGTGCTTGGACCTGTGCTCTTCAACATCTTTATAAACGATTTGAACATTGGTACGAGCGAGGTGATTAAATGTGCGGACGATTCGAAGTAATACAGAGTAGTGAAGACACAGGGTGATTGTGAAGATCTGTAATGTGACATAATCAAGCTTGAGAAATGGGCATCGACATGGCAAATGAAGTTCAATGTGGATAAGTGCAAAGTGATGCATGTCGGGAACAAAAATCTCATGCACGAATACAGGATGTCCGGGGCGATACTTGGAGAGACCTCCCAGGAAAGGGACTTGGGAGTTCCAATCAACAAGTCCATGAAGCCATCTGCACAATGTGCTATGGCGGCGAAAAGGGCGAACAGAATGCTAGGAATGATCAAGAAGGGGATCACGAACAGATCCGAGGTTATTATGCCGCTGTACCGGGCCATGGTGCGCCCTCACCTGGAGTACTGCGTCAAGCACTGGTCGCCGTACATGAAGAAGGACACGGTACTACTCAGAAGGGTCCAGAGAAGGGTGATTAAAATGGTTAAGGCGCTGGAGGAGTTGCCGTATAGCGAGAGATTAGAGAAACTGGGCCTCTTCTCCCTTGAAAAGAGGAGACTGCGAGAGGACATGATCGAAACATTCAAAATACTGAAGGGAATAGACTTAGTAGAGAAAGACAGACTGTTCACACTCTCCAAGTTAGGGAGAACGAGAGGACACTCTCTAAAGTTGAAAGGGAATAGATTCCCTACAAACATTAGAAACATAAGGAAATTCTTCACCCAGAGAGTGGTAGAAAACTGGAACGCTCTTCCGGAGTCTGTTATAGGGGATAACACCCTTCAGGGTTTCAAGACAAAATTGGAAAAGTTCATGCCAAACTGGTAAGACTGGACTCATTTGGAGCACTGGTCTTGACCTTGGGGCAGCCACGTGAGCGGACTGCTGGGCAGGATGAACCATTAGTCTGACCTAGCAGTGGCAATTCATATGTTCTTATGGCCCCACTCACCTGTTGGCAAGCATGGCACCGACTCTCCAGGAGCTGGTCCGGTCTGAGTTGCTCACGGCACTGACCACTCCTCTCACTGCTACTCTACCGGTGCGGACATCCTCGACGCAGGACTCGAGCATTCTACTTCAGCACCGATCCTCCTCGGCTAGATCTCGAGAGGCTACTCCGGCACAGTCAGGCAAAGTCTCTTGTAAATCTAAACATTTAGAGACCTCGACACTGATCCCATCATTCTCTTTTCAGAGACTCAGATTTATTGGGGGGATACTGAGCCTGAAATGCCATCAACTACCGATGAGGACTCTTCTGCTTCTGGATCACCTCGACGTTCATCTACTAGAGCCTCTTCTCCTTCAGAAAAACTTTCTTTTTCCAAATTTTTGAGACAGATGGCACATGATCTGGATGTTTCTTTGGAGGCTGATTCCAAATACAGCAAAGAGTATTTGGACATACTTGATTATGATCTTCCTCCTAAGGAAATGTTAAAGCTTCCACTCCATGCTATTCTTAGGGAAACTTTCTATAAAAACCTTGAGACTCCTCTCTCTGTGCCAATGGCTCCTAAACGTTTGGAATCTCTTTTTAAGGTGGTCCCCTTGCCTGGCTTTGATAAGCTTCAATTGCTCTATGAGTCTCTTGTGGTTGAATCCACTTTAAAGAAATCCTTTGGGGCAAGTGTGTATGCGTCTGTTCCTCCTGTTAGAGAAGATAAGACAATGGACAAATTTGGCAGACATCTGTACCAAAACTCAATGTTGGCAAACAGAGCATCCAATTATACCTTTTTCTTTTCCTGTTACATGAAGTATCTTCTTAAACAATTTTCATCATTTCAGCAATATGTACCTTCACATAAAGCCAACAAATTTCAATCTCTGTCTCTGCAACTTCGAAAGTACATGGTGAGATCTGTTTATGACACTTTTGAACTCTCATCTCGAGCAGCAGCTATGTTGGTGGCAATGAGATGTCTGGCATGGTTACGTGTTTCAGACCTTGACGTTAACCACCAAGACCGTCTAGCCAATTCTCCATGCCTTGGTGATGAGCTCTTTGGAGCCTCCACTGACACTGCCACCCTAAAGCTGTTGGCTCATGAAACCAGATGGGATGTGCTGGTTAAGCCCAAAAAGAAGCCTCCACCTGCTCGGCCTTTTAATCCTGCTTCTTCTTACCAACGCAGATATGCTGCCAAGCCTACTCCTCAGGCACCTCCTCAGCCTTGTAGACAGCGACAACAGCCACGTCAACAACCTAAACAACTGGCTGCTCCTCAAAAACCTGCACAGCCTTTTTGACGTGCTCCTTCAGAGCATAGCCAGCATTCCTCTGCTACTTTCTCTGCCTCAACCCATAGGGGGACATCTTCAGATTTACATCAGTTGCTGGGAGCTCATTACATTAGGGATTTGGGTCCTCAACATCATTCGTCAAGGGTATATTCTTCATTTTCACACCCTTCCACCGGACCATCCTACAAGAGAGTCTGCTTTAAATCCAACGCAGTCCTCTCTTCTACTCCAGGAGGTTCAATCCCTGCGCCGGCGAAGAGTTAAAGAGGTACGGGGTAAGGGGAGGCATGGCGGGTGGGGGAAGGGAAGGAGTGGAGAAGAGGGCAGGAGCACCACTGTCCCAGGCACCTCCTTCCCTCGCTACACTACTAGTTAGATAGATATACATTTTATCTAGATAGATATTCACACCATACCCCTCCCTATCTTACATACATCCACTTACAGTTTTGTTTTTTTAAATACTCTACATTTTTATGTAAATTCTTCAGGTATTTTTCAAAACTACATTTTAATGTAAATTTCTCATGTATTTTTAGCCCAGGCTTAGAATCAGTTCTCATAGAGAAAATACGAGCACAAATTCCCTTTCAACTGTATGTATCATGGTGAGCATATTAACATTTATTAGTTACCTAATTCAAAAGAGACTCTAGGTGGCGTACAATAGTTGAAACAGAGCTGTAATGCAAAAGCAAACAAATGAAACTAAGTACAGTACTGTAATTGGATATACAGTACTCTCATATTATGAGCCCATCTTAAAACCATGCCCCAGACATAGCAAGCAAATAAAAACAAACAAGTGTGAAGTTATTTCCCTAAATAGAAATGAGACAACCATAACTAAAAGCATAAAAAGTGTATCCTAAGCATAAGTACAAGCATAAGAACAAGTCTTTTACAACATTTTTGGAAGCAGAGATAGGAGTTGGATTACAGGGTATTCTGCAGAAAACAAAAGCCCTTGCTCTTCCCTAAATAAAGAGGGGGTTTATAGGGGGAGAACTGTTTTTGTCTCAGCTGTTATATAAGGCTTGTCTGAGAAATGTAAGGGGAGAGGATAATTAAGAGCATGTTTGTGTGTGTGTGTTTTAAGATTAAGGGCCTCTTTTATGAAGCCATCTAGCACGGGCCGCTGCGGGGCTTTGAAAAAGAGGCCCTATATAATAATGCTGTTGTACTGGTTCCTGGGGATTGGAGGAGAGCGGATGTGGTCCATATTCACAAAAGTGGTCACAGGGATGAAGCCCAGAAATAGCTAGGAAGAAAAAATTAAAAAAATTTAAATTGAATCAGATTGGGCAGACTGGATGGACCATTCGGGTCTTTATCTGCCGTCATCTACTATGTATACAGCTTTGATTGCTTCACCTGAGACAAGCAGGAGTTTTATAAGAATTTTAAATAAATAGGAATGCTACATAATCTGATTACCATAATTTTAGTTGTGGTTTTTTTTTCTATATTTTTAATCTCTGATGCAGGGAGGCAGCATTTAACATAATCTGTATATTTAGCACTCCTGTCCATATAGGTAAGGGACAGGGTATTCAATACATATACTGTATATTTATTTACACATGAGGGAGAATTCTATAAATCAGGGGCGCCCACACTTTTTTGGCTTGCGAGCTACTTTTAAAATGACCAAGTCAAAATGATACTTGGTTTTATATACCGAGACTTCAATCTAAGAGTGCTCGGCTCGGTTTCCAATAGTTAGATTAAGCTGAGAGAAAACATATCAATTGGATCTTAAAAGGGTTAATTACCAAAGTGTTTGGCGAACAAAGTAGTTTTCAAAGCCTTGCGAAAGGAAGAAAGGGAGCTGAAGCGTCTTAGGAAAAGTGGAAGATCGTTCCAAAGTTGTGTGAACTTAAAGGACAAAGAGAGGCCAAAGATCTTGGTTCTTTTGAAACCTTTACTGGATAGGCAGGAAAGCTTAAATTGTTGATCTCCTCTTGCAAAAGAGAATCTATAAAGTTTCCAAGATAAAGGAACTAAAGGGATGAAAATACCTAGAAGAATTTTAAAAACAACACAGGCGGTGGCCATGCAGTGAGCAGGGAGGCTGTGTTTTTCCAGAGCTCCGTAGCTCTCCCTCACACCTGCCTATTTTGAGCTACTTTTCTGCTACAAATATCGACCCGATTTCTGGATCTATTAGGGCTGCTTACTCGTATGGACAAGTTTGTCCACAAAAACGGAGCTAATATGGCCACTAAGAGTGGAAAAAAGGATGGGACCTGCGGTAAGGCCCAACTGCTGAAGCAACTGCTGAAGGAAAAATGGTGGGCCCAGCCGAGGAACCGGATACAGTCAGCAACGCGTTGGTGGTGAAACTCACAGAGACTGTGGTTCTAGCGCTCAGCTCGCCGCTGGATAGAGTGAACAAGACTCTGACCACTTTATCCACTACGGTGAACGAGTTTACTGCCCGGATGGCTGAGGTGAAAAATCGGGTCAGCTCCGTGGAAGATTCCCTGACTACTGTACAGGCGGAGCTTGCTATGTTACAGCGCAAACTTTCTACATGCGAGGACAAACTCGAGGATTTCGAGAACCGCTCTGGACGAAATAATCTTCATCTTGTGGGTATCCCCGAGGTTGTGCTGGACGCTACGCTGGCTGCAGTATTGGAGAAGTGGCTTTCGGCCGAGCTCCTTGACACTGCCACTCTGGGCCCTTTGCGGATCGAGCAGGCTCATAGGCTGGGCAAGAAATAAGAAGGAGCTGCTCGGCCGCGCATTGTGATCCTGCGCCTTCTCAATTTTGTTATAAAAGACCAGATTATGAAATCCTATCGGAAGCGAAAGGATCTTACTTTCCAGAATCAGAAGATTCTTCTTTTTCAGGACTATTCTGCTCAGGTGGCCTCTCTCCGGAGGGGATTTTCGCCAGTATGCAAGCAGCTGATGGAAAAGAATGTGCGTTTAACCTTGCAGTTTCCGGATAAACTACGCGTGCTCTACAATAGCCAGCTTCATGTGTTTGACACGAGTGAAGCAGCTCAAGCTCAGCTACGACAATGGTTTCCTATCCAGGGGGGACCGGCTTGATTTGCCCTTCCATGGAAAAACTCCCATGCTGCTGGTTGGGGGGTCATTTGATTCCTTTACTTTGTGGTCTCCTACTTTGATGGGAGGCATTCCGGTGTCTCTGGTGCCTGTCTGTGGGTTGGCGCTGGTTACTCCTCTGTTTTGGTTCTACTGATATCTTGAGTGAGCCTTTTTGGTTCGAGGCTTTGGACTTGATATCTTATTTACTGTTCTCTTTTTGTTCATCTTTATCTGGTTACTGATCATATGGGTCTGGTTACTTGGGCAGGGGGAGGGGGGGCTACTAGCATGTGGGCAGCCCTGGTTAGTATGGTATGGTGGATGGTAGTGAGTACAAGGGGGGAGGTCGGGTGTGGTTGGGGGGAGCGGGGTTGGAAGGGCTGGGGCGGGTGGAGTGGGGAGTGGATATGCATGTATTTGGGGTGAGTGTGTGTGTGATGTGTGTCTGCCAGGGTGAGGGCTGGGCGCCCTGGCAGTGGTTTTTGAGTGTTCTATGTATACTCTCTTTCTTACTGGGTCCCTGACCTCTAAGAGAGGCCTTCGCTGTGTATCCTGGAATGTATCAGAGATAAACTCTCCGATTAAGAGAACTAAGATACTTCAGTGTTTGGCTCGCCATAGGGCTGATATTGTGGGACTGCAGGAGACTAAACTCTCCATGCCTGAGCATGATAAGCTGAAACGTTCTTGGGTTGGGCAATGTTATCATGCCTCCTCGTCCAGAGCTAAGGCAGGGGTGGCTCTGCTTATCTATAAATCTATTCCATTTCATATGACCAAGGCTCTCTCTGACACTGAGGGGAGATATGTGGTGGTTCTGGGCACATTATACCAGAAGAAGATGCTCCTGGCATCCATATATGCCTCTAATGCTGCCCAGCGTTCCTTTTTGAAGAGGCTCTTGGGCATTCTCCTTCCTATGCAGGATGCATCTTTGGATACTATGATTCTTTTGGTGGATTTCAATTCAGTTATGGTCCCAGGTGTGGATAGCTCTGGGGGGTCCTCGCGCATCTCCCCTAGGTCTGATAATGGCTTGCTTGCCTTTTTGCAAGTCCTCGATCTGGTGGACGTGTAGCGTACATTGCACCCTGGAGACCGAGACTTCACACATACTTCAAGGGCACATCTCACTTCCTCAAGAATTGATTATATTTTTCTTTCTAGCACTTCTTTCCAACATGTTTCTGGGGCAACTATTGGTGTTTTGGCTGTCTCTGATCATGCGCCCATATGGTTAGATTTAGTGATGGGTGGTGGGACAGCTGGTGGTGGAGGTAGATGGAGGTTCCCTGTAGATCTCTATCATGACCCTGATTTTGCATCTTTTTTTGTGCAGCAATGGCAGGATTATGTTTCTTTTAACAAGGGGCATGTTGGGGAGGGTGAACTCTTTTGGAGTACAGCTAAAGCTGTGCTGCGGGGTGCCATCATAGCGTATAGCTCTTGGTAAGATTTTGGAGCTGGAGAAGAGGGTGAAGCTCAGTCATAAGTTGTTTATTCAGTCTCCCACACAGCAGCACAAGCACAATTTGTATACTGCCCAGACGGCTTACAATGCCTTCTTGCAAGAACGCGCCCGGTGTTCTCTCTTTTATTACAAGTATAAATTCCATCGGTTTGGTAATCGCCCTGGCAGACTGCTGGCGAATTTGACTAAAGCTTGGAGTGGCCCATCCTCGATCTCCTCTTTGCGCACGGCGGACGTAGGTATTGTTACACAGTAGTTGCAATTGGAATCTCTGTTTGTGCAATACAATCAAAAACTTTACACGGCAGAAGTGGTGAATCAGGAGAGGTTAATTGAGGGCTTTCTTGACTCTTTGGGATTGCCTAGGTTGACTGCTGCTGATGTTACTTCCTTGAGCCTTCCTATATCTAGGGAGGAGGTTCACCAAGTCATTAGGAGGCTCCCTCTTGGCAAATCACTGGGCCCTGATGGGTTTAGCGGTGAATTTTTTTGGCTCTTCTGTGGCTATGTTGCTGACCCACTTTGTCGATACTACCACCAGGCCATAGACCGGAGTCATTTTCCGGCAGTAGCCAATCAGGCTCTAATTACTGTTCTGCTCAAACCGGGCAAAGATCATAGTCTGGTCGAATCGTATCGACCTATTTCTTTAATTAATGTTGATTTAAAAATCCTAGCAAAAATTTTGGCAGACCGCTTGGCTCCTCTTATTCCCGCTATGGTGAAGGAAGATCAAGTCGGTTTTGTGCAGGGCTAGCAGGTGGGTCACAATGTATGCAAGTTGTTATTGGCCATGGCCCATTGTGAATTTCATCAGATCCCTTCTCTGGTCATTAGTTTTGACTCGGAGAAAGCATTTGATCGGGTCGAGTGGGCGTTCCTCTTTCCCTTATTAGAATGTTATGGGATCTCAGGGTTTTTTCTTCAAGTTGTACGATGGTTGTATTGTAACCCCACAGCTGCAGTGTTGGTCAATGGTTGTACTTCTCTGGTGTTTCCTTTGGGGCGGGGGACACAGCAGGAATATCCGCTCTCCCCGCTTTTATACATTTTGTTTTTAGAACCCTTATTGATTCAGCTTCGACAGCATCCGGATCTATCGGGGGTGGATGTGGGGGGTTCGTCCATCCGTTGCTTGGCCTTCGCTGATGATATCATGGTGATCCTCACTCGGACAGAGATTGCCCTGTTATCGCTATTGGAAAAGTTTTGTAGTTTTGGAGTGATTTCTGGATTGAAGCTCAACGTTTCTAAATCAGAGGCTATGGCGTTACACCTTGATGTCTCTGCTGTATGGCCTATTTTCCCCTTGAAAGAGGCCCCTATTCAGGTCAAATATTTGGGCATCTACGTTCCTTCGCTCTTGCGCAAGTTGTATGATTTTAATGTAGGGCCCTTACTTAAGAAATCTGTTGAGCTTTTGCATCTATGGGGTGCTCTCCCCATATGGTTGGCGGGGAGTATTTACCTTTATAATATGATGTTGATACCCCGCTGGTTGTAACTTTTGCAGACTTTGCCTCTCTGGTTGAAACGTCGTGATTTGGATATCTTACACAAGGAGCTCCGTATGTTTTGTGGGGTGGCAGGCGGCCTCGTATACCTCTACAAGTACTGATGTTACCTGTTTCTAAAGGTGGATATGGCCTGCCAGATCTTAGGACTTACAATCTAGCTTGTGGGTTGCGGGTGTTGCAAGATTGGTGCCTTGAAACTTCAGTAACTCTGACTTACTCGCTTGAACGGGACTTGGCTCTCCTGGCGGGGTTGTATGTTCTCCATGCTCCTTCTGTGCGCTTACCTCTCTTCCTCAGGAATCACATCGTTTGGGCTTATATGCGGTGGGGTTGGAAATTATTGTGCAAGAAATTATCTGTGAATTTTAGTGTGACTCCTTAACTGCCCCTTGTGGGGAATTTGGATTTTGCCCCGGGGACTGAGACGCGTACCTTTTTAGCTTGGCATGCGCGGGGAATTAAACGGGTGGGAGATCTATTGCATGAGCGGGGGCGTAATCTTACTCCCTCGGAACTTATGTCTTTGTATGATCTTGATTTGGTAGATATATTTGGGAATTTACAGGTTCAACATTATGTGTTCAGTTTGGACACCTCTGCTTTGACGGTAGATATTTCTGAGCGACTGGGATTGTGTTTAGCTCTGTGGGAACCTGTGGCCCCTCGATTGGGATACTACACCAAGATTCTTTTATCCCTTTGCCCTGACACTCAGTTTTGCCGTTTGGCTCAGGCCTGGAATTTGGATCTGCAGGTAGACATAGCGCCTGACGTAATTTCCTATGGCTTTGGTCATATAGCACTGGTATCTTGGAGTATGGTATATCGGGAACAGGAATATAAGCTTTTGCATAGAACTTTTATTTTTCCATTGAGGGCTTTCTGAGCAGGCTTTTCTGAGCGGGATGCATGCCCTAAGTGTGGCCAATCCGGTGCCACATTGGGGCATATGTTCTGGGCTTGCCCTTGGGTACAACTGTTTTGAACATGGGTGTGGACTTACCTTTAGTCTATTTTGTCGCCCTTACCAGTATATTCTCTGTAGCTCGCTCTTTTTTATGCAGCCAGTGATATGGGGGGGCATGCCTGGGGGGCATCGTTTTTTTGTGCACAAGGCCTTATTGTTGGCTAAGCGGGTGATCCTGGTGTTTTGGCGGGTACCTGCTACCCCATTGGCAGTTTCTTTTTGAAATGGCTCTGCTGGAACGCAGAGCGGTTTCAGGCAGGGTGCTGCTTGGCTGGGATCGGTTCCAAGAGATTTGAGAGGCGTACTGGGCAGGCTTGCCTCATAGATTGAGGAGTTTACTGCTTAACTCTTAGTTTGGGCCGGGACTCCTCTTTCTTCTTCTTTTGTCCCCTTTTTCCTTTATTATCCTCTCTCCTTCTTTTTGTCTTCTTCTGTTCTCTTTCTTTCCTTCTTCTCTTTCTTTTTTCTTATCTCTCTTGCTGCTAATGTAGACCGCACACTCACATCTCCTGTGCACTTTTGGTGCATGCTAGTTTTTTCCCCTCTTTCCATGTAATCCACTCGGGGGTGGGATGGGTTAGGCGGGGGGTATGGCGGATAACATTGAAAATTCTGATGCTGGGCAATTAGTATCATGTATTTTGCTTTTGTTTTGCACTTGATTGTATGTACCTTGATTGTACGATATTCTGCTGTATTATCTTTTTCCTTTGTTGATGATGAATGCCTTTTTTTTGTATGATCCTTGCTTTTTGCTCAATAAAGAGATTTGCAAAAAAAAAAAACCAACACAGGCACACTTGAACTGGACTCTAAGATATATAGGGAGCCAGTGGAGGTTGAAAAACAGTGGTGTCACATGATCAAACTTGCACTTCCCAAAAATCAGCCTAGCAGCAGGATTCTGGACCAATTGTAATCTGGAAAGACAAGTTTTTGTAATACCGAGGTAAAGGGCATTACAATAGTCAAGATGAGATAAAATAATCGATTGGACCAAAATGGAAAAGTGGTGTTTGTGAAAAAGATGTCTAACTTTTCTCAGCATGCATAGATTGAAAAAAACATTTCTTAATAACGGAGCTGATCTGGTCCTTAAAAGAAAGCGAGGAGTCAAAAAGAACCTCCAGGATCTTAGCAGAAAACTCGATTTGCAGAAGAGAACCAGATATCAATGCTACAGAGCTAGGAAGGCAATCAAGTTTAGGGCCTAGCCACAATAATTTTGTCTTAGACGCGTTAAGTTTCATCTGAACGGATTGGGCCCACATGTGGATTTTGGAAATGCTAAGATTTACTTTAGATGCTAAGTCAGTAATATCCGACTCAATCTATATCAAAATAAAAATGTCATCTGCATAAGTAAATAAGGTTTCATGAGTGGACAGCTCAAAGCTATTAAGAGTAGTCATATAAATATTAAATAATATTAATTTAAAAAAAACGCAAAGCACACTGTACGCAGAGAAAATGTTATTTATCATTTGTATTTGGGGTTTATATCAGAGGTCAAGGCAGATGATCAAGGCAGTAACAACTATACAAAAATAGACAAATATACCCCCTCCCCTTTTACTAAACTACGATAGCGGTTTTTAGCGCAGGAAGCTGCACTGAATGCCCTGCGCTGCTCTCGATGCTCATAGGCTCCCTGCGCTAAAAACTGCTATTGTGGTTTAGAAAAAGGGGGCCATAGTGCAAAATATAGACATCAGATATAAATTCTCAAAACGGACATATTTTGATCACTAAATTGAAAATAAAATCATTTCTCCTACCTTTTTGTCTGGTGATTTCATGAGTCTCTGGTTGCACTTCCTTCTTCTGTAAAGTCAATATTTCTTTCTTTCTGCCTTTCTTTCTCTCTCCCCCTGCCTGCCTGTCTTTCTTTCTCTCTCCCCCTGCCCCCCTCTTTCTTTCTGCCTTTCTTTCTCCCCTGGCCCCCCCCTCTTTATTTCTGCTTTTCTTTCTCTCCCCTTGCCCCCCAAGCCATCGTGCCGATTTCTCCACTTCCCAATTATTTCCCTACCCCCACCCCCAAGCAGCCAATGTGATTTCTCCCTGCTGCTTCCCCGAGCCAGGCCTGACGCGTACAAGCGCCGGACTCACAAAACGTCACCTCCGGTGTCAATTCTAATGTCGGGGAGGAAGTTCTAGGCCAGCCAGGCAGCGATTGGCTGGCCCAGAACGTCCTCTCCGACGTCAGAATTGACGTCGGAGGTGACGTTTTGTGAGTCCGGCGCTCATACGCACCATGCCTGGCTTGGGGAAGCAGCAGGGAGAAAAAGATCGCAAAGGCAACACGATCGACTCGTTGCCTTTGCGATCGACCATTTGGGCACCCCTGCTATAAATCATGCTCAGAATTTGTCGCTGGAAAATATCAGCGCCAAGTGCAATTCTATAAAAGGCACATGCCCTTCATAGAACCACCCTTCCCCCCCAAAACTCCCTTTTTATGAAGCCATATTAGGCTTTTTTTATTGCTGGCCACGGCAGTAATAGTTCCAACGCTCATAGAATTCCTATGAGCGTCGGAGCTAATATCACCACAGCTGGCGATAAGCCTAACATGGCTTCGTAAAAGTTGGGGGGGAGGGGGTAGTACTGATCCCCACACCTAACTTTAGGCACAGGTGTTTCAGCAGCATGCCTACAATGGAGGTCATTTTATAGGCAAATGAAGTATGTAGAATCACATTTTATAGATGTAAAGAGGGTGGGACTTGATATACCGCTTTCTCTGTGTGATTACAATCAAATCAGTTTACATATTGTTGTAAACCGCCTCGAACTATTATGGCTTTGTCGGTATATAAGAATAAAATTATTATTACTTATTTTATACCTGGGGCAATGAAGTGTTAAGTGACTTGCCCAGAGTCACAAGGAGCTACACTGAGAATTGAACTCACAACTTCAGGGTGCTGAGGCAGCTGCTCTAATCACTAGGCCAAAATATAAATGGCAATTCTGTACCTAGGTACCTGTATTTGCATCTACAAGTGCAAAATTTAATTTAATACAAAGTATTTATACCTCACTACTTTCAGTCACATGACTTTATAGTGCAGATCACAACAGCATAAACAAGATAAACAGTTACCCTATTCTTCCCTTCCCCCTCCACTCAACTGTGACACTTAAAAAGGAAAAACATTAAGGGGCTCATAATCAAAAGAGAAATACATCCAAAAACCAACTTAAGTCGGCACTTGGACGAATATTTCTCAAAAACATCCAAGTGCCAATACTAAAAACGGGTTTTGGACGTATTTCTAAACGACCTAGGCCTTCATAGTGCCGCTGAACGACCAAAGCTAAATGGGGCGTTTCAGGAGGAGTGTCGAGGGTGGGAGTTGGGCGGGATGTGGGCCGCCTTATACTTAGTCGTACAGCATGTATAACCGAAAGTTATACAGCCCACGATCGACGGAACTTGGACGTTGTGACTTAGACCATGTAAAACCTTGTCGTTTCTGCTTTCCTTATCTTCTTGTAACTCTCTTCCTTTCATCCATTGTCTACCCTCCTCCAATGGTCCGGCATCTCTCTCCTCTCATCTTCCCTCTCCCACACCCCCATGGTCTGGCATTTCACTCTCTCCTCTCCCTACCCCCCACTTCCAACAGCATCTGCCCCCTTTCACCTAAACTCACCAGATAAGCACTGCAAACACATAAAACAGACCTCCACTCACCAGTGATCACCGACCCCCCCCACCCCCATAAAAATATTAATCACATCTTTAAATTTCAGCCTCCAGACCATCATCTCCTGGCAGCCGGGCATAGGAAAGCCTAGTCGTCCAGCACAGAGGCAGCTTAAGTCATCTTGGGGGTGGGTTAGAGACCCATGGAGAGGAGGACCCATGCCCATAAGCCCCTGTAATCACTGCATTGATATTGAAATGTGCACTCCCCTATACACCCCCAAAACCCTTTTGTACTGGCATATAAGTGGTTCCTGCAGCCATAAGGGCTATTGGGGGTGGTAGATAAGTGGGTCTAGGGGATTCTGGAGGTGGTTTGGGGGGGCTCACCATAACCTATAAGGGAGCTGTAGTGAGGAGAAGACATGGCACCATTTTTGTGAAGTTCACAGCAGTGTCCTGTAAGGTGCCATGTCTGGGTGTTCAATCCATCACTTTGCAGACCCCTCCCACTTCTAACAGGGCTTGTTCTAGGCGTTTTGGACTTGGACAAAAAGTTGGACGAAAATGTGGTATAAAAATGGACGATTTAGTGGCTTGGATGATCAGATCGGCAGGACGTATAATTAGACGATTTTTGAAACATAAAAAAGTTAGACGTATTTTTCGAAAATGTGTCTTAAGCTGTTTTTTACTTTGGACGACTTATGAGATGGACGTAAACGGACTTAGATGTCCCTTTCGATTATGCCCCTCCACGTAAATAACTACATCTTCAAACGGCAACAAAAAACAGTAAAACCTTGGTTTATGAGCATAATTTGTTCCAAAAACATGCTTGTTATCCTTCACACTCTTACACAAAGCAAATTTCCCCATAAAAATAATGGAAACGCAGGCGATTCGTTCCATAACCCAAAAACTTTAATACAAAATACTATATGCACTTGTATTTCAAACCTCGCTCATTTAGAAGAGCCACTACACTCCCGCAGCGTCAGAGAGAAAAGAACCATTGGCTCAGTTGTGATGATGTGATTTATGTATACTGTATGTACTTGAATTGCTTGTTTATCAAGTTAAAATTTAATAAAATGTTTTGCTTGTCTTGCAAAACACTTGCAATCCAAGGTTTTGCTGTATTGTATAATCACTAAGCACTTTAAAATTCTCAGGGATCCAGTTCCAAAACTTTGGAACCCCTGAAAACATGAACTTTGCATTCGCAACAAACAAAACTCCTTTTCAAATGGCAATGCCAGATTATGGGAAGTGCCAGAGTGTAACACTCAATGAGAGTGATAAGGCAACAAAAGAATAGCACTTAGCGCCGATTCCCGCACCAAGATCTGGGTGCCAGACTTACGCCTGCTGGAACCTGGTGTAAATCCCAGCACCCAAGCTGGGCGTGGAGAACCATTATTCTGTAACATTGTGCACAACTTTTTGAAATGCCCCTGACACGTCCATGCCCCTCACATGGCCACACCTCTTTTGGATTGCGCACTATCGGATTTAGGCACCCAGTGTTATAGAATAATGTGCAGCCAGATGCACACTCAAATCTCAATTGGTGCCAGTTTACATTAATAAGTAATGTTACCATTTATTTTTTTCATCAAAAGGGACATCTATTAATTGTCAGTCCCGCCCCCAATCCTGCCCTAGCCCTGCCCCAATCCCACCCTAGCCCCACCCCCAATCCTGCCCTCAATTTCTACCATTCATTTTTCATGTACACATATCTTATTAATTCATAATGGTAACCATAAAATTTAAAAAAACTACAAAGCACACTATACGCAGAGAAAATGTTAATTATCATTTATATTTGGGGGGGTTTTCAAAGATGTCAAGGCAAATGACTTTCAAATATGCAATGTCACCTCAGTAACTATAGAAAAATAGACAAATATAGTGCAAAATATAGACAGCAGATATAAATTCTCAAAACTGACATGTTTTGATCACTAGATTAAAAATAAAATCATTTTTCCTACCTTTGCTGTCTGGTGATTTCATGAGTCTCTGGTTGCGTTTCCTTCTGTCTGTGTATCCTTTTTTTCACTCAGGCCCAACAATTGTCCCTTTCTATTCCCTCCATCCTTCCTTCCCATGTCCTTAGTGCCCATTCCTATGTCTTTAGTGCCCCCAGTGCCTCCTTCTTATGTCCCTCTCACTGCCTTCCACACTTTGTCCCACCCCCAAAGCCAGCCTGCCTGCCTGTCTACCTCTCTCCCTCCCTCCCTGGCCAAAGCCAGCCTATTTGCCTGCCTACCTATCTCCTTCCCTCCCTGCCGCAAAAAAAAAAAAAAAAAAGCCTCCCTCCTTCCTTTCCCCCGGTCCGCTGCTATCTTACCACCCTGCTGCTGCTACTGCTAAAGCCGACATGAAGTCTTCTTTCCGATGTCAATTCTGACATCGGAGAGGACATTCTGGGCCAGCCAGGCAGCTATTGGCTGGCCCAAAACGTCCTCTCCGACATCAGAATTGACATCGGAAAGAAGACTTCCTGTCGGCTTTAGCAGCAGCAGCAGGGCAGTAAGATAGCAGCGGATCGGGGAAAGGAAGGAGGGAGGCTTTTTGTTTTTTTGCACGGCAGGTAGGGACAGGAAGTGATCACCTGTCCCGTTGTCCCCGAGCACAGCTTCGGGATGCTGTCCCTGAAAACGGGACATTTCGGCGTCCCAAAGCTGTGTGTGGGGACAATGGGACAGGAGGTCTGAAAACGGGACGGTTCTGTTCAAAACGGGACGTATGGTCACCTTAATTAATAAGTGACTGCTAGCATCCAATTATTGATGTTTAATAGTTCACTGGCCAATTAAGTTGCAAGCGCACACATCGGAAGTGCACTCGAATTTGGATGCCATAAATAGAATCCAGTGGATAACTACTACTCTTTTCTATCATGCTACTAGATGTACACAGCGCTGTATTCAAACACATGAGCACAGTACTCCCCCGGAATTTGCGAGTGTTTCGTTCCATGATCAAAGGTAGGAGAGGGCAGCTGGGGCACCGGCAGGTGCTGACAATCATTCTCAGTATTTTCCGACCGCCTCTTCCTGGTACTAAAGTCAGGCTACACCAATCAGGAGCTGCTTTGACATGCCAGATAGCGTGTCAAACAGCTCCTGATTGGTGTAGTCTGACTTTAGTACCAGGAAGAGGCAGTTGGAAAATACCACAAATTACCGAGTCTGCAATTCGCAAACCGCAAATTCGCAGGGGTTTACTGTATCTGATTGATAGAGCTTACAATCTATTCAGAACAAATAAATAAGACAAATAAGGGATTAGGGAGTTTCATTTATTATGGTAATGATTTATTATGGTAATGGACACTGAACAGGTGAATATGGGGTTAAGAATTAAAAGCAGCCTAATAATGGTGGACCTTTAGCCTGGATTTGAATAGGGCAAGAAAAGGTGCTTGGCATAACAACTCAGGAAGTCCATTGCAGACATGCGGCAGTGTAAGAACAGTCTGGAGTTGGCAGTGGATGAGAAGGGAACAGATAAGAGTGACTTATAAGATAAACAGAGTTCCTGGGTAGGGGTGTAAGGAGAGATAAGAAAGAAGAGATACTGAGGAGCTGCAGAATGAATATACTTGCAACTCAATAAGAGGAGTTTGAACTGTATATGGAACTAGACAGGAGTCAAATAAGTGACTTGCAGAGAGGGGTTATGTCTGCCTAACGACAGTAGTGGAAGATAAGTCATGCTCATGCAGCAGAATTTTGAACAGATTGAAGAGGAGAGAAGGTTTAGTGAGAGACCTGTGAGGAGCAAATTGCAGTAGTCTAAGTGGGAAGTGATGAAATTGTGAATAAGGATTTTAGCAGTGTGTTCAGAAAGGAATGGCCAAATTTTGGTGATGTTATAGAGAAAGAAACCCAATCAAAGAGAAGGGACAGGGGGGTTTGGATCCAAGATGGCCGCGAGTGGCTGAATTTCGGAAGCGTTCATCAGAAGCTCGGTGAAATCGAATTTACCTTTAGTTTCAGCTTGGCTGAGTGACTGTTCTTCATGCCGAAAAGGAGGGGGAGAAGTGCTGCAGGAGCCTCGCAGCGCTCTGGAAATCCCCCGACTATCACTATCGAGCAAATGCTGAATCGGCTTCAGAGGGAGACAACAGCATCAGGGAGTCGCCCGTTGGAACCGGCGATGCAGAGTGACGTCGCTAAAGGGATCCCTGGGCTGGAGGTTACGCTCAGCCCTGATGCAAGAGATACTCCTCTCCAGCCACAGCGCACCAGCTCACCACGGGAACCAGACTTGTCCGGAGAGATAGGGTCTGCTATCCGGGAGGCTCTTTCATCGGTGAGTCTGGAGACAGATATCCCCCAGGACTTTTTGAGTCTAGGGAGAGATACTGAAGCGCTGGGAACACCGGAGAAGAGAGAGGAAAAACAAGACAAACAAACTACATCTTTGGAAGGTGAGAATGGTTCCTTTATGGTAAAAAACCCCACTGAAATTACTATGGAGTCTCTATGGGACTTAGTAATAAAACTGGGGAATACTTTGACTCCACAAATTAAAGAAATGGGAAAGACAATTTACAAACAAGAACAAGAACTAAATAAAATACAAGCAGATATGACTTTAACTAAAACAAAGTTGGAAAAAAATGAACTTGAAATAACGGAGGTTAAACAAGCGCAAGAAACAGTGGTTAAAGATTGTGTGAATATTAGGCGGAAACTGGAAATGATTGGAAATGGCCAGCGAGCCAATAATTTAAGGTTCCTAAATTTCCCTAGGGTCTTATCTATGACACCTAGAGAAATGTTAAAGAAATACTTTTTGGAAGTCTTTTCAGTTTCTGAGGAATTAATTCCGCCCTTTTCCCAAGTATATTATTTGCCTGTCAGAAAAATGGAACAGCAATTGGGTAATCAAGATCAGCAGGAACCACAAATGGACATATCCACTTGATTGGAATCTTCTACAAAGGACTTGGTTACACCAGCAACACTGTTAGTTACTGTTGCTTTAGCACCAGATAAGAACTGGATTATGAAAATGTTCTTTAAAAATAGAACTAAAGAGTTCCTAGGACAAAAAGTACAGATTTTTCCAGATGTCACCAAAGAGACTCAAAAACGGAGAAGGCAGTTCCTATTGTTAAAACCAGGAGTGATTTCAGTGGGGGGAAAGTTTTTTCTTAGATTTCCCTGCAAATGTATTGTTCTTCATGGTGTAGATAAATATGTTTTCTTTGATCCAATGCACCTAACAAATTTTGTGGCTTTGAAACGTCTTGAGAAAGAAAGAACTGGAATGATAACTGACTCATGATTAGGAAACTCCCTCTGATTTCAGCCACCTTGATTTGCTTATTATTGTTATTTTCTTTTTAATTTATAAGTCACTCTATTTTGAAAATCTTGGATTCAAAAATTGGGGACTACAGATTGCTTAAGAGTAAGAGAATATGTTATATGTATTCTTCTTATTATTGTACTTTGGATACAATCTTACTGTACAAGATATAATGCTTGATAATTTTTTGTGTAAAATGATAAATAAATTAAAAAAAAAAAAAGAGAAGGGACAGAAAGATGCTTCAGCTTGTAAGGTAAAATCAAAAGGTAGCTTTTATTCAAAGAGAAACCTCTGAACCTACTGAAATGGGGAGACCCAATACAGCCAGTGTTTTGGTGATGAAACACCTTCTTCAGGGGTCAATTGACATACTTGAACTAGTGAAGAGCTCTTGGTGTCAAAATATATTCTCTATAGTGGCGTACCTAGCATATATGACACCCGGGGCCCATCATTTTTTGCCCCTTCCCGTCTGTACGAAAAACATGATTCTTAGTAACAAGCCACACGTCACATATGAGTACCTAGGAAAAGGCAGCATCTTACATACTGCAGTGAGCAGTACATCAATACACCCATTGTAAAACTAAACAAGCCAGACTAGTACAGATCAATCCTACACAGTCAATCCTAACAGAAAACCATGTATTTTCGAACACAAAGAACGCAGCAAACGCCTTCACCTAGTATGGAATATGTCATCACAAACTAACCCCTCCCCCTTTTACAAAACTGTAGTGTGGTTTTTAGCCACGGTGGTAACAGCTCAGATGCTCATAGAATTATGAGCATCAGAGCTGTTACCACTACGGCCAACGCTAAAAAACGCTCTATAGTTTTGTAAAAGGGGAGCTAAAATAGAAATACATAGACAAAGGTTAAACTGAAGCACCAAGAAGCTGGACTCTGCATACAATGCAACAACACAGAAACAGCGATGCATCTCCCCTAAAGCAAAAAAAATAAATATAATTTTTTTTCTACCTGTCGTTTCTGCTTTCCTTATCTTCTTGTAACTCTCTTCCTTTCATCCACTGTCTACCCTTTTCTCTGCCTCTTCTATATGGCATCTTCTCTCCTTCTTTTCCCCTTTCAGAAACTTTATGCTTCCTCCTTCCATCTCTCCCTTCACCCACATTGATCTGGCATCCATCTTCTTCCCTTCCCTCCTCCAATGGTCCGGCATCTCTCTCCTCTCATCTTCCCTCTCCCACACCCCCATGGTCTGGCATTTCACTCTCTCCTTTCCCTTCCCCCCACTTCCAACAGTATCTGCCCCCTTTCTTTCCCTCCAACCCAATTCCATGCAGTATCCTTCCCCCTTATGTCTCTTTCTCTTTTCCCTGCACACCAATTCCATTAGCATCTGCCCCCTTTCTCTTCCTCCACCACCCTTCCATATCACCCTGACCCCTCTTTCTCACCCTCCACACCCTTCCATACCACCCTGACCCCCTTTCTCACCCTTCACCATGTTTCCAAACCACCCTGACCCCCTTTCTCTCCTTCCACCATCCTGCTATGCTCCTTTCTCTCTCCATCCAAATCAGCAAGGTCCCACAATGACTGCTTCTGCTGTCTCTGTTCTGGAAAAAGTAAGTGACGTCGGAGGGGGGTGGGCCAGTAGATGCAGGGAGTTGTGTCAAGGTCCCACGATGACTGCGGCTGCCTGTCCACCCCCCTCCAATGTCACTTACTTCTTTCGGAGCAGAGGCAGTAGACACAATCATCGTGGGACCTTCCTGTACTTCAGTATGGCTGCCGACTCTGCTCCGGAATAAGTACGGCAGCAGCGCTGAGGTGCTGTTTAGAGCAGCGCGGGAGGTTCTGTACCTGGCCGGCTGTGCACCCCCTTGGAGCGTGCATCCGGGGCGGACCTCCCCCCCCCCTTAGTACACCACTGATTCTCTATGCAGTCTCAAAAACACACGGGAGTCTAAAACATTTTAAGCTTTGACCTTAGATGCTAGTTACCACCTACGTGTTCCCTGCAAATGTGTAGTTCAATTTGAGAAAAACTATTACATCTTCTAGGAGTAGCCTAGTGGCTGATGAAGCAGCCTGAGAACTCAATGAATTGGGTTCAATTCCCACTGCAGCTCCCTGTGACTCTGGGTAAATCACATAACACTCCATTGCCCTGGGTACTAAATAATTACCTGTATATAATATGTAAACTGCTTTGATTGTAATCACAAAAAGGCAGTATACCAAGTTCCATCCCCTTACATATGATCCTAAATAACTGAAAACTTTTCTGGATAACAGATGTCCATTTTAACAGTATTCTTAGGAGCTAGTATGTGGAATATTTACTGTATTGCATGTATCAGCCAAGTTTTTTCTTAATTGATTCTCCCGCTTCTCTTTGGCGAGAGGTTTTATATATATATATATATATATATATATATATATATATATATATATATATATATATATATATATATATATATATATTGAAGTTTCAAAAGTTTATTGAGAAAATACAAACAAATACAAGCCAATACGAATCAAACACAGCATCATAATGTAAGTCCCCAAAACCCCAATCCCTCCACCCACCCCTCCCTTACAGTCTTACAGATAAAACAAACAAAGGCTCTAGTCTGAGTGAAACCCAACACGGTCCTAATATTCGTGGGAACAGACCTGACACGGTCCGTGTTTCGAAAAACACTTCTTCCTCAGGGGTCCCAAATGTTGGTACGTAGAGTATCAGAAAACCAGATTGTATTAAATAAACAAAATCAAACTGAACAGGCCTAAAAATCTTCTGTCTAAGGCGCTGCACTATGAAACACAAAGTGCAAAGTACAGTGCCTTAGACAGGAGATTTTTACGCTTGTTCAGTTTGATTTTGTTTATTTAATCCAATCTGGTTTTCTGATACTCTACGCACCAACATTCGGGACCCCTGAGGAAGAAGTGTTTTTTGAAATACGGACCGTGTTGGGTCTGTTCCCACGAATATTAGGACCAGTTTTGGGATATAATTACTATAGCTCACGTATTCATTTTATATATGTCATATATGTTTTTATGATTTTTTATTGATTTTATTGAATAAATTCCTGCACCCTGTACATTCCCTTGAAGTTTGGTTTAGGTTTTTTGCTTTGCATCTTCACTGCAGTTTTTGTTGGTTTCTTTTGTTTTGCCTTTGGAATTCTCTTCTTATCAACCTCAGACAGCAACATTATCTCCCAAAGTTTAAATCAGGCCTCAAAACTTTTCTTTTCAGAGACACCTCTGCTACTTAGATTACGACACTCTCTTTTGAATTCCATTCTATAAAATTCTGTCTTTTTCTCTTCCTTTCCCTTTCCTGTTTTTTCATCTTTCTTCTCTTCCTTTTCATCTGCAATCTTCTGCCACTGACCCTCTCAGTTTGTCCCTTTCTCCTCTCCTTTTATTTTATGAGATATCCTCTAATTGTTTTTGCCTCTTGTGTCAAGTATGTCTGTTCATTGTTTTTAACAATCCCTGTACATCTTCCATATTTTATATAATTTGTATGGAAACCACTTCGGCTCTTTTGGCGGTATATCAAATATAATAAAACTTGAACTTGAAACTTGTTTTTATATAGAATTGTGTCATTTTTATTTTTAGTTGCTGATTGTTGTATCCTACCAGGTCAGTTTTCATTCATTGTCATTTATTTTGATTGATGTAAATTTATATATATATATATTTAAAGTTTTGTTTACATTTTATGTACACCATACAGTTTTGAAACATATTTTTTTTTATTTCTATTGAGGTATGTTTTGATCATATTTGGTTTTTCTATACAATGTGTGGTTTGGCTGTACCTTTATATATGTATTTATATTTTAGTATTTCCGACCCATTTATAGCCTAAGGGGTTCATAATAAAAAACAAACACGTTCAGAAATAGTCATAAATCCCGCATGCAAGTCCAGATCATGCAGATACGTCCAAGTCGTATAATCGAATGTTTAAAAAAAAATACGTCTAGGACAGCACTTCGTTCATGTGAACATGTCCAAAATAGAGGCGTTCCGTGGGTGTTTTTATGGTCTGAACATTCAAGTACTATAACGAACACTAAGACGATCAAGCTTTGCCGTTTTCCTGGGTGTCTGTACTTAAACCAATTTTAATAACGTATAAGTTAGTGAAAGACTTATTTTTAACCTATTAACGATCTGCCTGTGTGGGAAAGCTTGAGTCAAATGTTGGTGTTAACAACTGCAACTTCTGTCTCATGTCCTACATTGTGACTTGTCATGGACCTATCGACCACCTGATTTTTCTGCCTGAATGCCCATGATCCCTGGTGCGGTTTCAGCGACCTGCCTGCTCTCTTGTATCAGGTAAAGGTCAGTGTCCAGCTCTCTGTGTTCCTATGTGTATATTAACCTAACCTGTACTACTCTACTTCTCTGCTGCACCCGTTTCTCACCCTAAACCCACACAGTTATCTGCCATCTCATCTCCTTGACATTCCTATCCCATATCTGCATTTCTACCTGTCCCCTTCACTTCTAGTTTTACAGACTCACTCACCGACTGTGCTCTCTGTAGCTGTGCTGTAACATTCAGTCTGTGCTGCATGCCTGGAACTTCAGAGGGAGTGCTGATCGTCTCACCTGTGTGTGCCACTCTATAATGTCACTCACAGTATCAAATTCCTTTCATTTTTGTGGATGCAGAATCCCTCTCATGAGTGCCTAAATGTATGTGCCATTTGCGAGTTCAGATTATAAAATACCAGCACTTATGCACATCACTGTTACAAATTTGCATGGATGCTAATTGGGTACTAAGCAGTATTCTATAATCTTTGGGCCTGGCATTTAGCTGGCAGCGATCAGCGTTTTGCTGACCGTTGCCAGTGTTAAAGTCAGAAATTCATTGCCAGGCTATGTCTGACTAACAACATTGAATTTCTGGGTTTCCAGAGTTGGCTAACGCATAGATGGTTAATTGCGATTACAGTACTTATTTGGTTAATTGTTGCCACACAAAGATAGGACTGACTTATATGCGGTCCTACTTATGTGATTACCCTGACTGGGTAACTTGAATAATCAGCACGTAACCATCCAAGTGCTGACTCAGAATGCCCCCAAAATGTATTTATTTATTTAATTTCTATCACATCCTCCCTGTAGCTCAGAACGGGTTACAAGCCAACATTCAGTTTGGCACTAAGGGCCTGATTCTACAAACACACGTCCCAGTTGTAGGTGGCAGTAGGCATCCTACTGCCATCGAATAGCCAATTAGGACACACTTAAAAAAAAAAAAAAAAGCAGACAGGGAAGGCCGCCTATATTGTAGGCGTATGTGGCACACCGACGGAAATACATAGAGATGCTTACAGACACCCAAGGCATGGTATGGTCTCCACCAAAAGTGGCCTTGGGCATCCGTATACGTCCCTACGCATCTCCATAGGCATGAGACAGACGTTTTAAATGTAGGCCTTTAAAATGCTGGCCTACATTTAAGGTGTCTGTTAGTGAAAGTAAATGCAATTCTCTATAGGACACTGATGTGGGATGTGATTGGCAGCCGCTTCTTGCTAAGATGGGTGTCCTTTAGAGAATCAGGCCCTAAATTGTTATTTTCAACAGCACTAACCAGTTAAGTGTCACTGAAAATTAGCGGTTAGCCTTGAACAGATGATTTAGCCAGAGTAATTTCTGGCCAATTGAATCACTTTGAATATCAACTTACATAGAGTACAATTGCAAAGGGGTGTTCAAATGAGCAGAGCATGGGGATCTCCCACAATTATGTGCACATGGTATAGAACAGTGTAATTTATGTGCCAAAGTGCAGCATTTAGGCCTGCCGTAGATATGTCGTAAGTGGATATACCTAAGGGCCCCTTTTACAAAGCCACTGTAGTGAGTCCCAGTGCAGCAAATGCACCGAAACCCATTCAGTCGCTATGGGCTTCAGTGTATTTGCTGCGGGAGAATCACTACCTTAGCTTTGTAAAAGGGTCCTTAAATGTTGACATGTAAATGTCAACTTATGCCAGGGCTCTATACGAAACCTGGACACCCAGATCCTATCACAAAAGTGGCACCTAATGTTTGGCCCCCTTTATGGAAATGCCCCCAGTATGTTTACATATAATTCATAAGAACTGCTATACTGTGTCAGATCAAAGGCCCATGAGGGTCATGTATGCAGTATGTCACATATACTTTACAGAAAAGGCATTTTCTGGGTGTCTATATATATATATATATATATATAGGCTCATTGTTCTAGAATTACTTGTGTATAGAAATCATTCTGTTTCGTGTGGGCTTAAAATTACCTTTGCAACTAGGCTCCTTGTTGAAAATCGTCTTTAGTGCGTTTATTTTTTTGCAGATAATAAGCCAACAGACTGAGTTTTCTCCAGTTATATTACCTCTACATTTCAAGGCAAACCAAGAATGAATAAATAAATAACCTACATAGTGCTTCTTCCTTGTTTTAGATAGTTGAGCTCCCTAGGGCTTGCATCTGATTCAGGACTTTCCAAAAGTCTTGAGGTTTTTCTACATCTGCAGGCAAACTCCTCCAGCAGCTTTTTTCCAGCACCTATCTCCCCTGGCTCAAACAACCTTGCCTTGTGCTGGTTTTGTGTTTTGTTTTTTTCTTTAATAATTGTCTATTGGCACCACCTGGATTCAGATGGTGTAGAGTGCTTCCCCACCCACTGCCTAGGGACATTTTTCAGTCTTTTTTTTTTAACTCAGTCACTTAATCTACTCAGTCACTTTTCCCTGAGGTGGCTATATTTCTCTTCATTACCAATTCCTTGCTGTTTTTGTGTTTAACTTCCCCCGCCCTTCTCAGCTTTTGACTGATATATCTGTTATTCAGGACTGTCAGAGTATATGCTTGATTTTTGGAACAGAAGGAAATAAATTCATTATTCTACCCCTATGGTAACAATTCTATAACTGGGCGCCACAAAATTTGATGCCTAGATGCCTCTCACTGAGCGTTAATTCTTAAACAGCATCTGGACGCACAGATGCCATTAGGAAAAGATAAAGGGTAATGGACTTGATATACTGCTTTTCTGTGGTACAACTAGGGTTACCAGACGTCTGGATTTCCCTGGACATGTCCGGGGATCTAGATGGCTTTTCAAAACCCAACACTTTGTCCAGGTTTTGAAAAGCTTCCTCGAAATCACATCGGGCAGGAGGGCATCCATGCATGTGTGGATGCCCTCCTGCCTAACAAGAGCAGGCAGTGAGGATTGGGGGTGGGTATGGGACATAACGAGGCGGGGATGGGTGGAACTGGGCGAGCCTGGAGGAGTGGCTCTAGGGGCCCAGATTTTACTAAAGTAGAATCTGGTAACCCTAGGTACAACCAAAGTGACTTACATAGTAAATGTAGGTACATCCTCTGTCTGAACTGGGCTCATAATCTATTTTTGTATCTGAGGCAACGGAGGGTTAGCTGACTTGCCAAGGGTCACAAGTAGCTGTAGTGGGAATCAAACCCAGTTCCCCAGGTTCTCAGCCCACTTCATAAACCATTAAGCTACTCCTCCACTCATGGAGGCATCTAAAGGGAAAATTCTGTAAATGGTGTCTATAGAGATAGGCAATTATCTCCTGTCAATCACACTTAGGTGCCTAATATAGAATCACAGGGGGGGGGGTTTCGTCGGGGCAGGAGAGGATGGGCTCCCTCCTGCCCGCATCGGTTCGGAAGGGGGGGTGGAGTGCGGCAGGAGAGATTGGGCATCTCTCTTGCAGCGATGGTGATCCCCCCCGAACCGCGGCACTTCGGGGAAAGATCGTGGCAGGGGAGATTCCTCATCTCTCCTGCCGCGATCCTCACCCCCAAGTGCCGTGGTTCGGGGGGGGATCGCCATCATGGCAGGGGAGATGAGCCATCTCTCCTGCCGCGATCGTTGCGGTGGGGGGTGGGCAGGTTGCTGGGGCCGCTGAGCTGATCGCAGCAGCCGCGATCAGCTCAGCGGCCCCTTTTCGGCACTTATACCTGTTTTGATTTGGTCTAAGTCAAAACATATAAGTGCCGATAAGGCAACCTGTTAAACCTTTGGTTATACCTGCTGTACGATTAAGTCTAGGTCGGCCCACCTCCCGCCCTTTCGCCTCCTCTAAAAACGCCTCTTTTTCCTCTAGATGTTTAGAGGCAGAGAAAGGCCTAAGCTGGTTTTAGATATGTCTTAAAAACTAGCTTTGATTATCAGTACTTGGACGATCTGGCTTTTTGATCGTCCAAGTACCTATTTAAGCCACTTTTTAGACTTTTTTTTGTTTTGATTATGAGCCCATTAGTATTTTGATAAGTGTTTAATCAAATTTACAATAAACTTGGAAACTTGGAATTTCAATTACAGATCTAAAATCAGCGTCATTAAATTAACTAAGAACACTTCTTAAGTTCTCAGTAGCAAAGCAAAACTTTTTTTGTTGACCAGTGTTTTCGATATGTTTAAGCCTCTTTAATTAAAGGTTTGCATGTCAATTTGGAGATTATCTAAGTGAAAGCACCCCTAAAATATATGCATGTATTTGATTGTTATGCTAATATTCCTTCTTGGTGCCCCTTTAGAATTACCCCCCATTGTTGACTCTGCTTGGGGACCCACAGATTGCCAGTGGCTTAATGTATATAGCACAGTATTCAGCCACGATACATACAGCTAGCTAGATTAAATTGGGACAGCTGCCATAAACTAAACCACTTGACATATGGAAATAAGATAGTTCTATAACAGGGCAGATAGGATATGAGGCACCTATTTCAAACTTGTTCTATAAAGAAAAGTAGGCATTTGCTCCTTATGCAGTGGAAAACTATCACATGCTGGTTAGCTGTAGAATTTTATATAAAATCCAAGTTGTTTTTGTTAGTACATTTGGGACTGTACCGTGATTCTTCTCTTTACTTACGTGATGTTTTGCAGTTTTATGTTTCTCCATGGTCCTTGTGTTCTCGGGATGAATGTAAGCTCATTGCATCCAAACCAAGACAGCTGGGACTAGAGAGGTCTAAAAAAGTATCTTTTCTGTCACTGGCCTTTAGAGATCAAAGAGCAGCAGGACACAGTTTACTTTAAGAAGTTACTGATGCAATATTTGTTCCACCTGGCATATGCCCTGCTTTGAGACTGCAAATGGACTGCACAGTATAGTTATGTGCTGTGCTAACTTACACATTTGTTTGTATTTTCTACTTGATTTATAATTAGTATGTGATTTGGATTTGGAACTCACCTTGGGTAAAGGCAGGTTATAAACACCGTTCCCTCTAAGATGAGCGGAAGTATTGCTGCCAGTTGGGGATGGTGCTTCAATTTCATTTTCCTTAAAGTACTGCATAGCTTACCTATCCCCTACTATTGAAAATGGATTGTGAAATAGCACCACCCACTGGCAGGACTGTAGTTGGGGCCGAAATCTGAAAAAAAGGCTAAGTCACGGGCTGAATTTTTTTTTTAAGATACTTAGGGATCCTTTTATTAAGGTACGCTAACCGATTTAGCACACACTAAATGCGCAACTTAATAAAAAGACCTCTTAGTCTTAGCAGAAGTATAGGGTTACAACCTCTCCAACCCCACACCGGCTCTGTAATGTAAACAAAATAAATAAAAAAGGCTTTCCTTCTCTCTTTTAGGTCCTAGACAGGCATGGGGGTCAAATTTTGGATTAGGCAGTCTGTTCTGATTTTGTGTGTATGTGTGAGCTCTTGTTGAGGCGAGGGTGTTGTGCATTATTATTCAATAATATAACTGCAGGGGCCTGGAGTGGGGATGAGGGCAGAGAAGGTTGAGAAGCATGCAGGTAGGTGGGTGTTGAAATAATAAAAAACTGTTCCCTGGAATGCATGAGGCCTCCTGGCCATACCATTGTAATAAATTAATAGAAAATGGAATGTGTGCCTCTCTTTGTGGGCCTCCTTGATCTCTCTCCTTCCCTTTAGGAACCCCCCCCATAATACCTTTCCTCAGCTGCAGGACCTAACTCTGCAGGTTTACACAGCATCATCTGTAGGTTCACGCGGCCTGCAGAGAATCGCTCGTGAGCAGTAGCGATCCTAGCAGGCCGCTGTAGCTTCAGCTGCATGTTCCCTCTAGAATGATCCCGCCACTCCTCTGACCTACGGGACTGCGGGCGGGACTGCGTCAGAGGGAACATGCAGCTGAGACTATGGCGGCCTGCAAGGATCGCTACTGCCAACCAGCGATCCTCTGCCAGCTTTGGGGAAAATTTGAAATTGGCTGGCGGGCCAAATTTCAGTACCCTGCGGGCCAGAGTTTGACATGTCTGGCTTAGAGGGAACAGTGGTTATGAATAAAACTATAAAAATGTGGCAGGAAATGTGCTAACATTAAAGACGTAATCACTTACACAAGCCCTATGATAATATAAGTTCTCTCGCCTAGATGTTAGCCAGAATTTTCCTAAATTATAGAATACTATGTATATTGGATATACATATTTGTGTGCTTCACTCACGCTGTGCACAAACTCTATCCATGTACACACTCACTGGCAACATATGCACCAGGAAAGCATAGAGTGTACTTTTTCATGTTGGTATTCTATGCATAAGTAGCTAGAATAAAAACAAAAGACTATCGAATATAGATGTTCTGAAAGATGATTTATTGTTCACTCTTCACAATAAAACAAAGAAAGCTCCAAAGGAAATCAATGAACATAAGATGCAAACATTGAGTGACAAATACCCATCATACTCCACAGTGAAGAAGTGGTGTGCAAACTTTCAGTGTGGAGATTGAGACCGACGATGCATCAAGGTCTGGCAGGCTTCAAATAGTGTCAAGTCCTGAAATTGTTCACCATGTCCATGACCTGATTTTGGCAGATCGGCGAATATCAGCTAAAATAATTGCTCAGACACTACAGATTAGTGCTGCCTGATTCACGATTCGAATCGATTCACCAATTCGAATCAGGTGAATCGATTCAAATCGATTCAATTTACAAAAAAAATTGGCCTCCCAATTCGATGACCGACCCTTCCCCCGTGCCTTCCTAAAGCAGGAACGGCAGCGCTGCTACTTGCTGGCCGTCCGCTGCCGCTCCTGCTTGAGGGGGGAGGGTCAGTCAGAAAGGCCTGCATGTTCCCCCAGCTTTCCCGCTCTTACCTTAAGCAGCTAATACAGCAGCCTGCAGGATCGCTGGTGCTATAGCGATCCCTGCAGCTGTCCGTCATCCTCAGTGGCACATTCTCTCTGTTACGGTCCTGCCTCTGCTCTGACGTCAGGGGCAGGATCGCGGCAGAGAAAATGTGCCACTGAGGATGACGGGCAGCTGCAGGGATCGCTATAGCACCAGCGATCGTGCAGGCTGCCGTATTAGCTGCTTAAAATAAGAGCGGGGAAGCTGGGGGAACATGCAGGCTTGCAGGGGGAGCAGGCCTTCGCGGTGGGGAGGAGGAGAAAAAGTGCGTTCGTGGGGGGGGCAGGCCTTTGCAGTGAGAAGGAGGATGGAAGAGTGCCTTCATGGCAGGGGGGCAGGCCTTCGCGGCGGGGAGGAGGAGGAAGAGTGCCTTCGCGGTAGGGAGTCAGGCCTGTGCAGAGGGAGGAGGAGGAAGGAGTAAGAGAGGGAAGGGAAGATGCCAGACCTGGGGTGAAGTGAAGGGAAGAGAAAGACCAAACCAAAAATATGGGGAGGAAAGCAGAGGATAAGTGCTGGACTAATGGGGAGAGAGGGGGAGAGAAATGCAAGACCACAAGGGGAAGGGTACAAGAGGGACAGATACTGCTCCAAAGTAGGTGGGCAGGGTGCAGGATGGCAGAAGAGATAGTAGAAGAAAGCCTGTACCTGGGGAAGGGGATACAGGAGGTAAGGAAGAGAGAAAGAAGAAGCTGGGGAGAGATAAGATGCTGGGCATGGAGGGAGCATAGGAATAGGGTCATAAGGGGGACAGTACTGGAGAGGAGTATAGGGACAGAGACACAGAAGAGAGATGCTGGATAAAAGGGTAGTTGAGAAAAGGAGAGATGGTGGATCTATGGATGGTGGGGTCCATTGCTGCAGCTGCGGGGGGATGGAGATGATCAAAAGGAAAGATGCCAGACCTCTGGGGGAAGAAAGGGAAACAGAAGGGGAGGACAGAGATGGAAGATGGATGGTTAGCACAGAGAAAGAAGGAGAGCCTGATCAGAAGACAACCAGACCAACATGGGATCAACATGATTTGAAAAATGACCAGCCAACAAAAGGTAGGAAAAATAATTTTATTTTTTGTTTTGTGATTACAATATGTCAGATTTGAAATGTGTATCCTTTTAGAGCTGGTGTTAGACCACGAATGTGAGCTAGGATTTAACATAGAGGTAAAGTATTTTTTGTTTGTTTATTTTGTTTACACCACAGGACCAGTGTGGGTAGGAGAAGACAAAGGGGGTGAAGAGGCTATAAAATAAACCCACCAGGAAAATCGAATTGAAAAATCGATTCAATAGGCTGAATTGAATCGAATTGAAATTTTTTTTCCCTGAATCGGGCAGCACTACTAAAGATAGCCAAGGAATGTGTTGGGTATTGTGGCTAGGCCAGGCCCCAAGCAAGTGGGAAACCCCAGCTCGGACCACAGGGAAGATTTTGTGATGCGCATTTTATATGGCTGGTGTAAGGAAAAAACCCGGACACCGGATTTAATGTAAATAAACTTCACCGGGTTTATTAAAAGGCAAAAGAAAAATTCCAAAACATACAGTAGTTTCTCACAGGCACCGATTATACAGTTGTTTTCACTTAGCTTCAGTGCTAACTATCTGTGATTTAGTTCATGGACAGAACAGTCCTTGTCAGCAAAAGGTAAACCAAAAATCGAATCAGGCTTTTCAGTCTCTCAAATGCCCCAAGTTTCCCTCCTTAGGACAGCTGGCTTCTACTAGCACCAGTTCTTACCAGCCCCGGCTGAGCACTGCAGGTGCCAGCCCTTCTTCCAAATACTTTTCACACACAGAGAGAAAAAAAAACGTTTTCCCTGCCACTGCTTTTCCTCACTAGCACTTTGTCCCCTATAAGGACTTTCACAGCCCTGCTTTGCAGGCTGTATGGAGCAAGCCTCCCTTTGCACTAAACTGTTCAGGTCCCCCCCCCAAAATGCCCCCAAAAGTCCTTCAGTTTTGGTTCTTAGGAGACTTTTCTAGGTGAGGTTTTCAACCCACTTTTATTTAAGCAGTGATTTTCTGGGCACAGCCTCTACTTATTACTAGGAGGAAGAAAACAGCCTCCCACTGTTGTTTCATAGGTCCATGGCTTCCTCCAGCACACTTTCTTCTGGGTCAGCTTCACATTCAATCTTATATGGACCCATTGCTATCTCCATATTCTGCCATAACACCAGCTACAGAAGATTTTCACAGCAGATAAGTTTATTATTATTTCTTAATTTTGAGTTTTTTTGAATTGAGAAATCTGATATATTTGATATACTATTTATCTAGAAAATATTTTAAACTCAAATCTATGAAGAAGTAAAGTAAACAGTGGAGTTTTTATGACCGAGGATGTGTCTGCATCTTTAAATTTTCTATTTGAAGTTGCTTGGTCTGCAGGATTCATTTTATATGATCCAACATGACGCTGAGGATTTTTCTCCACTAGTTAAAATATAATAAGTTAATAAGCTGTGACTCTTTGGGATCCGGTTATATACCTGAATGCGATTGATAGTAGTATCAAATAAATAGATTACATCTTCTGTAAAGACTGAGGCAAAGCTTCTCTGGCCTTGTCCTCTCTCAGTGCCTCTTTTGCTCCTTCATGATTTAACAGTCCTACGGATTCCCTCACAGGCTTTCTGCTTCTGATGTACTTGAAAAAGTTGTTATTGTGAGGTTTTTGTCTCTGTGGCAAGTTTCTCTTTATATTCTTCTTTAGCCTTCTTTATCAATGCTTTGCATCTAACTTGTACAGTGCTTATGTTGCTTCTTTTTTTCTTCAGATACTTTTTCCATTTTTTGAGGGATGTTCTTTTGGCTCGAATAGCCTCTTTCACTTCACCTTTTAATCATGCTGGCTGTTGTTTGCTCTTCTTTCCAACTTTGTTAATACATGGAATACATCTGGTCTGGGCTTCCAAGAAACAACGTCAATGCCTGATTTAAAGTCCTAACTTTTTTGGCTGATCCTTTTAGCTTCTTGTAAACTATTTCCCTCATTTTATCATAGTCACCCTTTCAGAAATTAAATGCTATTCCATGTTTGATGTACAGCACTACGAATGTCTAGTAACATTATAAAAATGAAAAATACTAGTAGTAGAAGTTTAAAAGACAGAAAAGGGAGTAGGACTAAATGGTTAATTTTCTCAATGAAGAAAGGTGAAAAATGGCTTCAATAGTGCTTGTTAACATTTATACATAATCTGGAAATGAGACTGAATGAAGTGATAAAGTTTGTAAATGATGCAAAATTATTCAATGTTGTTGAATCACAGCAGATTGTGAGAAATTGCAGGAGGACTTTGCAAGACCGAGAAAATGGGCATCCAAGTGGTAGATGAAATTTACTGTGGACAAGTGCAATGTGATGCATGAAGTGAAGAATAATCCAAACACAATGATTATATTCCCCTGTGGCACTGATGTTTAGGCCACAGACACCAGAAAAGTTTGAAGGAATTAGAAAGCAGCTGTCAAAAGAATCAATGAGGTGTAATTTGTGTCAGGGGTAATGCCATAAGAACAATACTTTCCTAGGTGAGCAAGATCAGAGATGTAAAACCATTTGACCTCACAATGACATGTATGGTCCAACGAACATTCTCTTAACAAAAACAGGAAAACTCTACCTCAAAAATCCAATGAAAGTTCCAACACACAGGAGGAGAGGGCTGAGATGACTCATTATGCAAGTAGTGCACTTGAACAGGGTGACAAGACTGAGGGGGCAGCAATAGCCTCCAGCCCTGTACTGCTGAGCCAGCCAGAGGCATGTGAGCATCACTGCTGAGTTTGAGTTTCTTCTTTAATGCAGCTCCAGTATTGGGAGTAGTAGGCAGTGTCAACTAACGCTTACTTTCTCACTTTCCCTGGTCAACAGCAGCAGCATGTGCTTATTATAACACTTACATCTAATGGTTTTGTGCAAATGGAAGAATATGTTCATGGGAGGCAGTTTTCAAAGGTCCTTTTTTGGATAAATTGATGTTTCGCTATGAAAAAAATTCTTTATCATCGAGAAGAAAGCCACACATGTTTATTTTATTTATATACTGCTCTTCATTATAACATCAGTGCGGTGTTCATCAGCTAAAAAAAGGAAAAGAACGCCAAGTAATCATAATACAAGGATAGAAAGAAGAAAAAAATAGAGAGAAAATAATTTTTTTTTTAAAAAAGTCATTTAGTTGCTGTATCCCAGGTCAAGCAGGCAGCATATTCTCACATATGGGTAATGGACAGTCCTAAAGTGTAGTATCATTTTAACTCTTGCGAAGTCTCAAGACAGCCCATACCACGCATACACGAGTGCCTTCTCGCCCAACGTCGGCTTGCAGAACCATCAGTTCTTAGTTTTTCGCGGCGCTAAGAAGAAGTGTTGTTTGGAGCTTAATACAAAGCGCTTTTCCCCACTATTTTTGTGCCTTCCCATTTAGTTTCCTTCATTATTTTTCTAATTTTTCTTCCTTTATTCTTTCAAAAATTTTAATTTTTTCAACTTTTATTTCTTCCTGACTTAGACACTTGTATTTCCTCTCAAGCCGGGGTACCTCGATCAATTCTCGGTCTTCTTTTCATGTGACCCTCAGTAACAATTCAGTCCTTCGACTTCACGTCGGCAGTTTTCCCGTCCATGTCAAAGCCTTCTAATGACTTCAAGAGGTGTTCTCAGTGCAACAGAGCCATTTCAGTTACTGACCCCCATAACTGGTATCTTCTGTGCCTTGATCCTAAGCACCGAGTCGATTCTTGTTCTCGCTGCTTGAAGCTGCAAAAGTGCTCCTTACAGGCTCAACATTTGCAGCAGGAAAAGTTGTTCGGATCTCTTCAAACTTCTACAATATCGACTGCATCAGACATTGATAAAGCTACATCGACACTGGCATCTGGACCTTGCTTGGCATTGGCCTCGTTGGCACCGACTATATCTGGTAAGCAAGCTAAGAAGCATTCTCATTCTTCTCCTCACCATTGGACGCGGGCATCTCCAGCACTAAGTAAATTGATGCATGCCAAACAGTGTTGCAAGCAATCTCAATCACCTTCCATACAGTGGTTGTCACCTTTGAGGCATGCCTCAACATTGAGGTCCCCTATGCCTCGACACCTTGTTGCACTGGAGTTACAGTTGGAACCCTTGTTATCTCAAGTATCCATTCAGGATCAGCTTCGAGATTTGCTCCACAAGCAGTTGGCAGTCATGCTCTGAAACCAATTGGCACTAGTTGCTGCACCAACTCTTCTGATACCAGCCCAGCCTGAGCAAGGCTCATTGAGGCTGCATGGTACTTGCTAAGTTTCCTACTTGACGCAAGTATAGATCCCAACACCAGAGCACCTCATCTTCATTGATGGATGAACATTGAAGGAGGCATTGAAGTCATTCTCGATGCTCCCTTGGGCACTATAGCCACCAAGCCTCTTGGTGTTGTACCTCTTCCAGAAGTGAATATACCAAGTCTCCAGGTATAGAAGAGTTTGACTCAGACCTCTCTCCTCATGACTACTCTGACAAAGAATACTCAGCACCAGGGTCATATGGTCTAGAGCAGGGCTGCCCAAGTCCGATCCTCGAGATCTACTGGCAGGCCAAGTTTTCAGGATATCCACAATGAATATGCATGAGAGAGATTTGCATACCAAGCAGGCAGTGCAGGCAAATCTCATGTATATTCATTGTGGATATGCTGAAAACCTGGCCTTCCAGTAGATCACGAGGACCAGACTTGGGCAGCCCTGGTCTAGAGTCAGACCCATCTCTTCCTCTAAGGCACAGATCATCACAAGAAAGTCTATCTTTCACTAAGTACATATGACAACTTAGTCAAGCTCTCCCAGTAAGAACAGAAGCTGAATCTGAGCCAAGGGCAGAGTTTTTTGATGCCCTGGATTTTAAGCAAGTTCTTAGATCTTTTGAAACTCCCTTTTCATAACCTTATGAAAGATACCATATTTAAGAATTGGGAAACTCCCCTTCTTGTCCCTGTAGCACCATGGAAATTAGATTCACTTTATAGAGTATAATCTTGTCATGGCTTTGACAAGCCCCAATTACAACATTAATCTCTTCTGCTTTAAAGAAGTCGTCTAGTTCCAGAACATTTGCCAGTACGCCTCCTGGTAGAGAGGGTCGTACATTGGACAGGTTTGGTTGTAGGCTCTTTCAAAACTCCATGCTTACAGTTTCTATATGACCTTTTACTTCAAACAACTAGTTCAACACCTTTCTCACTTTGAACAGTTTATTCCTGTTGATCAACTTCCTGATTTTCAGCAAACTACTGATGATCTTTTAGAGACTTGAAAATTCATGGCCAGGTCAGTCTTTGATGCCTTTGATGTGACCTCCTGAGCATCAGCTTTATCTATTGTTAGGCGCAGGCAAGCATGGCTTCTTCGTGTTTTAGATCTAGATCCCAATGTACAAGATCGACTTGCAAATATTCCTTGTTTGGGAGATGAGTTTTAGTGACAAGATTGAAGAGGCCACTCAAGATCACCAGGCATGAACAAAGTATGTCTACACTCTCAGCTTCTAAGCCAGCAAAACCTTAACCTGCTAGATGCTACTACAACCCTAGGCAGTCATACACAACTTATAAATGATGCAACACTCCACCACCAATGTCCTCTAGGACTCTTGCTCAAAAGCACTCTAGAAATCAACATTCCCAGAAATATCAAGCTTCAACTCAGCAGAAGTCAACTCAGTTTTTTTGACATGCTTTTAGAGATCCTAGCCACCGTTCGGCCTATGCTATCTCCTCATCTCATCAGAGGTCATCTCACCCATTACCACCAACGCTGGATTCTAATCACCTCAGACACTTCGGTTTTGTGGGTGGTGAAACAAGGTTAGGCTCTTCACTTTTCAGAACTCTCTCCAAACAGTCCACCGAGAGAGTCCTTTTTCAATTCCCAGCAGACCTTCCTTCTTCAAGAACTCTCAGACCTTCTGCAATTCAATGCCATTGAACCAGTACCTCCTCAGCAGAGGGGCCAGGGGGTTCTATTCCAAGTACTTCCTCATATCAAAGAAGACAGTGGGACTATGACCAATCCTCGATTTCTGAGCTCTCATCAAATACTTAGTCAAAGAAGTTCCGAATTCTCTCTCTTGGAACATTATACCCACTCCTGGACCAGAACAACTGGCTTTGTTCTCTGGATCTCAAAGCAGCATACACACATCGCCATTCTGCAATCCCATAGACAGTATCTCAGATTTTGCATAGAATAGCATCATCTTCAATACAAGGTATTCCGTTTGGCTTAGCCTCAGCACCCAGAGTTTTCACAAAGTGTTTAGTTGTGGTGGCTGCAACATTCTGCTCTTATGGCTTTCATGTGTTTCCTTATCTGGGCAACTAGTTGATAAAAGCATCCCCCCTTGAAGCAGTTCAGTCTGCAACCAGTGCAACCATACATCTCCTAAAACTCTTGGGTATGCAGTCAGTCATTAAAAATCCCATCTCCAACCATTTCAGAATCTAGTCTTCATCGGAACTCACCTAGTTACAATACAAACTCGAGTATTCCTCCATCAACAGAGACTAGATGTTCCTCTTCATCTTTGTAGACAAGTCTCAACTCTCCAAGACATCACAGCTTGACAATTAATGCGTCTCTTAAGTCACATGGCATCAACAGTTCATGTAACCCTATTTGTACGTCTGCATATCAGCGATGCTCATTGGGTTCTAGCTTCTCAGTGGTCACAAGCTAAAGACCCTCTTTTGCAACATCTCTAGATCACCTCCTCTCTCCATCATTCTCTTCAGTGGTGGTTGGAACCCACCAATCTCTCCAGAGGTCTCCTACTGCACATTCCTCCCTATCAAAAAATACTAACAGATGCAATACTAACAACAGGCGCAAGTCCAGGAAGTGATGTCATAGGAAAAGCTGATGCTGGTGTGACAGCAGGTCAGGGGTTGCTGCTCATGCCAGGAATATTACAGAGGTACGGGGGAAGGGAAGCGGCGCACATGCATGAGAGTGGGGGAGGAGGCAGGGAAGGAGCCATGGGGCATAGAGGAGGACAGGTGCCTGCACCCATACCAAGATGGTGCCTGGGGTAAACCCCCCCTTACTATACCACTGCTTGCATCTGCTCTTCTGTGGGCACATTTTTCTGTAAAAAGATTTGAAAATGCCATCAGTGCAAGTGCTTTTCTTCACCCAGCCTAAATACGCGTCTAGAAGCATTTCCTGCCGGTGTCACTAAAAGTTTGTACATTGTTCACTGACACTTTTTAGCCATATTGAGGGAAGGCAGTTTTCAGGCAGCTGGTTAACATGTATGCAATACTTTGTAAATAAATTTGAAAATTGTTCTATTTATAGGATCTTTTTTTTTCTTAATGTACATAAAAATGCTTTAGAGACAGTTTGGGAAAGTGGTTAGTGTAAGCAGGTTATAAACTTGGGTAAGTCACTTCATCCTCCATGGCTTTAGGCACAAAACTTGGATTGTAAGATTTCTGAGGATAGGGAATTACTGTACTTGGCTGTTACTCGCCTTGAGCTGCCAATGATAAGGTGTGCACCACATCTAAATAAAGATTATAATAAATGGCAAAGAGAGGATGAGGAGTCTACAGGCCTTGTAGTTAAAGTAGCTGCACTGTGGCCTGTTGAGGGAATCTGATTATCTTCTTCCTCAAATCTCCCAACAAGTCAGGCTGTTATCATAAGTTTGGCAGGCTTGGCACAGAAGTAGAAGACTGTTGGCAGAGCCTACTGAGGCTGAGCAATAGGAAGGTCCTGTTTTTCAAGTATTTGCAGGATGCCTAAGGAAAGGACATACTTTTTTTGGCAAGAAAATGAGAGAAATAGAAAGTGACAGATCAGACCATTATATTTTTGTAGAGGCATGAATCTTGCTAGGGAAAGATTTTATGTATGTGATATGGAAACCGCATAGTTGTATGTGGTATATAAATTTTTTAATAAATAAATGTGTTGATGATGATAAAATACAGAACATGATGGCAGATAAAGACTTCAAGGTCAATTTAGTCTGCCCATGTTCTATTCCTGTTGCAATTCTACTTAGGTTGTATCTTATCAACCATGGAATTACAGGTTCTCTGGGTATATTCCCTGTCTACTGGAACTCTGTTGCTCTTTTTGTCTTTACCATCTCACCTGGGGAGCATGCCCCACACCAATCCTCCCTTCCCCTAACCCCCAGACATCATCTGAGTTCCTCACATTCATGCTCACCTAACTCTCACACTTTCACACACCCCCCAAAAAAAAAAAAAAAAAAGACTTTCATCACTTCTGTCTCAGAAATACATGAAGCCATTCTAACAGTCATGCAATTCACCCCTCACCATCCTGGCACCGCACCCAATGTCCCAGTCCCTAATTCAACCAGTCCAGGTCTGCTGTTAATGTCTACCTCCACAATCTACTCTCTAGCCTAAGCTGGTGCAGCAGCAAAACATGTTACAGAACTGACCAAAGGTACATAATTTGTGTCATCAAGCACCATAAACAGCACCACTCTACTTTGTGGGCTGACCAGTTCCGTTGGTATCACCTAAATTTGTGGACTTCTTCCCCTTCCCTGGAGCTCTGCCCTGACTGAAACAAGTAATCTCCCTATCTCAATTCACTTTCAAGCATGCATACATCCTTATATAACTGGGTGATCAGAAAATTGGATAGAGAGAGTGTGCTAGATCTGGTGTATTTAGATTATGGCAAGGACTTTGACAGTGTTCCCAACAGGTGTCTAATAAATAAACTGAGTGCCCTCAGGATGGGCCCCAAAGTGACGGGCTGGGTTAGGAAATGGTTGGTAGAAGACGACAGAGGGTAGTGGTCAATGGAGATCACTCTGAGGAAAGGGATGTTACCAGTGGTGTGCCTCAAGGTTTTGTTCTTGGGCCTGTTCTTTTTAATATTTTTATAAGCGATATAGCTGAAGGGCTGTCAGGTAAGATTTGTTTCTTTGCAGACGATACCAAAATCTGCAATAGAGTAGACATCCCAGATGGTGTGAATAACATGAAGAATGAACTAGCGATGCTTGAAGAAAGGTCTGAAATTTGGCAGCTAAAATTTCATGATAAGAAATGCAAGGTCATGCATTTGGGCTGCAAAAACCTGAGGGAACAGTACAGTTTAGGGAGTGAAGAGCTTTATGTGCACGACAGAAGAGCAGGACTTGGGTGTGATTGTATGTAATGATCTTAAGGTTAAACAGGTTGAAAAGGTGATGGCGAAAGCTAGAAGGATGCTGGAAGTACATAGGAAGAGATGCAGCCATTAGGAAAAAGGAAGTATTGATGCCCCTGTATAAGACTCTGGTGAAACCTCATTTAGAATATTGTATACAATTCTGGAGACTGCACCTTCAAAAAGATTTAAAAAGTATTGAGTCAGTCCAGAGGAAAACTACTAAAATGGTACGTGGTCTTTGTCATAAGGCGTATGGGGACAGACTTAAAGATCTCAATATTTATAGTTTGGAGGAAAGGCAGGAGAAGGGAGATAGCAACATTTAAATACAAAAATGATAACAAAATAATATTACCAGCCAGTGGTGGGATACCAACAGAAAACTAGCATTTGAAAAAATGGTGGAGACATTATTTTGGCCCAAAAATGGGGGGTCTCAGCTTATATTCAGGTGATTGCCTGTCTGCCCCCCTCTCGAACCTATTGCAGGCCTCCATAGGCCCTGCCGCAAGACCCGGTGGTCCAGCGGTGGGCTGGGACATGAGGGATCCCCCATCTTGGCCAAATCCAACCCCCCACCTCGCCCGCTAGAACTCGCAGCAGCCAATCAGCCAGTAACCTCGAACGGAGCAGGAGGACGGGAAGATCACTCCTGCTCCGTGCACCAGCTGACTACCAAGGACCCAAAAGGTACATGGGGGAGGTGGGAGGGAGGTTTGGTTGTTATTTTCAGCAGGCATAGGAGGTAGAAGGGATTCTTCCTGTCCCGCCCACCACAAGGCCACTGAGGAGTCAGGGGGTGTGCAGGGTTTAAAAAAAAAAAAAATTCAACTGGGATGGAAGACAGGGGATCCCTCATCCCAGTCCACTGCTGGCCCACCAAGTCCTGTGGCAGACCCGGTGGAGGCCTGCAAGGCATCGGGAGAGAGGAAGATGGTACAGGGCAGTGAGGGTGCAGAGTATGGCATGGAAGGGAGGGGCGCTGAGTGCAGAGCATGGCAGGGCAAGGCACTTGAATATTAAGCCAATATCTTATGTTCAAGTCAACCATTTTTCCTCCTTTTGGGGGGGAAAATGGGGTCTTGACTTATATTTAGATCAACTTATATTCGAGTATATGCAGTATTAGGGAAATTTCTGAGGATCTGAACAACGCTTATAATTCCGTTCAAAACAGTTCATCAATGAGCAAAAGGTTTCATCCTCCATCATGACAATGCTCCATATCACATATCATTTCTGGTACATAAATTTCTGTCAAAAAAAAACATTATAGTATGTTCTCATCCATTTTATTCACAGAATCTGGCACCATGCAACCTCTGACTCTTTCCCAAAGTCACAATGACCATGAAAGGTAAACGTTTTAAAACGATTCAGGATATTGAGGCAGCCACGACAGCGCAACCAAAGGCTTGAACGAGAACTTTCAGAACTGCTTCAGAAAATAGCAAGAATGATGGGATAAGTGTGTTCAATGGGAGGAGTATTTTGAGGGGAATTAATGGCAATGTGTCTTTTATTTTTTTATTTATTTAGACATTCACTTTATTTTTTCATCACACCTCGTATGTTTTACTCTGGGATCTTGCCAAGTACTTGTGACTACTACTACTATTAATTATTTCTATAATGATACCAGACATATGTAGCACTGTACAAAGTCACAAAGAAGAAGAAAACAGTCCCTGCTTAAAAATGATTACAATCTGAACAGACAAGACAGACAAACAGGATGTCATGGAGACAGTTAAGGGGAATGGTTAATCTGCTGGCTGGTTTGGTGGACAGTGGGGAGTAAGGTTATGGATTGAAGGCTATATCTAAAAGGTGGGTTTACAGTCTGCTTTTAAACAAGGGAAGGGGCTTGGCAGACAAACTTGAGCAATTTATTCCAGGTATAGGGGTCAGCTAGATGAAAGAACAAAGTCTGGAACTGGCAGTGGAGGAGAAGGGTACAGCTAAGAGAAGCTTATCTGAGGAGTGGAGTTCTCTGGGAAGTGTATAAGGAGAGAGAAGAGAGGAGAGATATTGAGGGGCAGCAGAACACTTGTAGGTCAGCAATAGGAGCTTGAACTGTATGCGAAGGCAGATAGCTAATGAAGTGATTTAAGGAGAGGGGTGACATGAGTGTAGCGAGGTTGGTAGAAAATGAGTTGTGCAGTAGAGTTTTGCACCTTATGCAAGAGGGAGAGGCGGCACTGTGGGAGACCAATTATGGAAACAGGATATTGGGTTGATGGACCTGCGGTCTGTCCCAGTATGGCAGCTTTTATGTTCTTACATATTACATGAAGCATAAGAGCTGCTTAAGATGTAGATACTTCAATGCTCCTGTAGGGCGTCCATTATTTGCAACCTGCACATTTTTGAAGACCTCTGTTTCCTTGATGTAGAAATAGTTAGACATAATGCTCGGGGTGGAGATCCTAATCGTGAATTTTTATGATGTGAGTAGAAAGGAATTTTCTCTTTCAGTGGCAGTCCATGGCCTTCACAAAGAAATTGATTGGTTGAATTAGTTGAAACAGTATAAGAAATATACATATTTATGAGAAGTTTAGAATAATCATAAAATAGAAACATGATAGATATCATCAGTATACAAATGATGCCACAATAGGTAGCATGGTGAAAGTCATTTAACAAAGGTAGAACATTCACGTTGTCACCACAATACAAATGAAACACATTAGTGGGCCTGCATTAGAACACTCAAACTCATAGACATGATGCTAATTCTGTTTGTTTGGCACAATATAATGAAAAAAGGTAGCTGATGGACAAATACAGTTGAAATATATGTACAGACAGGACAAACTGAAAACAAATTATATTTATAGTTGAATAAGATATGAGGGATTAGTCTAAGTAACAAGGTGTGCAGTGAGTGGATAGTCAATCACCACATATATGGAAAAATTATGTTCTTACCTGTTAATTTTCTTTCCTTTAGACACAGCAGATGAATCCAGAGACCAATGGGATAGCACACATCTACCAGCAGGTGGAGATAGAGAAACTGATTAACAGGTGGTCCTATTGGCTGGCACTCCTCCTGTATCTCCAGTATAGCTCCTTGCCCAAGCATCCGTAACCATCAATAGACATAGCATGTAAAAACTTCATTCCCATAACAAATCTCAAAAGGCAATAATACAGAATACAACCATCAATAATAACAAACTTCGAAAGTTGGAAAAGAAAAAACCGACAGACAATATCCAGAAAGGGTGGGGCTCTGGATTCATCTGCTGCGTCTAAAGGAAAGAAAATTAACAGGTAAGAACATAATTTTTCCTTCCTTAGCAACAACAGCAGATGAATCCAGAGACCAATGGGATGTAGCAAAGCAATCCTTAATCTGGGTGGGAAGCAAATGCCACCTCCGCAACAACCGAAGCACTAAACGCATCTACTGCATGCGCCCCCACATCCAACCAGTAATGCTGAGAGAAAGCACTCTCGGAAGACCAAGTAGCCGCGAGACAAAACTCCTCCAAGGAAAAAACCTCTGGACCGAGTCCAAGAAGTAGCCATCGCTCTGGCGGAATGGTCATGAAGTTATTTCGCCAAACGCTTCCCTGCCATCAAGCAAGCGTAAAGAATGTCCTCCTGGACCCATCGAATGATGGAGGCTTTGGACGCCGCCATACGTTTGAGGCGTCCCTTGAAGAATACAAAAAGGTGATCTAAACAACTAAGTCGTTAGAAACCTAGCTTGCGGAGAACGCTACGCACTTTTAAAAAAATGCAGTGAATAAAAGCACATCTCCCCATTTCTCCTCCCAGGAAAAAGGAAAGAAAAGTGAGAGTGGCATAAAAGAAAGGATGACACCTCCTTAGAAAGAAATTATGGTGCCGTCCGAACTGACACCCCAGATTTTGTAAATCAGAAATAGGAATCCCCGCCAAACAAGGCCTGCAACTCGGAAAACCACCGAGTTGAAGCCATGGCCACAAGAAACCCCGTGTTCAACCGCACAACCCTTTAGAGTCTCAAAAGACAAGGATGAAATGAAGCCTTCGGTAAACTGCGAAGAAGTACCTTAAGACTGTACTCCGGACAGGGCTTTCTAAGAGGTGTACGAATATACCATACTCCATTTAGGAACTGAACTACATGAAGCTGAGAAGTAAGCGAAGAGCAATATACCTAGCCCTTGTAACAAGCTAAGAATGTTACTTGAAGCTGAAAGGAATTGAATGCTAAGCCCTTGGCAATACACTTGTGCCAAAAAAGAACTCTGGAAGGGTGCAAATGTTGAGAAGTACCCAAGAAAGGAAAAAACCTCCAAAAGGAAGCAAAAGCCACAGGTGAAGACGTCTGTATTGCCTGGATAAGAGAAGAAACAACCTGCTTCGCATAACCCTTACATGTCAGCCATGACTTTTCAAAAGCTAGGTCGCAATACCAAAGTAGTACGAATATCCATGTTGATCGGACCCTAGGTGAGCAAATCCGGAGATACCAGGAAACTCAACAGTCCGGCTGTCGAAAGACTCATCAGATCCGCATAGCAAGCCAATCCAGAGATTCTACAAATACTATGCCCTGAAAGCGAGCTTGAGATGGCAAATCCAAGCCATCATCAACCAGGGGAAAACACTGAAAAAAGAGAAACCAGAGGTGAGAAAGAAGCCACGCTGCTACCCCCCTCTGACTCCCACTCCCTGTGCCCGCCGAAGAAGCTAGGAAGCTTAGAATTTTGAGACGAGGCCATGAGGTCTAGTTCCAGATCTCACTTCCATAAAAAGAGCTGGAATGCCTGAGCCAAAATTCTCAATATCCAGGATGTAGAAGATTTCACTATTACTAACATTTATACTTTCTAGAGCGTACACAGCGCTGTACACTGTAACATAGAATAAATGGGCCATGCTCAGATTTCGCAGAGAGAAAGTCTATCCAAACTCTTTTCCTGACCCATAAAATGATCTGCCAACAGAAGAGGAAGATGAGGGTCCACCCATGGAAGTAGAACCACAACTTTACCCGCCAACTGAGTACATCATCTACTGCCCAGGCTGTAGAGAAATAACCCCATCATAATACTGACTGAAAAGACTTTTAGCGTCATTCCAGAAGAATGGTCTGAAGCTCCAGAAACGGTAGCCTGACCATGCTCCAGAGTAGAAGAATGAACAAGTACTGAATCACCTCTTAAGACCAGACTCCTGGAGCTGAGGATGGAAGGCACTGAACCCCCAAACCGACAGCTCGGGATGTTTGGTGGCCATGAGCTAGTCCAGCAAAGACCGAGGCATGCCTTTGAAAAGAGAAATCTCGCTAAGCCACCAAATCATACAGAGCGATGCTTGAGGAGCCTACCAAATAATTGGAGCCCTAAGATACCGGGAACCACCAGAACAGAAGCGACTGCTATAGCGTTATAATGGGAAAGCAAGCCGAAGTTCCCAGTGGAGTCAGCAACATGGATCCTAGGACCTGTACAAAATCCCATACTCTTTCTTGGTCATGGTGACCAAAGAAGAATGCAAACCTGAGATTGTGACCCATCGCCCTAGTCTCTGGGAAGAAACACATTTCTCTCTTATGTGAATAAAAACATCTCCCCGGTATACCTATAAATAGTACAGGAGAAAAGAGCGCTGTGCAAATTCAAAGATTCACGTCCAAAGAACTGAGGAAAAGAAACCACTCTTTTCATGTCAAGCAGTCAGTCAAGAAGAAATTAGGTGAATCACCTGGTAGCACCAAAACAGTACCACTGCTCGCATTTTCTAAAATGTTCGTGAAGCCTTGGGTAGGCGAAATGGCATGTGCCAAAACCGAAAGCGCTGCTCCAAGAGAGGCAAGCAAACCTAGTGCCGATTTGGAGTCCATAGTGAAACTGTAAATATTCTCCCAGTTTTTCTGCATAAATGTGTAACCCTGAGAAACTAATTCAGCAGAATGGGATTCAGCCTGCCCAATGCCCCCGTCTTGGGCACCATGCAGTAAGTGGAACAATGTCCCTTAGTTCCTGAAGAACTACAAGAACTGCCCTGAGGACCAGTAACACTTAAAAGGGAAACACAAAACATAGAGACTCCAAGAACGAACCGGAAACCTGAGGAGGATGCAAAGTTGCAAGCATCCTGAAAAATGTTCACAGCCCCCTGACCTGACATTATAGCGTCTTCTCCCTCATGAGAAAGCCTGAAGAGTCATTGGAAGAAGTCAAGATCTCCTCAGAATGAAGTGCAGAAGGTCAGGGAACGGCAAGATGAGAACTGTAGGATCTGTAAGAAGAAAGAAATTATCCTAGGAAAAATCAAGTTTCGCAATGTAAAGAGGAGTATACTGGAACCATGAAAACAGTACTAACTCCATGCAATGTGAGCAAAATACGTATGTCCTTTAAAGTGAATACATACTAGATGCAATCAAGGTGGAAAACAACAGCATCCTAACAGGTATCAGACAAAGCTCACATCTCTAATGAGAGCTTCAGGGATGAGGCTAACAGCCATATAGTGTGCTCCTCCATGGGTTTGATAGCATAGGTAACTGGCTCCTGGTTAGAAGGAGCTGCACAGCCCTTCCTGTCTGGCATGTGCCATGAGAAGATGGCGACAGGAGAAACCAGCATGATAAGCATGGAAATCTGAAGTCCAGGCCCTATCAAAAATAGAGAAAGAAGATGCGAAGTGTCATTATGCCCATAGAGACAGCCCGAACTTGGAAACTGGTAGTACTACCTTTAGGCATATATATCCTATGCCACTACTAATCACATGCAGCGCAGCACAGAGGCCCAAATAAGAAGGGCAGTTACCAACAGACAAAGGCTCAATCTGCAGGGACCCCAAGAGAGACAATGAGATACCTGAGTGAAATACAAGGCACTATCTTACTGCTGATCTCACTGTGCCGTGAGTTGCCGTATGTTGACCCAGTCAGTCTCTCTGGTAATCCCCTTGAGTGCTAACCCCAGAGTCAGATTAAACTAGCAGCTTCCTTCAAGGGAATACAGCAGAAACACAGACATAGACATATAAATCTGCCCAAGCTTGTCCCAAAGCTGGTGAAACACGTACAACTTGTCTGAACTGGAAAGGAGAGAAGTCACGGCATACCCTGACCAAAGTCAGCTGTAAATAAACTACCGGAACGCTGCAGCTCTCCCGCCATCGCCGGAGACCCAAGTGCATGCCTGATTCTCGCTGACACGTGGCCGCTGCATCAACGCTCCTAGAAACATAGTCGGATTCAAGCCCCACAAAATTTACCCTGCTGCAGCCTGCATAGAAAGAAAATCAGACTCGGGGAATAACCAGAAGAACGATGCGGTGCTTCCTACAGCGCCAGAAAAAACATGTCCCATCTCATGCGCACTGCTATAAACCGGCACCTGCACAATCAGCTACATATGGCCGCGACAAACACCAACGAAAGAGAGCTTCAGAATAAACAGGACTACTACTGCTGAACTGAAACCCAACGAGGAGAACAAGTGCGAGCATGAAATCGCACCGCTACTGCCGCCTGTAACCAACAAGGAAATCAAGCGTATGCATGCAAAGGGCGGGAAAGTCCCGGCTCCCTCAACGGATTTCTAGTCAAAAAACTTAGCCTCAATAAAATATCCATTCCTTAAACGTACGTTGACCAAAGCCACAGTACTAAGACTCCCAAACAGAACCTGAAGTTCAAACAACAGTAAAAAACACATACATACTCACAAGCTTGTTGTTAGGGCTGGTTGAAGCCAGTAAGAGCTGGTTGTGCAGCAATAACAGGGCAACTGTTATAATAATAATAGCAACTGTGGTCCCCCCTTTTTTTTTTTTTAAACAGAGAAGGGAAAGAAGAAAAAATCGAGACCCAGTCAGACCCTCTAGCAATGGAGGGAGGGTGAGGCAGGGACCTGGGGGGGGCCCAGATGTAACCCCTAAAGCCGGCACCGTTCAGCCGGACACCCCTGTCCCACTGAAGAGAAAATCTCAACAGGAGAAATAGCATTGCCAGCTCACTGAAGAGAAACCTCAACAGGAGAAACAGAATGACAGTCTCACTGAAGAGAAACCTCAACAGGAGAAAATAATTTTCCAGTCACAGCCAGAATTCAGGAGCTAGTTGAATAGCGACCATTACCTGCTAGGAGATAGAGCATACTGAAGATACAGGAGGAGTTCCAGCCAATAGGACCACCTGTTAATCAGTTTCTCTATCTCCGCCTGCTGGTAGATGTGTGCTATCCCATTGGTCTCTGGATTCATCTGCTGCTGTTGCTAAGGAATAAAGGCTTGGGAGAAGAGCCAGATTTTCACCTGCTTCCTGAAATAGAGGTCGTTTTGAGTTAGACATAGCCCTTTGGGCATAGGTGCCAGCTCTGTGGGTGCCTGAGCACCGCTAATAATTTTCCCAGTATAGGGTTACCAGATTTTACTTTAGTGCTGGGTTTTGAAAAGCTGTCTGGACCCCTGGACATGTCCTCGAAAAGGAGAACATGTCTGGGGAAATCCAGACGTCTGGTAACCCTATCCCTGTAAGTCTAGTTATAAGGCAGCAAATTCCATGTCGCAGAGCTACAGGAAAACACAGGGAGGAAGTGCTTCTGTATCTTAGGGCTCCTTTTGCAAAGGCGCGCTAGTGGGGTTAACGCTAACCCCCGCGCTGCTCAAGAGGAGGCGGTAGCGGCTAGCGCGTCCAGTGGTTTAGCGCGCACTATTACACGCGTTAAACCGCTAGCGTGCTTTTGTAAAAGGAGCCCTTAGTTACTGCTCCCACTTTCCTTGTAGCCTATCCAGTAGGGGAAAAGGGAGTTGCTATAATTTAGCAGCTGCCAGTGAGGAAGACAGGCATTAGATGTGACATTAGCTGTCCTGAAAAAAAGTATCTTAACAGCGAAGACTGCTTGAGATAAGTTATTTTTTGTCAATTTTTTTCAACATAAGGAATAAGTGCACGTTGGAAAATCGAGTACATATAGATGCTGTAAAAAAAAATTTCAATTAAGGTAGAATAAAGCTAAGAAAATTTTGAAAAAAACATATTTAAAAAAAGAAAATAGGTGAATGATAGTAAGTGTTGTGGCCAATGACTGGAGCAAGGAGCAGGAACACTACGCTGACCATCTCAGTTTGTGATTTAATAGCTGTGCGTAGGCTCCGATTCTGAGGCCGATAGTGTAAAGCCTGGAATAACTAGGGCTGGAAACACTGCTGTGTACTGTTATTATAGATTTTGTGATTTGTTATATCTAAACCACTTGGGTTAGTTGTTTTAGGTTATAAAATAAACCTTATTATGAGAGGAAATTATAATGACAAAACAAGGGTGATACTGAAAATACTGCTTTGATTAGTCACCCATCAGCAATCTATCAGTCTTTGTATATATAAAAAATGAACACACAAAATATGATATGTGCTTAATAGTGAACGCTCAGACCCACAACTATATCCCAGTGAAATATCACAGAGAAGCTGTGTAAAGAGACCATCATTGCTTGTTCACAGTCTCACCCACCATTACTGTATAAAATAAGTTCTAACAACATCCACAGCTCCTAAAAAAGGAACAAAAACTACTTATCTTAGTAAGGTACTGTAATCTTTACAGCTACTCCGGGTACATTCTTAATCACCACTGCTGCACAAAATGCATGTTCACCGACCCCCCCAACCCAGGTTTCACCGGTTGGCTTCATCAGGAGGGGTACGGGACAGACAACTTCCTTCCTCCAGCACACAGCACACTCTGGCATCGACTGATAGATTGCTGATGGGTGACTACGGTAATCAAAGCAGTATAAAATAAACCTACCAGGATGTTTGAAAAAAACACTCAATTGGGCAGGAAAATCGAATTGATCAAAAAATCGATTCAATAGGCTGAATCGAATTGAATCGAAATTTGTTTTCCTGAGTCGGGCAGCACTACTGGGAACTATTACTGCTTGATTCAGTGAAAAGATTTTTGATTCAATTCAGTCTATTGAAGCTATTCAAATCGATTCTCCCTTCTATCTCCCTGTGCGGTAGCTTTCGGTCCCTTCCATCCCCCTGTGCAGCACTTCCTGACCAACACCCCCTTCCCCCTCCTCCCCCCCCCCCCCCGTGATCAGCCCTCCCTTCCCCAGTGAGGCTTGACATACCTCCAGGGTCTCCTAAAGCAGCAGCAGAAGCAGTGGTGGGTATGAACGGCTAGCAGATGCAGGCTCTGAACAGGCTTGTTCGTGGCCTACCCACCAGGGCTTCCCTCTGCCGCTTCACTGATGATGTGGCAGAGGGAAGCCTGGTGGGGCAGGCTGCGAACAAGCCTGTTCAGAGACTGTGACTGCTAGACATCCACACCACTGATGCTGCTTTAGGAGTCCCCGTTGGTATGTCAGGCCTCACGGGGTGGGGGTGGTGGAGTTGTTAACTGAATCGGTGAGTCCGATTTGGGGGGGGCAATGAATTTTCATCGAAGTGAATTGGTGAATTGGTGAAATGAATCAGTGAATCGGGCAGCACTACTGGGGACAGGGAATGAGTGTAGGGCTACCAGATGTCCAGGAAAACCCAGCCGTGTCCTCTTTTAAGAGGACTGTCTGGGTGCCCAGAGGAATTTCTAAAACCAGGCAGTTTGTTTGGGTTTTAGAAGACCCCGAGCTCAGGGTTCTGTCCGCAGGGCCTATGCACATGTGTAGACGACATGATGACGTCACATGCATGCGCATGATGTCATTGCGTCAATGTCTACACATGTGCGGAGGTCCTCCAGATGTGGCCCTGAGCTCAGAGAAGGAGACACAAGGTTTTTTTTTTGGGGGGGGGAGGGGGACTGGGAGTGGAATAGGACAGGGCCAGAGGATATCTGGTAACCCTAACTGAGTAGAGCTGTGGGGAAGGAGTAGAAACAGACTGAGGGACTGAGGAATTCAGGAAGACAGCATGGGCTGTTAGGGGAAGGTTGCTAGCAAAAGGAGACATCATCTGAAAGATAGAAGAGCAGGCAACGGGATACAAGCTGCAGAGAGAAAGATGGAGAGTAACTGTGTGGGACTGGGAAAAAGCAGCTTGAGGGCAAAGGGGATCATGGTGGAAATAACACACATGAAGGTGAGAAAAGGGCTTGGAGGGAGTAAGACTAGAAAAAAGTGAGATGAGAGAAGCTGTGTAGAGATAAATCATGGAATGACAAATATACATGGATGAAAAGAAATTATGAAGGAAGACTGGAAGAGAATTCTTAAAACTTGAGGACAGAGACAAAACCAAGATCAGATAGAGACAGAGGACTGAAGCTAAACTACAGACATAAAAGGTTAGAAAATTAAGATTTTAGTAAAGATTTATGAGTCAGCTGGGCTTGATCAAGGGCAGGCAAGAGCTATATTTTGCCCTTCTCCAGTCCTATAGAGGCTCATTTTCAAAGCACTAAGACTCAAAGTACCATAGGTTTCTATAATACTTTGTGTGTCTAAGTGCTGTGAAAATGAACTCCATAGTCACTAAAATTAATATGTCATTTTACTGAAAGGACATGGGGAGGAGGAAGGGATTGTACCAGTATTTGGTGCAATAATCTGAAAGATATCTTTAAATTGCTTCTTTTTGGCAGTTCTGAAATACAAAGACTTATGATTGAGTCTCAGATTGAAAGGGGAATAGAGAGTAACGCCGTCTCCTTTTTTTCACAAAAATAAAAGTCATTCCTTTGTTACATCTTATAGGAGACAGAGGTTTGGGACTAAATGGGTTCATTATGCTGTACAGTCCCAAAGAAATAGCATAGTACCTGCTGGAAGAGGTTACATGAGAGATGGGTGAATTTGGAAGGGGGTAAGAGGTTCTTGGTTTGATTTTCCTCTTAGCTCAGCTGCTAAGCCCTGGCTTTCCATTCTCACTGTCAGCACAGCTCTGCCCCAGGCTAGCTTTTGGGGTCTATGACCTTTGTGGCTATGCAGGGCTCCACGAATAAGGGGTTATTGGTATAGCACTGTGCCACCTCATAGCCTTCTACATAACGTGGGCCAGGAAAAGAGGGGAGTGGAGGCATAATGATGCTGGTTAAAGAATGAAGGAGAAAGAAGGGGGTGTTTGGTAAAATGAGAGAAAAAGAGGGATGCTGTGCTGCAATCGCCACTAATAAAGGAGAGGGCATTAGGCTAATGTTGTTACCACCAAATAAGGTGCCAATTTCCATTTCTGCAGAAGGCACTAGAGCAGTGCCTCGCACACTATCTGGAGCCACGGCACACTAAACAGCAGGCCGCGGCTGGAGGGCACTCGGAAGTGCGCGGACATTGACAATTTGATGTCACGTACATGTGTGATGTCATCATGCTGATGTCTGTGCATGCACAAAGGCCCTGAGCTGCCGGGGGGTGGGGGGGGAGGGACTCAACAGGAGAAGTGCGAAGAGGAGGCTGACTAACTACAGGACGTGCCTCTTTCTGTGAGAGGTACATTCTGTAGGAAGTCATCTGGCGCAGCGACTTGTGGCACACCTGCAATTTCGCCACGGCACACAGTTTGCGATTCACTGCACTAGAATCAGTGCTAGCTCAGCTCCCCACTGAGCAAGCACATACTCTGTAACCGCTAGAGCTTTAGCAGGTGGGCTGGCACACAGTGGGTTGATATGAATGCACACCTTTAAGTTCTCTGATTGTCTGAGAGCAAGACGCAATTCATACCAATGTGGCCCTAGGGGCTGAGGAGCAACTGATTGCTGAGCTTTCAAGGTTTGTGCATTCAGGTGGTGAAACAGCTCATAGGGCCTTTCTGGATGTATATGGGCAGAAGAAATGGCCTTAACTTTTTTTTTTTTTTTTTAAATGGCCTGCTAGACATCTTAGCCTAGCAAGACCAGGTGAATTGCATCCAAAAGAAGCAATTTGCATGTAAGAGGAGCCAGCATTTTTAATGGACTGGCCACACAGTCATGTCAGTAGAGCAGTGGGGCACCTTAGAGAGCACTGCTGTAAACTTCACATAAAGGGTGCCAGGTATACATCTCACCATAACTCTCTTATAATGAATGATGAACCCTCCCAAACTCCCCCAATACCTACTATACCCATCTGTCTTCCACCCCAATAGCCCTTATGGCTGCAGGTATCACCTATATGACAGTACAGTAGGTCTTTAGTGGGATCACACTTTCCACCATAAATGTAGTGGTTTGAATGGCTACTCCAGACACCTGCTTGCTGCTGTAATAAGTTTTCCCATACTATGTGCTGCTTTTATAGAGACAGGTACACTGTATGCACTATTTCATTCAGATCTTTGGGGGTGGACCACTGGGGGAGTCTGTGGGGGGCTTTATTTTCATCCCTCTAGTGGTCATCTGGTCAGTTTGGGTACCTTTTTGGCCCTTATTCATTTTAAAAACAGGTCTATCCCTAAACATCCAAACTGTGCCTTGGATGATTTATAAAATGTTTGATTATCTCAGTAAAACATCCAAGTGCTCAACCTGCCTTAATCCCACCCGCAGCATGCCTCTAACACCCCCCCCCCCCTTAAGATTTAGACATACTGGAGACAAAACGACCAGAAAAACATCTAGAAAGTCAGTTTTGAAAATGACCACTTGGACATTTTGATCAGTAAGATATCCAAGTGCCAGTTTATGCCATCTTTAGGACGTCTGTCTTTTTAAAAAATGAATCCCTATGTCGGTGTCTCCCAAACTTTGTCGAGCCACAGCACACTAAACGTAGTGGCCACGGCTCGAGGCATCCGGAAGTGCGCAGACGTCAACGTGATGACATCACATGCATGCTTGACATCATCATGTCACTGTCCACTCATGCGGAGAGAAGGAGATGCGCCGGCTAATTGCCTACAGGATGTACCTCTCGCCGCGAGAGGCATGTCCTGTAGACGGTCAGCCAGAGCCAGGGCCTCTCCTCCCCAGCGTCTCACGGCACACTGGAAATCTCAGGAGGCACACAGTTTGCAATACACTGCCATAAGTATATGACGGCAGATAAAGACCAGCATGGTCCATCTAGTCTGCTCAGTAAAGTGTCTAAAGTCGTTCCTGCTGCTCTTTGCAGAACGATAGTAAAGGGGTTTAAATCATGCTCTTGCCCACACTTTGTAATATCTCAACACAGTCCTAAGAGCAGAGCCTAATCATAATCATCATCACAACTTATCTTAATTGTCAGTTGGAGTGAGACTCAACTAAAAAAAAATGTTCAAAAAAACCCTCACCCAATTAATTAAATTAACCCCCTTTTCTACGAAATCGCGCTAGCGGTTTTTAGAGCACAAAGAGCCGCGCTGAATGGCCCGTGCTGCTCCCGACGCTCATTGAGTTCCTAAGAGCATCGGGAGCAGCACGGGCCATTTAGCGCGGCTCCCCGCGCTAGAAACTGCTAGCGCAGTTTCGTAGAAGGTGGGCATATCATAGTATATCTGTTACTCAGATCATAGGTTCTCTTATAACATACGGTTATTTCAGATCCCCATCCTAGGATCACAGCTCTAATCATGTGCACACCACCTTCTATTTCTAATATCAAAAACCTAAACTAATATGAATCACAAATTTCTACTACTACCATTAATTAATTCTATAGCGCTACCAGACGCACGCAGCGCTGCACAGAGTCACAAAGAAGAAGAAAACAATCTAAACAGCAAAGACAGACAACAGTTGAGGGGGAACAGTTAATCAGCTGACTGGGTTGAAGGGCAGAGCAGTAAGGTTAAGGATTGAAAGCTAAATCAAAAAGGTGGGTTTTCAGTCTGCTTCTAAACAAGGGATGGGAAAGGGCTTGACAAACAAACTCAGGTAATTTATTCCAGGCATAGGGGGCAGCTAGATGAAAGGAACGAACTCTGGAATTGGCATTGGAGGAGAAGGGTACAGCTAAATGCGGCTGATGTGAGGAACGGAGTTCTCTGGGAGGTGTATAAGGAGAGAGAAGTGAAGAGAGATATTTCAGTCACTATTCCTTGTTTTCTCAGTGTAATGGTTTCAAAATCTTTACATGCAAAAAGTCACAGATGTGTCTTCAAAATTGGTAATACTTATCGTAGATGGTCTAAACCAGGGGTAGGCAATTCTGGTCCTCGAGAGCCACAGGTTTTCTGGATACCCGCAAGAAATATGCATGAGATAGATTTGCATCTCAAGGAGGCAGTGCATGCAAATTAATCTCATACATATTCATTGTGGGTCTCCTTAAAACCTGACCTGCCTGTGGCTCGCGATGACTGGAATTGCCTACCCCTGGTCTAAACCAATGCCAGTGCTGGCAGGGCTCCAATTGACGATTAAGATAAGTCATCATGATGATGATTACGATTAGGCTCTGCTCTTTGCAGAACATACAGATTACCTCCTCTATGCCTCTGTTTAGAATTGTACCTGCTGCTTCCTGGAATGATGAAAATATCCTTAATACAATACTTGAAACAGGACTTGTGAACAATGTCAGGTCGTTTCAAGTTTCAAGTTTTATTATTTTTAATATACTGGCCATCGACAAGTATCTAGCCAGTTTACAATGCTAAGATAAAATAAAGAATTAAAATAATACTTATAGAGTGAACATTAAAGACATTTTACAAAGACAAACATGAAAGTGGGGGTAGAAGGAGAAAAGGGGGGGTAAATAATTACATTGTTAAAATAATTAAAAAAAATATACAAGTTAAAAAGAAAAGGAAGGGAGAAGGGATGTAACATTAGGAATTGGGTCGCTTCTTAAAAGCGGTTGGCAGACTTTTGGGAATGAGAAATTTAGAAGCTGTGGAATGCATCTTGAAATAAGAACGTTTTTAGTTTAGTCTTGAATTTATCAAGAAGATTTTCATGGCAGAGTTGGGATGGCAAGGCAATCCATAAAGTTGGGACGACTACGGAGAAGTTGGTGTTCCTGGTGTAATAGAATTCTTTGATGGAGGGGACAGATAGTAGGTTCTGATCTGCTGATCTGAGACTCCGATAGGGGCAAAGAGGGATGATGAGTTTGTCCACTTGCAATATTTACTGAAATTATGTGGTCTATGCCAGAACAAGTGGGGCTTAGCAGCCCCAATATAACACCTCCCACTCCAACAGAAACAACAAGTGGAGCTCAGTGACTCCTAACATAATACTCTCGCAAAAACAACAAGAAAGGCTTGGTGACCTTAAAGTCACACTTCCCACTTAAACAAAAAACAACCTGGGGCTCAGAAACCTCAACATAACATTTCTCAAGTTTACAGAAAGAGCAAAAAGGCTCAGCAACCCTTACACTACACCCCCCACTCTGACAGAAACAAGAGGGACTCGACAAACCCAACAGAACAGTTCCTATTCCTGCAAAATCATCAATATGGGCTTTTTCATCCCCCAATATAACACTTAAGAACATAAGAAGTTGCCTCCACTGGGTCAGACCAGAGGTCCTTCGCACCCAGCGGTCCGCTCCCGCAGCGGCCCATCAGGCCTATGACCTGTGAAGTGGTCCCTGACTATTCCTATAACCTACCTCTACTTCTATCTGTACCCCTCAATCCCCTTATCCTTTAGGAACCTATCTAAACCTTTCTTGAAACCCTGTAGCGTGCTCTGGCCTATCACAACCTCCGGAAGCGCATTCCACGTGTCCACCACCCTCTGGGTAAAAAAGAACTTCCTAGCGTTTGTTCTAAACCTGTCCCCTTTCAATTTCTCCGAATGCCCCCTTGTACTTGTGGTTCCCCACAGTCTGAAGAATCTGTCCCTGTATACCTTCTATATGCCCTTGAGGATTTTGAAGGTTTCTATTATGTCTCCTCTAAGTCTCCGCTTTTCCTATTCCAAATTGATAGATAAGGGTTTGGTGATCGCAATATGACAACTTCTCACACCATCCAGAAACAACACGAGGGGATCTGGAACCCCAATATAATACTTCCTACTAACACCTGAGTAACACACTTAAGAGATTGTTTGTAGTTACTATATCAAGTGGGTAAGACTGAAATTAACACATTTACAGGACTTAAAGAGCATTTCAGCCAACTGTTTGAGGGCCGCAATGGAGGACTTGGGGAACCACGTGTGCATTGGACACCATTGACCTACGGTATTCATAAGAGCTGTGGTGGCCATGCCACCTTTTTATAGAATGCACTACCTAGAGACCTGAGGCTAATGGCAGATTATAATTATCCTATATAATAAAACCCTAGCCACGCATGCGCACTTACCTGCGTGCTTCTGTGATCTCTGATCTGTGATCAGTAGGTCCGTGGCCAACAGGAGTGCGTATGCGGCGGCCAGACAAATCAGAAAGCGGAGAAACACAGCATAGCCGGCGACTCCCCCCTACCGCCCTCACTCACCGCCAAAACCACCACCGCCAAAGCCTCCTGTTCTCGCCGGCTCACCCGCGTTTAAATTCAGAGAAAAGCGCTGTACCGCGCTAACACTGGCCTCGCCGTCTTCTGTCCACTGCGGCCCGCCCTCTCTGATTACTTCCTGTTTCTGCTAGGGTTGGCTGCAGTGGATAGAAGACGCCGAAGCCAGTGGTAGCGCGGTGCAGCGCTTTTCTCTGAATTTAAATGTGGCAGCTGGGAAGGGGGCGGCGGGAAATGCTGCTGCTGCACAGGGAAGTGTGTATGTGGGGGGAAATGCTGATGCTGCACAGAGAAGTGTGTGTGTGTGGGGGGGGAAATGCTGCTTCTGCACAGGGAAGGCCGGGAAATGCTGCTGCTGCACAGGGAAGTATGTGTGTGTGGGGGGGAAATGCTGCTTCTGCACAGGGAAGGCCGGGAAATGCTGCTGCTACACAGGGAAGTGTGTGTGTGGGGGGGTGAAATGCTGTTGCTGCACAAGGAAGGGCGGGAAATGCTGCTGCTGTACAGGAAAAGGTGGGAGGGAAATGCTGCTGCTGCTGCACAGGGAAGGGGAGGGGATGAAGAGAGAAAGGGGGCCTGGGAGCAATCTTGGTTTGCTTTGGGGGAGGGGAGACAGAAGGGGGCCATGGAGAGACAGAAAGACAGGCAGGCAGGCAGCGCATTAGAACGAAAGACAGACACACAGAAAGACAGCAGGCAGGGAGAGAGACAGAAAGAAAGAAAGACAGACAGACAGGGTGCCAGATAGAGAACCAGGAAGAAAGAAGGACAGACAGCAGGAGGGAGAAAGACAGAAAGAAAGGAAGAGAGAGACAGGGGCAGGGAGAGACACAGAAAGTAAGAAAGAAAGACAGCCAGCCATATATTCTAGCACCCGTTAATGTAACGGGCTTAAACACTAGTTTCATATAAACATATTAGGGCTGATATTTGATTGGCGGCAGGCACTGTGGCTAAAGCCCACTGCCAGTGCTGAACCTGGAAATTCAATACTATGCTGTATCCAACGATCGGTATTGAATTTCTGGTTTCATTTTTGGCCACCAGAACTTAAACTAGTTAAACTGATATTCAGTTCTAACTGGTTAAATTTCTAGTGCTTAAAGATAAGACTGCTATTTATACAGTCCTATTTAATCACTAAACCCAGCACTAAATATCAGTGCTAATCAGCTAAACTGCATGATATTGCTGGTTAGCTGCTATGCGCTAACTGCAAATAATCAATGGAAATAACCTGTCTGTTTTCAAACGATTGTGAATGTCTACCTGTAACCCGTTCTGAGCTTCTGGGAGAACAAGATAGAAATCAAAATAAATATGTCTGATCAATATCTTTGGCTGGGTGACCAGAGAATTGGATAGAGGGAGTGCACTAGATGTGGTGCATTTAGATTTTAGCAAAGTCTTTGACAGCGTTCCACAAAGGCATCTAATAAACTGAGTTCACTTGGGAAGAGCCCCAAAGTGACGGGCTGGGTCAGGAACTAGGTGAGTGGAAGGCGACAGAGGATAATGGTCAATGGAGATTGCTCTGAGGAAAGTGGTGTGCCTCAAGGTTCTGTTCTTGGGCTTGTTTTTATAAACATTTTTATAAGCGTTATTGCTGAAGGAATGTTGGGTAAGATTTGCCTCATTCTAGATGATACCAAAATCTGCAATAGAGTAGATATTCCGGATGGTGTGAATAATATGAAAAAAAGACCTAGGGAAGCTTGAAGAATGGTCTGAAATTTGGAAGCTAAAATTTAATGCTAAGAAATACAAGGTCATGCATTTGGGCTGCAAAAACCCAAGGGAATGGTACAATTTAGGGAGTGAAGAATTTATGTGCACGACAGAAGAGCAGGACTTGGATATGATAGTATGTGATGATCTTAGGTGGCCAAACAGGTTGAAAAGGTGACGACAAAAGCTAGACAGATGCTAGGGTGCATAGGGAGAGGTATGGCCAGTAGGAAAAAGGAGGTATTGATGCCCTTATATAAGACTCTGGTGAGACCTCATTTAGAATATTGTGTGCAATTCTGTAGACTGCACCTTCACAAAAATATAAAAAGGATGGAGTTGGTCCATAGGAAGGCTACTAAAATGATGCATGGTAAGGCATAGGGACAGACTTAAAGATCTCAATATGTATACTGTGGAGGAAAGGTGGGAAAGGGGAGATATAATAGAAACATTTAAATACCTATGTGGCATAAATGTGCATGATTCGAGTCTCTTTCTTGTGAAAGGAAGCTCTGAAATGAGATGGCATAGGAAGAAGTTAAGAGATGATAGGCTCAGGAGTAATATAAGGAAATACTTTTTTACAAAAGGATGGCAGATGCTTGGAACTGTCTCCCATAAGAGGTGGTGGAGACAGACTGTGTCTGAATTCAAGAAAGTGTGGGATAGGCATGTGGGATCTCTTAGAGAGAGGAAGAGCTAATGGTTACTACGGATAGGTAGACTGGATGGGCCATTTGGCCTTTATCTGCCATAATGTTTCTATGTTTTGCCAGCTCTGTCAGACAATGTCCTGCCATGCTATGTTTGCTCTCACCTTGTATAAATACACTTTAATATGTATGTAAGCTTGTAACCCGTTCTGAGATCTGGGTGGATGGGATATAAAACCAAATAAATTAATCCATTGCTTATTCCTAGGATACACAGCATAAAATTTGGTTTTATCCTTGGGATCTTTCCAGGTAGTCCTGACCTGGGTTGGCCACTGTTGGAAACAGGATACTGGGCTTGATATCCCAGTATGGCAGTACTTAGGTTCTTATACAAATAATGAATGTGACTAAGGCCAAAATAATGCAACCACTCTTCTGAGTACTGGCATGATATTATGATATTGTAGCATCATATTGCACTGCCTATATGTGATAGGTATGGTAACAAATTGTCAATTGCTCGGGTTGTGATGCCAGTGTTCAATCATTAAGGTGTATAACCTGTACCAAGCAGTGGATAGGGGGAGAGTGTAGCACAGTGGTTAAAGCTACAGCCTCATCACCCAGAGGTTATGGGTTCAAATCCACACTGCTCCTTGTGACCCTGGGTAAGTCACTTAATCCCCCCCATTGCCTCAAGTACATTAGATAGATTGTGAACCTACCGAGACAGGTAGAGCAAAATGCTTGAGAACTTGAATAAATTCATGTAAACCATTCTGCACCTCCCTGGGAGAGCAGTATAGAAAACTGAATGAATGAATAAGGCTCTGGCTTCCTTGTTGGGCAGAGTGGATAGACTGTGCAGATGTTTATCTGCCATCATTTACTTTGTAAGTTGCTCTGAGTTTTTTTTATAGTAGCATCTGCCAAATGTAATAAATGAATGAATGTATATTGAACACATAAATGCATAAAACATATGAATAAAACGTCTGAAAGAATAAATTGCTGACAATTGTAAATAGATATAATTTAATTTAACGTGGTATTTATGATGTGCTTTTCCAAAGGATCTATAGTATGCTGATTAGGAGTTAATGTCATTTGGGCCATTATTTTAGTTGAGGTCTTCAGCCATCATGGGAGAAGATAATTCAACACCTTTCTCATCTTGATTTCAGAAGGGTGCTTAATTCCTTCTTGGTTCTCATTTAAAAAAAAAAACCTGCCTTCTCAGGATCAACATTTTCATGAAAACAACATACAAGTCCTCATGAGAAGATTGATTGTTGAATGTCCAGCCTAGAAAGGCATCAGTCGATGCTCTCAAATGTAATGCAGGAAGAATAGAAAGAAAAGATCAGAGGATAAGGAGTGTAGGAAGAATGGGTAGAATCTCCAAGATGGTGGTTGACGATAGCTGTACAGGAAATTGTGACTGGCATTGCCTTGACAATTGAGGATTCAGTGGGGGCATACCACAGTACAAGATAAACAAGAATTTTCTATTCCACAGATGCCCATGCATTACAGCAGAAAGCCACAATAAAGATACTGACTCATGAAAGAAATAACTTCTCTCATGGTAAAAGTGAATCATTGGTATGTGTGACCCAGGTTAGAACAGTTCATCTTGAACTATTGTTTCTTTTTCCTGCTGCCGTTGTGATGGCTCGATATTGTAATATGAACTTCTTAGATACCCACATCAGAATATCCAAATGTGTCAGATTCTATCTAAGCCATGTTGAACAGCAAAAATGACCCATAATTCATGATAAATCCTTTAAACCAGTGTCCTGCAAACTTTCTCAAGCAATGGCACATAAAAGGTAGTGTCCGTGGCTTGAGGCACCTGGAAGTGCGCGGATATCACCGTGATGACATCACAAGCATTCGTAACATCATCATGTTGATGTCTGTATGTGTGTGAAGGGCCTCCAGGCGGGCTCTGAGATGCCAGTGGTTGATGCCAGAAGGGAAGAGGAGAACCCAGACACCATTCACGCACCCCCCAATCAGAGGCATTAAGCGCAAAAAATTGTACGATGGCCTACTGGCCAGTCAGGCAGCAAAAGTAGACCACTTACTCTCCAATTTACTGATCACAACACCAGACTACAAAACTTTCAGAAAAGAAATAAAAACCCCGCTATTCAAGAAATCCATCAAGACAAACTAACACCGCATGAAGCATTTCAATCTCACGAAGTAACCCGCTCAACTCTGTAACACTTCTGGAAATGTCCAGATAACCTCTTAAGTAATCTGCCTTGAACCACAAGGTAATGGCAGAATAAAAGTCACTAATGTAATGTAATGTAAGAGGGCCAGAGAGAAGGATAGGTGCTGGTGCCCACTGACTGCCTACAGGACGTGCCACTCGCCATGAGAGGCACGTCCTGTAGGCAGTCAGCTGGTGCTGGCGCCTCGCCTCCTCCCCAGTGACCACGACACACTAGTGTGCCTTGGTACACAGTTTAAGATACACTGCTTTAAACCATAGGAGCCAGCACTGGGTGCTCAAGCACCCCCAATATTGAACAAACTCCTTGACTGTATCGAGAAGTAATTTCCATTGGGTTTAGCAACCCCAAGAATTCTGAAGAGTTGGCTTCTATGCTTTAAACAAGGTCCAATAATCTTTGAAAATGACTAGAAATTAAAAGTCTTTACTACTTATATATTTGAGCAGGATTAAACATTTTAGTAATTTTTCAAAACTATTTTTAGAAGACCGTCAGAGGTAGTACTCTCATAGGGAAACTTACCGTACTCTTGCGGAGAATCTGCTGCTAGCTTTTTCATTGGTCACAAAGGAATAGAATGGGTGGCTTGGCATTTAGCTCACACTGGCTGGCAACCCAGCTTGATAAAAGAGGATGTTAATAAGGTAGGCTAAAAGTGAAACGGAAAACAATTTTGCCATAGTCGCAAGGGATCAAAATTTCAAAAAAGCCTTTAAAACATTTTCAAGTGCATTCAAAGCAAGAAACTTGAAAGGGTGTAGATTAGAATAGTGTGGAATGGTGCCGGTCCGCAGAAATTTCCTGCTGGTCTACAGGGCCAGCACTTGCATCGGGCCCGAGACAATGTTCTTCAACCGCCGGTCTGTGTTGCGATCAATGTGGTGTTATCTTCGGGCCAGCACCCCTCTTCCTTACTGCCACAGTGCACAAAGCCACGGGCAGTGGCTCCTACGCACGTCCTGTGCCTGAACCGGAAGCCTTCTCTCTGACGTTGCAACATCAGAGGGAAGGCTTCCAGATGAGGCGCGGGATGCACGAGGAGCCGCTGCCCACGGCTTGGTGCACTGCAGCAGTAAGGAAGAGGGGAGCCGGCCTCAAGATAACACCGGGGGGCGGCATAAAACAGCCAGGCGGGAGCAGGCCTGAAGGTAAGGCACAGCATGGAGCATACACAGTATGTGTATAATGAAAAAAAACCCTGCTCTTTGAGGCCTCACTACTTAAATAGTGTCCTAGGCTAGCTTTCCACTGCCCTATTTTCTAACCTGCTAATTTTTTACATGGTGGATAAACCATATATCACAATCATTAATTTAATTTTTAATCGCATTGTTACATAATGTTCATCCACAAAACAAAGCATTAACTGAGTTAGACAAAATTGTCTGATTCAGTGAGTCTGATAGAGCTTTTATTAAAATTGCCTCCTTTTCCCTGTAAACGGTTATAGGGAAGGTAGAAGTATAGCTGGTCATGTACTATTTGTCTTTAATTAGAGAAAGAAAAATCTAGTATAAAAAACAAACAAACATGGAGGGAAGGAAACAATAAAGGTAGGGGGAATGATTTTATTTTCAATTTAGTGATTGAATTGTGTCAATTTTGAGAATTTTCATCTGCTGTCCATTTTGCTCTCTGTGTATATTTTGCACTGTTCAGGAAGAAATGCATTTGTTTCTATTTCTCATGGGTTGTACTGCATGCAGAGTCTTGAATCTTAGGGTTTCGTTTGTATATATTAGTACTTTTAGTTTTTGAGCCCGTATTTGCATAGGGGTTATCTGTGTTCTGGTAAGATTGAATGTTGAGAAGCATACAGTATGCTTTATGTAGTTTAATTTTGTGGTTAACCATTATGTGTTGTTAATATAAGATTACATTGTGTGTATATATAAAAAATGTTGTTACAATTAGTACTATTATCGGGGGTGGGGTCTGGGCCAGAGATGGGCGGAGTCTGGCCCACGACATAGCCCAGTGTTCTTCAACCGCCAGTCTTCAGACTGGTGCCGGTCTACAAAATAATTATTTTATTTACGCTGGTCCATAGGTGTAAAAAAGTTGAAGAACACTGGATTAGAACATAGATGTCAGAGTGGAGGGGAACCACAGGTGCCTTGGCATAACCAAATTTTCCTTTCCTGTCTTATACTCCAAATAGAATACTGAGATCCAATGAACAAAATCTATTAACGATCCCTTCTTTTAGGATTATTAATACAAGACGGCAATTTATTTTTTCTGTTACTGCACCTTAAATTTGGAATTCTCTCCCTATTTATTTAAGTGAAGAATGCAATCTGGAGAAATTTAAGAGTAATTTAAAAACTTTTCTTTTTAAAGATGCTTTTGATAATTAGTTAGCAGTCCGCTGGTCAAATTTTTATTTCCATTGTTTAATTTTATGACTATTGTCTTCCCTACCTTTTGTTTTACTCCCTGATTGTTTTACTTTTCTTTAATGATTTTGTATTTCATTCTCCTTTTCCCACGTGTCCATGATTTGTAATGTCTGTTTTTTAGACCGCTCGGATGTAAAATATTGTAAAGTGTTGTATTGTCCCCCAAATACTGTAATTTTAAAAATGTTCATCGCTTAGAAATATGATTGAGTGATTAATCAAAAATTTTATTAAACTTGAAACTTGAAACTTTTCTGGTAGAAGCTATTCTAAAATATAAAAATTACTGACCAAATGGATTTGACTGAATGGAACAGATTGAAGGAGATGTTTTGTATTACTGATCTTTTAGAATTTTTTGAAAGTATTAATATATGGATAAGGATACCATGAACCTGAAATCACAAAAAACATTTGACAAGTCTGTCATGAAAGACTTCTCAGGAAATTAAAAAGTCAGGGGATGGAAGGCAATAGAAACATAGAGTATGACGGCAGAAAAGGGCCAACGGCCCAACAAGTCTGCCCACTCAAGAACCCTCTCTCCCTCCCTCGAGAATCCGTCTATTAAGCATTCCTCTTGAGCGACCCCACCTGTCTGTCCCATCGTCTCTTGAAGTCAAGTGTGTTAGTGGCCTCGACTACCTGACGTGGAAGACCATTCCATCGATCAATTATCCTTTCGGTGAAGAAGTATTTCCTGGTGTCTCACTCAAAAAATAAAGACATCCAAAACATCATAAATCCTGATCACCAGGGCATATAAGTATTGATTTTCAAAGCCAACTTTCTGGATGTCTAGCAAGGCATTTTGCCTACTGTGTGACCAGAACTCTAGGGGCATTTTGGGAGGCATGTTATGGGTGGGCTTTGGACAGGTTAGTCTTGGATGTCTTGCAGCAATAATCAAACCTTTCCCAGGACGTCCTAGATGGAACTTAGATGTTTTGGGGTAGATCTGTTTTAGAAGCATCTAAGTGCGACAAAGGTACCCAAACTTACCAGATGACCACTGAAAGGATTAAGTAATGACCCCCACACACTGCCCCAGTGGTCACTAACCTCCTCCCACCCCACAAAGATCTGATTTAAATCGTACATACCTGTCTCTAGAACATCAGCACTTGGTATGGGAAAGCCTAGTAGAACATCACAAAGTAATGTCTTAAGTAGCTTGGTGGATGGGCTAGTGAACTATAGAGAGGAAAAGCCAAGCCCATAATCCACTCTAACCACTAATAATAATAATAACTTTATTCTTTTATACTGCCATAACCTAAAGTTCTAGGCGGTTTATACTAAAAAGAGCTGGACAATCAGCGAAATACAATAATACAGTAAAAAATACAAATATTTATAAAATAGAATTTCAATAATAAAACTCACTAAGTAATAAACTTATCGAACAAAGTGGTCTTAATTAATTTCCAAAAACTGCAATCGGATAACAGCTTGCTGAATACATTTACCTAACCAAGATTGTTGCCTACCAGCTTGAAATGCTAGGGTCCTATCAAGAAGGTCTTATATCTACACTCATTAATTTTTGGATAAGCAAATAAGTAGAAGTTTATAGTTTCTCTTTATGGTGGAAAGTGTGAGGCCGCCAAACCCACTAAAACCCTACTATACTGCTATATAGGTGCCACCTATATAGCAGTATAGGTGCTATTGGAGTGGTAGACAGGTGGGGCTCACCATAAATTATAAGGGGATTATGGCAAGTTGTATATCTGGCACCTTATGTGTAAAGTTCATAGCAGTGTCCTCTAAGGTGTCCCACTGCTCTGTTGGAATGTCTCTTTGGCCAGTCCACTACAATGCTGCCAATTTCCATATCTAAATGGTCTGGATTTGGACATTTCTGTGGTTGAAAATGGGGTATAAAGTCAGGCGTCCTAAGGTTGGATGTCCTTTGGATGTCTTGTCGGCCAAGACTTCCAAGTGGGCGATTTCAAAAAAGATTTTTGGACATCTAGCAGTTTGCCTTTCGAAAATGGACATTTCTGAACATCCGAAATATAACGTCTTACGGGAAATGTCAAAATCAGACTTAGGCTATTTGAAAATGGCCCTCCATAGCTTACTAAAGATTGGAAACTGGTTAAAATATAGGAAACAGAGAGTAGGACTACATGGATACTGAGACCAGTGTTTTAAAAAAATGATCTTGGAAAAGGAACACTGATTATGCAATTTTGTATTATGCAAATCTGATCAAAGTTATTAAATCACAAGTGCATTACAAGGAATTGTAGAAGAACTTGGCTAGGCTGAGACCTAGGCATCTCAAGTTTCAAGTTTATTAGGATTTTATATACTGCCTTTCAAGGTTATCTAAGCGGTTTTTACAATCAGGTACTCAAGCATTTTTCCCTATCTGTCCCGGTGGGCTCACAATCTATCTAACATACTTGGGGCTATGGAGGATTAAGTGACTTGCCCAGGGTCACAAGGAGTAGCGCGGGGTTTGAACCTAAAATATAAAATATAATGTAAAATATAAAGTGGGATACTCATATCCCAGGTGATGCATCAGGAAAAAATATAGGTGTACAATGCTGGGTGCCATATTAAGAATCCTCTACAAGCAAAAGAACCTTGAAGTTATTGTGGGAAATAAGATAAAAGCCTCAGCTCAATGTGCAGTGTTTGAAAAATGTGAACTGAATATTAGGAATTATTCAGGGAGGAAATTAGAATAAAATAAGAGAATGTCACCATACTTCAATACTGATCCGTGATGTCCCCAAATCTGGTATACAGTTCTGGTCACCCCATCTCATAAATGATATAACAGAAGTAGAAAAAAATATAGAGAAAAGCAATCAAAGTAATAAAGAGGATGAGATTAACTCAATGAAGGAAAATGAAACAGGTTAAGACTCTTCAGCCTGGAGAAGAGAGAATTAAGAAGGGATATGATATAGGTTTATGATTTATGGTTTATTAGTTTTAAAATATGGCTTTTCAAGAATGGCAGAATGGGTAAGCAGGGAACAATTGCTTACCCTTTTAAATAATCCTAATGCTAAGGGACACGTCATGAAACTAATGGGTAGCACACTTAAAACAAATGAACAAACATAACAGGAAGCTGTGAGAAATGCAGCTGGAAGATGTAGTCAAGGCAGTTATCACAGCACAGTTTAAAAGAGGTTTAGACAAGTTACTGGAAGAAAGTTCATAAACTATTATTAGCCATGTAGACTTGGAAAGCCACTATTTATTCCAGGGTGAGAGCAAAAAGAATGGATTTCTTTTTTGGGGATCCTGCCAGGTGCTTTGATCTGAATTGGCAACTGTTTAAGAGAAAATGCTGGACTTATAGACTGATCCAGTATGGCACATCATATATTCTTTTTGTTCTTAACCCAAGCACTCTGGTTAAATTTGTAACCTAGACTGCACAGGACAAAGCTGTTTGGGAGCCATCCATTAGGTGGGAGGGACAGGACTGCACTTGGGCAGAGGCTTTTTATAGGATCATTGGGCTGCATAAGCTGTTTGGTAGGAGAAGGAGAGAAAATAAAATTAGTAATAATTTTTAAACCAGTAGAGGATTATGAGGAATTGTAGAAGGATCTTGTGAAAGTAGGAGACTGTACATCTAAGAGGGAAATTATCAAGGTGCAGGAAAAGTAGGGCTTTTACCACACCTTAAGTTACCAACGGAATCACCAATTAGCAGTAGCTCAGTATCATAGGTTACTGACCCGTGATATATGAATGTTACTTGTAGGCAACCTTGCAAGCAACATTATTCTACTATCCTAGTATCCCAGTACTACCACTAGGAGTTTATTCTTGACACCATTTTGAACCTGGTGCCAACAAAGGCAGGAGCGACTAAAGATCACTCCTGCTCGACTGCACTGGACAACATGAATATTTGAAAGTATGTTAAATAGCATCAGTCTCAGAGAGATCCCTGCAGTGCTCCAGAGTTCACCCTCCTCCATTGAGAAAAATGGCCATTTAACCTTACCCTCTACTTTCTGTTCAGTAACCAATTCCTAATCCACAGTAGAACATTATCTCCTATCCCATGATTCTTTAATTTTTTTAGGACTCTCACATGAGGAACTTTGTTGAAAGCTTTCTGAAAATATAGATACATAGATACACTATGGCCCAGATTCTGTAACAGAAGAACTGGACAGAGATTTAATAGTGTGTGTGTGTTAGGTGCCATTGACTTGAGTTCATATCCTAGCGACTTGATGAGTTATAGATCCAAAAATAAGTTGGTCAAATGCAAGTCCGATGACGTCCTCCAGCATCATTCCCATAGTAGTTGTCAATGTGTACAGTCACCTAGTTGCAGGTCACCCTTTTTGCCTAGTTCCTTCGACCTTCCCAAATATGATGTCCTCCAGTGATCTCTGTTCTAACAGTGTGGCCAAAATAAGACAGTTGTAACTTCATCATGTAGGCTTGGAGTGACATATCTGGTCTGATCTCTTCAAAATTAATTTGTTAATTCTCCTGGTGGCCCATGACAAACATAGAGGGCCATTTTGATAGGACATCTCTAAGTCTGAGGTTGGACATTATGGGCAAGATGTCCCCAAACCTAGCAGAAAAAATGTCCATTTTCAAAACTGCCAGTCTATCTTTTATTTTTTTTTTTAAATGACCTATATAGACATTTTGGTCCTTATGATGTCTACCTTTTTTTGGCTATTTTCAAAAATAAAATTGTCCATGTGAAAAACACACAAAAGCAAGTTTTGTAGATGTGGAATGTGTTGTCTGATATCAGGGGTGTTGGGTGGTATGTGAGGGGAGTACAAGAATGTTGGGGGATGTGGGGGGATGTTGGAGGGGTCCAGGGATGTCGGGAGGAAGGCTGTAGGGCTCCAGCTGATCATGGCTGGGGGAATTCTCGAAACCGGCTCATCTGATGGCAAGTCCTCAATGTGCTGTTCCCCCCCCATCTCTGGGTGGTGGGAGGAGATCGTGACCACAGGGGGTGTAAGGAGTGGGAGAGTCATGTCTTAAACCCTCCAGTGGTCATCTTGTCAATTTGGTCACCTTTGGGGCTCTTAAACCTGTTTTACTTTGGTCTAAGTCCCAGCATGTAAGTTCCGCTTAGGATGTCCAAGAAAAGCTTTGATAATTGTTTCAGGATGTCCAGGTGGAAGCCCACATGATTCCAGCCCATAACACACCTTCCAACATGCCCCTATGAGCTCTGGACACATAGCAGCTTAGAAGTGCTGCTGTACATCCAGAAAGTTTCTTTTGGACGTCCCTGCTATTAGGACGTCCAAGTGCCGACTTAGGCAGGTTTTTGGACCTAATCTAATCTAATCTTCATTTTATATATCGAATCTACTCCCTAAGTAGCTCAACTTGGTTTACAGTTCGTTAAAAAATGAAACATAACAAGTAAAAACTGTGGGCTAAAAACAGAAATTGGTTAGATTAGATCAGGGGTCTCAAAGTCCCTCCTTGAGGGCCGCAATCCAGTTGGGTTTTCAGGATTTTCCCAATGAATATGCATGAGATCTATGTGCATGCCCGGCTTTCAATGCATATTCATTGGGGAAATCCTGAAAACCTGACTGGATTGCGGCCCTCAAGGAGGGACTTTGAGATCCCTGGATTAGATGGATGGAAAAAGTTAGAAAAATGTATGTTGAATTGCTTAAAATTACTATACGACAGATAAAATCAAATTAACTATTGTGAAAACAACCAAGTTTTTAAACTTTTTTGAAATTGAAATAATTGATCTACCAATCTTAGAGAATCTGGAAGTCCATTACAAATTCTCACCAATTTAAAAGTAAAAGATTTATTAAGCTTCCCAGTGCATTTAATACTTTTCAGAGAAGGAAATGCTAATTTGTGAATTGTTCTTTTGATTAAGCCCCTCATAGAATCTTTCTCCAGCACAAGAGTTCAAATGAGTCAATCTTCTTTCTATCTTGTTTCCGTAATGTCCAGCTTTTGCATCCATAATTGATCACTGAGAAAATGAGTGCATGGACTAGTCTGACCTTTGTTTTAACTGTTATTTCCTTGCCTTTTAATACCTTATCAAGAGCCTTGGTTATAAAGCAACCAATTGCTATCCTGCAGAGTATTTCTTTCTTGCTAGTTGCTTCCTTGTTTACCAAAGAGCCAAAAGATTAGAACTCTTTACAACTTCTATCGTCTTCAAGCTCTTCATAATTTTCCATGTTCATAATCTTTGTTTTATTTATATTCAGTTCTAGAAGACATTTAAAATATAGTTAGAAAAGGGAAAGTACTACTAATATGTGGGGGGATTGGAGATTGGGACTTGTATACTATCTTTTTGTATTTTTACAACCACACTCAAAGTGGTTTACCATACATGCTTTCCCTATCTGTCCCAGTAGGTTCACAGTCTTATTTAATTTTCCTGGGGCACCACACTTATAATATGACAGATGTTAATTGGGATATCCCTAATGCAGGGTCTCCTAGAAATAGGGAAATTCTGGATTCTTTACAAGGAGAACTGTTCCAGCAGTTGGTAATGGAACCCAGGTCGGATGGGGGCCATACTGGAATTAGTATTTACAAATGGGGAAAGTGTTTCTGATGTTCTAATGGGTTATCATCTGGTATCCAGTGATCACCACGTGAATAAGTTTGACCATGTTACTCCTTTTCTTTGTCAACTGCATTGGTTGTCTGTTGAGGCCCGTGTGAAGTTTAAGTTTGATTGCATTTGCTTCAAAGTGTTAACAGGCCTCATACCCAACTATCTCATGGACTCGTTCACATTTGCTAGTTCAAAACGTTTTAGACATTCACATGCTCTATTCACTTTCCCATCTGTTAAAAGCTGTAAATTTAAAAGATATCACCAGTGCCTTCTGTCTTATCAAACGGCATCTTGGGACAAGGATATGAATTGCTTAATTATGTCTACTAATTCTTATCAACAATTCGGGCAACATTTAAAAACATACTTGTTTACTAGATCTTTGGGTAATTGAAGTATTCCATTTATTGTATTCGCTTTTTTTTCTTTTGTAAACTGCATGGAACTTAACAATATTGCGGTATAGAAGTGAGTTTTTTGTTTATGTTTTAATATTAAGGCAGGTGTAACGAGGGCTCATTTGAAATTAACTTTGTTCAGATGGGGGATTATGTCAAGGAATTGTCTGGATGGGAACATCTGGAAGAAGTAGAAAAGCAGTGGGCAAAACTGAAAATTGCAAGGGCAACAAACCATTTTGTAAGGAAAATAAGTAAAAGTAAGAGGAAAAGAAGGCCACTATGGTTCTCAAAAATAGTAGATGAGAAGGTAAAGAAAGAGAGGTTAGCTTTCATAAACTACAAAAGATCGCAGAAAGAAAAAGACAGGCAAAAATGTCTGGAAAAGTTAAGAGAGGCTGGTCGAGTAGTCAGGAAACCAAAGATGCAAATGGAAGAAAAAATAGCCAACTGGATAAAACGGGAGGACAAAACATTTTTAGATATATTAGAAATAGGAAGAAGTGCAAAAGCGGCACAGGTGAAGGGGCAAAACATGTAGAAGTTGATAAAGATAAGGCTGATTTGCTTAACAAATATTTCTGTTCTATGTTCACGGCTGAAGCACCGGGAGTGGGACCGCAGAAGACAAACACAAATAGGGCTGGAGGTGTGGTAGCCCCAGAGGATTGTGTTCGTGAGGAGCTAGCTAAACTAAAAGTGGACAAAGCAATGGGGCCAGATGGTATACATCCAAGGGTATTAAAGGAACTTAGGGAAGTTCTTGCAGCTGCACTGGCTGACCTTTTCAATGCTGCTCTAGAATCAGGAGTTGTACTGGAGGGCTGGAGAAGGATGGATATGGCCCCTGTCCACAAATGTGGAAGGAAGAAGTAGAGAACTACAGGCTGGTAAGTCTGACTTCTGTGGTGTGTAAATTAATGGAAACGCTTTTAAAATAGAGAATAGCGATGTTTCTTGAATCCAGTGGATTACAGAACCCAAAGCAACATGGATTCACTAGAGGAAGATCTTGTCAGACAAATCTGATCAATTTCTTTGGGTAACCAGAGAATTGGATAGAGGGAAAGTGCTAGATGTGGTATATTTAGATTTTAGTAAAGACTTTGACAGTGTTCCACACAGGTGTCTAATAAATAAACGGAATCCCTCAGTATGGGCCCCAAAGTGATAGACTGGGTCAGGAACTAGTTGAGTGGAAGGCGACAGAGTGTAGTGGTCATTGGAGATCGCTCGGAGGAAAAGGATGCTACCAGTGGTGTACCTCAATGTTCAGTTCTTGGGCCTGTCCTCTGTAACATTTTTATAAGCGATATTCCTGAAGAGCTGTCAAGTAAGAGTTGAAATTTGGCAGCTAAATTTAATGCTAAGAAATATTAGATCGTGTGTTTGGGCTGCAAAAACTCAAGGGAACAGTACAGTTTAGGGGGTGAAGAACTTTTGTGCTCAAAAGAGGAGCACAACTTGAGTGTGATAGTATGTAATGATCCTGGTGGTTTATTTAAAAATTTATGAACTGGTAGAGGAGAGGAGTTTGTGTGGGGGAAGAGATGCTGTTATAGAGGAGAGGAGTTTGTGTGGGAAAGAGTGAGAGAAAGAGACGCTGAGAGTGGGTATCCAGAGAAGAGAGGAGGGCCATGTTGGATATCATCGCCCGGTCTGTTAATGTTATGTGCACAGGCCAGCTTTGGGGATAAAGTGGCGCATGTTTCTGGAGGAAGTTGGAGAGAAGGGAGTTCTTGGCCTGTTGAGAGCGGGCATCTGGAATCCAGACACAGTGTGTCACAACCTCTACCGGGAGACTATTCCACATATCTACCACCCTTTCTGTAACAAAGTATTTCCTCAGCCTACACCTGAACTTATCACCTTTTAATTTCATACCATGCCCCCTCACCCTGGAGTTTCCTTTCAAATGAAAGAAACTGGCCTCATGCCTATTTATGCCACATAAGTATTTAAACATCTCTATCATATCTCCTTTTCTCTGCCTTTCCTCCAAAGTATACATATTGATTCATACTCTTCCAATGGTTAACAATTGGAGCTGTTCATCCCCAAACTGGAGAGTGTATCTACTCAAAGGAGAACACCACTTGTGCAATGTTGAATGTAATTTACATCATCCAATGTCCTTGCGAAAAGGTATATGTGGGGAGAACCTTTAGATCAGTTAAAGTACACCTTAATAAACATAAATAGAAAGTGAACACGGAGACTGATACAGCTCCAATTGTTAACCATTGGAAGAGTATGAATCATACTTGGCAAGATATTAGATGGCGAGTTATTGATACCATACAAATAGGGCGGGAGGGAGGCAATTATAAAAAAGCACTTAATGTTAAAGAACATAAGTGGATTTATCATCTTTAATACATTATTTCCCAACGGGCTGAATGAAGAAATTGACTGGATGTCATTAGTTTAGATTAATTTAGATTCTATTGGTGGGATTAACTACCTGGACTGTGTATCTCTTTAACTTTATTAACTTTACTAGTGAATAAGGTTTCTATGGATTTTAATTGTCTGGGTCTGGCGGGAAACTGCTCCCATCAAATGACCAGTTCCGGTTTGTAAATGTTAGTTATAACCGGAATTGACGACAGATGCCACTAAATGAATGACACTCGATGGTGAAGAGCGGTTACTCGTATACATGATAGTACGTTTTATAATATAATTTTGAAATCTTTATAATTATATCCTGGATAGTCTTCTTATATGAACTAATATATATTTATGCCCTATTTAAATGATATCCTTATTGGATGTTTTTGCTTACAAGGGATTTTTGTTTTTTAGATTTTGATACTGGGAGCCTCAGCCCTGATGAAAGATTGTTGAAACATGGCCATGTTGGTAGAGGCGCTCCCTTAAACATTTGAATATAAGCTAAGTACCATTTAAATTATTGATGAATAATATTTATTGAAGAAAAATTATAAAAATAATTTAACAAAAATATAATATAAACAAAAATATAAATCAATTGATCCTATGAAGATCGGGTTTTGTGATATGTTTCACAACAACCAGTGGGGCAAACTTTAGCCCTCTGAGGATCATAATTACTAGGTTCTCTCTCTAAATTGGACTGCACATTTAAATCCCTGGTTCGTTTGGATTAAAGATGGATGTATGGCAGAAAGTGAAGGAGAGAAAAACAGCAAATAGATAAGTTGGCCATGGATACACAGTTAAGAGCACGGACAGAAGGAAGTGCAGGCAGAGATTGGGAAAAGATGGTTTGAAAAACAAAATCACCAGACCACATAGGTAGGAGAAATGATTTTATTTTCAATTTAGTGATTGAATTGTGTCAATTTTGAGAATTTACATCTAATGTCTATAATTTGCACTGTTCAGGAAGAAATGCATTTGTTTCTTTAAAATAAATCATTGTAACTCCAAACTCCAAGTCTGGGCTATGTCTGTCCAGATGCTGGATCGCGGGTGTGTGTGTGTGGAGCAACACCGATGTCCTGGGGGGAGGTTAAGGTGGAGCAGTGCCGGTGGCCTCGGGGGGGAGGGGGGGAGGTAAGCTACAGCAGCACCAGTGGCCACAGGAAGGGGGGAGGAGGTGGAACAAATCAAGCGAGTTTCCCTTACATCCTATGGGGAAACTTGCTTTGATATACGAGTAACTTGGTTTACAAGCATGCTTCTGGAATGAATTATGCTCGTAAACCAAGGTTCCACTGTAGTTTAATTTTGTGGTTAACCATTATATGTTGTTAATAAGATTATATTGTGCGCATATATGAAAATTGAATTGAAAAAATGTTATTACAATTAGTACTATTATGGGGCGGTGTCTGGGGTGGAGATTGGGCGGGGTCTGGCCCATGACTTAGCCTGTGTTTTAGATTTCAGCCCCTTAATGTGATTGAGTTTGACACCCCTGCCCTAAACTGTACCATTTCTTCAGGTTTTTGCAGCCCAAATGCATGACCTTGCATTTCTTAGCATTAAATTTTAGCTGCTAAATTTCAGACCATTCATCAAGATTCACTAAGTCTTTCTTCATGTTATTCACACCATCTGAGGTGTCTACTCTATTGCAGATTTTAGGATCATCCACAAAGAGGCAAATCTTATCTGACAGCCCTTCAGCAATATCACTTATAAAAATGTTAAAAAGTCAGGCCTAAGAGGCACACCACTGGTAACATCCCTTTCCTCAGAGCAATCTCCATTGACTACTACTCTCGTCATCTTCCACTTAACCAGTTCCTGACACAGCCCGTTACTTTGGGGCTCATAACAAGATCAGTCAGTTTATGTATTAGATGACTGTGAGGAACACTGTCAAAGGCTTTGCTAAAATCTAAATACACCACATTTAGCAATTCTCTGGTAACCCAGTCAAAGAAATTGATCAGATTTGTCTGACAAGACCTACCTCTAGTGAATCCATGTTTCCTCTGGTCCTGTAATCCACCAGATTTCAGAAACTTAGCCATTCTCTGTTTTAAAAGCATTTCCATTAATTTGCTTAGCACAGAAGTCAGACTTACTGGCCGTAATTCCCTACTTCTTTCTTACTTCCACTTTTGTGTAGAGGGACCATATCTCCCTTCTCCGGTCCTCCGGTACCACTCCCAACTCTAGAAAAGCATTGAAGCATTGTTGAGGATTGAGGAAGAATCAGGAATAAGACCTTCATGAAAATGTAGGCGAAGGAAGAATCAGGAGTAAGACCTGCATGAAAATGTAGGTGAAGATCCCTGAGACCCCAAAAAATACAGTTATACTTCTAAGAGAGATATTGTGCTTATGAATTCAAGCCTCTGGACAATCATATTTCTGCCTGTCAACAGGAGACAATATGCTCTATGAGAGATTCACCTTTGCTCTAGTAACTGGCAGAGATCTGCTGACTGTGACATCATTGGCTAAACTCAAGCAACAGTACAGGATAAAATGTCCTACCAAAGAATTATCAGAACTATTGACAGAACTACAATCAAGCTCAGGACAGAGGAGGCCTGTCCTCAGAAATTATTGCCTTAGTATTAAGAATGCAGTGTCAGGGAAATAGAAAGGTCAGTTTTGACACTAGGTGATGTCATGCTTCAATATGGCCCCATGATAAGTGTATAGACCATACAGCCAATAGAAATGATGCTTGTGACAAACCAATGGAAAGTGAGTATGTAATCTGTAACTAGATAGGTACCCTAGGCTACTGAACTAAAATATAAATGGCATGCCAGCTGGCATAGCCCGGAGAGGCGGGGGGAGGAGAGAGGGAGAAAGGATCCATAAACAGAAGCTGGACACTTTGTATGTATGTTATTCTTTTAGCCCAATGTGCTGTACTTTTGTTGTTTCATGTAAGCTGCCTTTTGTTTATTGTGAGGTCAGTTGTTTATGAAAAGATTTGCAGCCTGTCTTTTCATGATACATTAAAACCCTCAGCTCAATGAGCGGCACTGGCTAAGAAAGCAAATAGAATGTTAGGAATTAGAAAAGGAATGGAAAACAAAGATAAAAATGTTATAATGCCCTTGTATCACTCTATGGTACAGCCGTACCTCAAATACTTTGTGCAATTCTGGCCGCTGTATCTCAAAAACGATATAGCGGAATTAGAAAAGGTATGCAGAAGAGCAACGAAAATGATAAAAGGGATGGGATGACTTCCCTAGGAGGAAAAACTAAAGCAGCTAGGGCTCTTCAACTTGGAGAACAGATGGCTCAGGGGTGGAATGATAGAGGTATAAAAAAGTACTGAGTGGAGTAGATGTGAATCGCTTGTTTACTCTTTCCAAAAATACTAGGACTAGGTGGCATGCGATGAAGCTACTAAACAGTAGATTTAAAACAAATTGGAGAAAATATTTCTTCACACAACATGTAATTAAACTCTGGAATTTGTTGCCAGAGAATATAATAGAATCAGTTACCTTAAAAGTGTTTCAAAAGGGTTTGGATAATTTCCTAAAAGATAAGTCCACAGGCCATTATTGAGATGCCTTGGGGGAAATTCACTGCTTATTCCTAGGATAAGCCGCATAAAATCTGTCTTATTACTTGGAATCTAGCTAAGGGACCTGAGTTGGCCACTGTTGGAAACAGGATACTGGGCTTAATGGACCTTCAGTCTGTCCCAGTATGGCAATTCTTATGTTCTTATGCATTTGGAAGCAAGGGTCTTTGCCTCAGATTTTAAAGACACATCATAATCCATATGTATAAGTACAAGGGTGACTGAATCAACTGCAGTAACCATCTTGGAATTTCTCTGTTGCCTATTGCATCAAGAATAATTTTCAGAAGAATGATGGAACAACTTGTGGACACTTTTCCCTTCACTCTTTTCTATTCATTATTGCATTCCCCTCTTGTCCCTTATCTGTTCTGTTTCACTCTATTTCTCCTATGCTCTTCCCCAATATAATTGACATTATTGTAAACCGCCTAGATGCCTCGATAGGCAATATATCAAAAATTGAATAAACTTGAAACTTGAGTTCATGAAGTCTTCTGCACCTAGTTTTGTACCTAGTTTTGCTAGGAATAAGAGATGGGCATGTTTGAAATTGCCCTGTGAGAGTGTAGCTGAGAAGCATTTGGGAGAGAGATTCAGGAGAAAAGTGACTCAGACATTCCAAGACAATGCATCTTAAAATCTTGAACATGACCACAAAAAAATAAGTGATCTAAATTAGGTTTATAATAAACTCCATTGACATAACTTCGCAATAGATGGCTTGAACAAAGTTCATAATGTTCTACAGTTCTGAGGGTATTCTTATTCAAGATTTTTAAAAGAAAAACATGTGTTATGATTGCAGCATTTCATATGCCAGTAAAGTCTGAGATGATAATGAGCCATCTTAAGTAATTTTGTACAATGATTGAGATGTAATATTAATAGACATGATGAGTTGTTGGGTTTAGTAGCTAAGGATAATGATTGATGTTTGCCCATGTGGAAAATAGGGATGGTCCTATGTGGAAGATAATGGTAGTGATCACTTAGTTGATCAGGTTTTGTACAAGGCTACTGCTGTGCTGCTGAGAATGTTATTCTTCTGGATGGTCTCATACTTAGCTTTCATTTCACCTTTCCTTAACTATTCATGTGTCCAGTTCTGATCTATTTATGATTCCTGATGTAATACTTTGTATTTCCATTGCATTTGAGCACTTGTCTTAACTTGTTTGTTGATTCAGTTCTGTAGAGGTTTTTTTCTCTTGTTTTTCCTATTCTGTTGCTTTTTTTTTTTTTTCCTGTGTGGACACTCACCCATTTTATCTGAACGTTTACTTTCATATGTCAACATTTTCTGTGTGTTAGTGCTGTTATGTAGTCTTGGTTGTCTATGGTAGTTGCTTTATATCTATTTCTATTATGTTACATTACATAAAAAATTATGAATCACTAATATACCTCAATAGGAGTTCAATGCAATTTCCAAGTTAAAAAGCTGGTCATCACCAGGAATTACAATCGTACATTTAAAATCAAAACATAAACACATAGAAGATCTGCTCATCTGTTAGAGTGAATGAGTTATCCTGCAAACAAATAGGTCTTCAGGCCTTTATGGAAACTCTTATAAGACCCAATCTTTCTTTGGCTTTAGGAATATACAGTCTGCACTTACAAGTCCCTATACATCACTACAAGCTCTTTGTTATACAGTATATATCAGTGATCTCAAACTCAAACCCTTAGTGGGCCCACATTTTGGATTTGTAGGTACTTGGAGGGCCGCAAAAAACTAGTTAATGTCTTATTAAATAAATGACAACTTTGCATGAGGTAAAACTCTTTATAGTTTATAAATCTTTCCTTTAACAGTTAAAGGAAAGATTTATAAACTATAAAGAGTTTTACCTTATGTAAAATTGTCATTAACTATTTTTTCTGCGGCCCTTCAAGTACCCTATTTTTTTCTGCAGCCCTCACATTTAAAGTTTAATATCTTTCCTTTCTCAAAACTGACACATTTCAATCACTATATTGAAAATAAAATCATTTTCCCTATCTTTGTTGGCTGGTGACTTTATTTTTCTGTGCTTTTAACTGTTTCCAGGGCCTTCTTGTCCTTTGACTGTTTTTCTCTCCGTCTTCACTTTCTGCCTTGCATCCATCTTTGGCATTAACTTAATAGTCAATTTTTCTACTTTCTTTTCAAAATCTACGTTTCCATGTCTTACCTTCCCTTCTATCTCTCTCTTCTTCCGTCCCTATTTTCATGGTCTGACATCTCTTTCTTTCCTTTCTCTCCCTCCCTCCTTCCTTCCTTTCCCCTGGTCTGGCATCTGTCTCCTTCCATCCCCCAACTTTTTATTTATTTCACCCTGTCCCCCCTTCTTTCTTTCTTTCTCTCTCTCTCCGTGCCCCCTTTCTTTCTTTTTTTCTTTCTCCATGCCCGCCCTTTCTTTCTGTCTTTCTCTCTCCATGCCCCTTTCTGTCTGTGTCCCATCTCCCTTCTTTCTTTCTGTCTCCCTGTCTCCCCCTTTCTTCCTTTATTTCTCCATGCCCTCCCCCAAGCCACTACCATTGGGGAACAGGCTGCCACCGCCGCAATCGGGGAACAGGCCAGCGCCGAGGTCTTAGCTCTCCCTGCTTATCTTCCCCAGCGTGGGGCCGACCAATTCTCACCACCCGACGTCAATTCTAACGTCGATGAGGAAGTTCCGGGCCAGCCAGGCAGCGATTGGCTGGCCTGGAACTTCCTCCCCGATGTTAGAATTGATATCGGGTAGCGAGAATTGGTCAGCTCTGAGCTGGGGAAGATAAGCAGGGAGAGCTAAGACCTCGGCGCTGGCCTGTTCCCCGATTGCGGTGGCTTGAGGGAGGGCAGTGAGAAGAGAAGGGAAGCAGATTGGGGACCCCTGCTTTAGGCAAGCCGCAGTCACGGTCTGTACGCGATTGTCCTCTCCACAATCGGAAAACTTGTGAAGTGGAGAGGACAGATCGCAGGCCGCAAAATAGTCCCTGGGGGGCCGCGTGTTTGAGACCGCTGGTATATATGATTACTGTGGATGAACATGTGGATTAAGGTGAGCCGGTTGATATTGTGCATTGGATTTTAAAAAGGCATTTGACAAAGTACCTCATGAATGACTTCTGAAGAAATTAGAGAGTCATGGGATAGGAGGTAATGTCCTAATATGGAGTAGGTTTAAATGGTCAATATTCTCAATGGAGGAGGGTAAATAGTGGGGTTCATAATCAATCCAACGAAACCTTTTACCAGCCAAAAATTATATCAATGTCAAAAAAAACTGATAAATATCGGAATTGAACATGTAGCATATAAACACTTGTTTCAGGAGGAAACCGCTCTCCAGATTGAAAGGGTTAAATAACGTCACTGGCAAAAAACCTCCTTTCCACCTGTGTTATAGCTGATGTTCTAAATTTAGCATAAATAAATGCACTACTCCCCAAAAAAGTCTGGCCACTGTTCAATGAATGAATGAATGAAAGCACTGAACTGAACTGTATTCATTGATATATATGTTTTTACTGGGAGTGGTCTAAGAGATCTGGCCAACCGGAATCTTAGGTCACTCCCAGTGCATCCCAGAATGCACTGCGAATGGGCCTAAGATTCCAGTTGGCCCAGGTGCCGGAGGGGCCTTAGGCACCTGGGCCAATGGGTGCATCCCATTTCTGGAAATTGAGCAGCATAGAATGGTCTTTTCTAGGTGGGATCTGATGGATACTTCAATGTGACCCAGACTGGCCACCCTCAGAGTTAAGATGCTGGGCTTAATGGACCAGAGTTTAGTTTAGTTTACTGTATTGTTATTTCTAGCCCGCCTTTATCCAAGGCGGATTATAAGAGCTTCCTAAACTGTGGGTTGGGATCTGAATTGTGGTAGGCTTTCCATAGGTACATCATTATTGTATACCTCAAAGGGGAGTAGGGGGAGGTCACACAATTTTATTTGGCTGCAGTCATGGGGTCACAACCTCAAAAAGATTGTGAAGCACTGGCTTGATGTATGCTAATGGAATTAGTGCATGCTAAATACTAAGAAGCCCATAGGTATAAAATGGGCTTCTTGGCAGTTAGCGTGCACTGTCCGTTAGTTCATGTAAGCTGTCGTAAAATGGCCCCTTATAGCTTTCCAGGTCGGGTTACGATCTTTATGATCTTAGTAGCCATATTGGGGCAGACTAATGGTCCATCTAACTCTGTATCCTGCTTCCAGCAGTGGCCAATCCAGGGCACAAGTATCTGGCAGAAGTTTCAAATTTATTAAAATTTGTTATCCCGTCTTATCTGTAATCAAAGCAGCTTTACATAATAAAAATTATAAAATGCAGGAAACAAACAAACATCAAATACATTACATCAAAGAAACATCAAGAGACAAACTTTCATGACTGGCGAGACTAACCGAAATGAAACAAACTGGCTCATGAGGAAAGGAAAGAACTACAATCAATAATAGGAAAGAAAGAAAATAGAAAACAAACGAAAGGGTGGGGAAACAGAACGTTAAAACCCGATACTGGATACTGAAGAGTTTAAAACATCTTTAAAAGGATGGTTATACTGCAAAATCATCTTTAAAAAGCATAGTTTTTAAGCTAGACTTAAAGTTATCTAAGGTAGTAATCTTGCGTGAATAATTTGAGGCCGAGTTCCAGAGCGAAACCCAGATAGTAGCAACATTCTATGCTACTGATCCCCCATGTCTGTCTCAAAAACAGACCTTGGACTTTTCCTACAGGAACATGTCCAAACCTTTCTTTAAACTCAGGTATTCTAACCATTGTTACCACTTCCTCTGGCAACGAGTTCTAGAGCTCAACTATTCTTTAAGTGAAAAAATATTTCCTCCTATTTGTTTTGAAAGTATTACCATGTAACACAGTAAATGATGGAAGATAAAGACCCACACAATCCATCCAGTATGCCCAACAAGTTAAGTCAGAGCCATGTCCCCCACTCTGCAAAGGCCCCATCCATCCATTTCACTCTTTGTGAAATTTTCACCATGCTAACCCTATATAGTCAAACATGATGGGGATACTATATGGTTATAACCAAGACTCCAAGTCTTGCTGACAGTATTCAACTTACCAGTCAAGATGTCTTCCCCTCCTCCCCGAGCTACCCAGCACCCTCACTCACAGCACGTGACAACAAAGTGATCTGCAACACTGGAGTTGCTGAACTTCACCTTTCTTGTGCTATTTATGGGACATAGACCACAGAAGCCTGTCCGGCATCGACCTTAGCTCCCCCGTGCTGGATTTGGCAAATCTTCTTTCAGCCTTTTACTTCTGAAAGAATTAACAATTGATTCATGTTTACCCATTCTACAACAGTCAGGATTATTTTGGTCCTCTTGAATCTCCCCTCAGCTGCCTTTTCCAAGCTGAAGAGCATAAGCTCTTAAGTCTTTTCTCATATAAGAGGAGTTCCAGCCCTTCTATCATCTACTATAATAAAATGCTAAGCGTGCATGCATACTCTTACCGCCGTGTTACCTGATCTGTAGTTCCGTGGTCGGCAGAGTGCGCATGCGCGCTTACCATGAATCTCTCTCTCTCGCAGCGGGCATGCCGGCTCCGGCCCTCACTATATGTTCACCGCCGTCATCACCCCCTTCCCCTCTTTTTCCCGGTGCACACGAACCTCCATTGACCCTCCCACCGCGAGACGAGACGCACAAACCTCCCGGCTCCAGCAGCGGCCGCATCACACTAAAGACGCTGCTTCGCGGCCTTCCCATGCTCTGATTTCCTCTGCCGCGTCTCTGATGACATCATCAGAGATGCCGGCAGAGGAAATCAGAGCATGGGAAGGCCGCGAAGCAGCGTCTTTAGTGTGATGCGGCCACTGCTGGAGCAAGTAGGTTTGACGGTTGTCTCGCGGTGGGAGGGTCAGTGGGGTCGGCTGCACGGCAGCAATAGTGGCAGGAGGGGAGAGGGTTCTACTGCACAGGGGGATGGCTGGCATGCAGGCAGGTTGGCTTCGGAGGGTGCGGGAGGGACAAAGTATGGAAGGCAGTGGGGGGCGGAGCAGGGAAGAGAAGCTGCTAGACCGGGGGAGCAGGGAAGAGGGACCAGGGGAGCAGGAAAGAGGTGCTGCTAGACCAGGGGAGCAGGGAAGAGGGACAGGGGGAGCAGGGAAGGGGTGCTGCTGGACAGGGGGAGTAGAGAACAGGTGCTGCTTGACAGGGGGAGCAGGGAAGAGGGACAGAAGGATCAGGGAGCAGGGAAGAGGTGCTGCTGGGCTAGAGGAGCAGGGAAGAGGTGCTGCTGGACTAGGGGAGCAGGGAAGAGGGACATGGGGAGCAGAGAAGAGGTGCTGCTGGACAGGGGGAGCAGGGAAGAGGGGCAGGGGGAGTACGGAAGAGGTGTTGCTGGACAGGGGGACCAGGGGAGCAGGGAAGAGGTGCTGCTGGACCAGGGGAGCAGGGAAGAGGTGCTGCTGGACCGGGGGAGCAGGGAAGAGGGACAGGGGGAGCACGGAAGAGGTGATGCTGCACAGGGAAGTGGGTTGGGGGAGTGAAATGCTGCTGCTGCTGCACAGGAAAATGGAGGGGGAGGGTATGCTTCTCCTGCTACTACACAGGGAAGTGGAGTGGGAAGGGAAATGCTGCTGGTGAGAAAAGGGGGCTGGGGCTGAAAGGGAAAAGATGTAAGAAGGGGGCTGGGGGGTAAAAATGGGTTTGGAGCTGGAGCTGGGGCATGTGATGGAAGGAGGCTTTACTAGCACCCGTTAATGTAACTGGCTGAAACACTAGTTTAATTATATAAAGGGTGAAATAATTAAAACTGTTTGTATTGGTGTCAATTCCTTGTGGAATTCATAAAATTAATACTGGAATATATACCTATAGAAATTTCACAAGACTAGAAATCATTATCAAAAGAAAATTGCAGCTGTCTTAACCACATGAAATTCCTATGTTTATTTTTAACAATTTGGAATCTCTTTTGCATTATCACAGTAGAAGCAAAGTTGCTGTCTACAGATATATACTATTAAACCCACTTAATAAGCCTTCAAAAACAACAGCACCGATTCCCTTCTATACAGCTGAATTAAAACAATTAAAAAAAAAATACAATGCTGTTGATACTATCATTTTCAAAATGTGGTTGGAATAAGTGAGAAGCTCATGAACCAGAGGCTGAGTCCGGAAGACTGAATTAAGTACAGATTATCTTTTGAGGACCAGAGCTTGTGATAAAGCTTCCAGGGCTGTGAAGGCTGAAGTTAATGGAATATAGATTAAAATCACCAACCAGAGGAAAACATTCAAAGTCTTGAAACTTGCAAATGAAGGAGTACACTGACGGATACATGACCATTACTAAGCTAAGGAGCCTGACCTAGACAAATCCTCAAAACTACAAAAGCCCTACTTTCTTGATAGATTTCCTCCTCTCTGTAAGTATTTTTTAAGTCGTTTGGGCCCATCTGAGGCAACATCCCAAAACAAAACTCAAAATGGGGGGTGGGAGTGACATATATGTAATAGGTACAGAAGACTTTAATGTAGTCATCAAAGAAAAGCCATAGTCTCAGGAACATTAACTGCAGTGAATCACTGGGGAAACTGAGAGTGAGTCATAGCAGTGTGTGGTCAGAGATCTCTGCATAGAAGAGAAACATCCTGCAGATCAGTTAGTTTATTTCAAAGAACAGTGTACTCTTTGGTGGGTTTCTTGTTTTTTCAGTTATTCACAATAATACGTATTTTAAATGGTATTGGGGCTGGCTTTGACTATGATCAGTGCTTACCGATTGGTTCACTTGATAGAAAGCTCTTCCAGTTATTTTCAAGGGCAAGGCCAGGATAACAGAGAAAAAAATGGAACATCGAACTCAAAATTATGTTTCAGTCATTTTTATTAAATTTGAACAAACAGGTGCAATAAGAATTCAAATCACTAAACTCTTTCACAAAAGCATGTTACAGAATGGAAACATGTTCCATGAACAAAATATTCTCTACTTAAGGAGCATTTAGATCAGACATGTCAAACTCTGGCCCGCGGTGTAATAAAATTTGGCCCGCCAAACAATTAAAAAATTTCACTGAAGCTGGCCTACCGGCAGACAGGTACAAGCACCACATCAGCTATAGGTTCACGCGGCTTCCCAGTTTCACATAAAAGCAGCCTGCAGAGGATCGCTGGTCAGCTGTAGCGATCCTAGCAGGCTGCCATAGCCTCAGCAGCATGTTCCCTCTGCCGTGGTCCCATACGTCAGAAGAGGGGCGGGACCATTGCAGATAGAACGTGCTGCGGAGGCCGACAGCAGCCTGCTAGGATCGCTAAAGCTCACTGGCGATCCTCTGCAGGCTGCTTTAAGGTGAGACCGGAAAACCTAGAAATGATACCAACAGCAAAATAGTTAGGTATAAGCTTCCAGGAAGGCAGAACAGGAAAACTTTCAAAATGGCATCACTAAAGAAAGATTCCAGACCTCCAGGGGAGAGAAGAGAAACGGAAGGGAAGAAGAAAGAAGGAGACCCTTGCAAGCGAGTTATCAGAAGATAACCAGAGCCTGGGACCACAACATGATTTGAATAATGACCAGACAACAAAAGGTAGAAAAAATAATTTTATTTTCTGTTTTGTGATTACAATATGTCAGATTTGAAATGTGTATCCTGCCAGAGCTGGTGTTAGACAGCAGGCATGAGCTAGGATCTAAAAGAGAGAGGAAAAGTCTTTTTTATTTATTTTGTTTACATCACAGAGCCGGCGTGGAGTTGGAGAGGCTGTAACCCTATACTTCTACTAAAACTAAGGGGTCATTTTATTAAGGTGCGCATTTAGCGTGCACTAAATCGGTTAGCGTACCTTAATAAAAGGACCCCTAAGTATCTTAATAAAAAAATTTGGCCCGCAACTTAACCTATGTTTTAGATTTCGGCCCCTTATATGATTGAGTATGGCATCAGGGATCACTGTTCAGGCACTAGGCCTGATGGGCCACCGCGGGAGCGGACCGCTGAGCAAGATGGACCTCTGGTCTGACTCAGCGGGGGCAACTTCTTATGTTCTTATGTAAAAACCTAACCCTCTGTCCCCTTCCTTTTCCCCCCAAACTCAAAATTATAACAATTAGGAAGGGGGGAACAGGGGAAGAGCAGCATAAACTACCCACCACTCAGTAAACAAGACATTTTACAATCCTTTGGTACTAAAAAGGCATTTTTTATAAGTTGTCAGGGACAGAATTATTATCTAGTGAATTTTGTGCTCTGGAAGTTTTGGGGTTGAAAACACAAGAAGTTCTCTATTTATCCACAACAAAGGTGCAGCAGTGATAGGACAAGCTTTCCCCCCTATTGCCCTACCAGTGTGTATGCATGTATTTATTTAGTTAGTTGATTTTATAGTCCATCCTCCCAGAAGAGCCCAGAATGAGTTGCAAGTTTACATACGTGAGTATAAATTGGAGTAGAATGAGCACATACTTCTTGCAGTGGTAGGGCAATTATCATACACGGAAGGATAAAATCTGACATTAGATTATTTACAGTTGCACATCAGTTTTAACTATTATTCTCAAAATAACATAAGTGTTGGGCTATTACTGTAATAGGACAATTTTAGCAATATCTCACAAATAATAGGAATTTACTTGCAGGTTAGGATATATGGGTTGTCTGGTCTGATTTAGTTTGGGGATTTGAGCAGTCTTTGTGGACAGTACTTGATAAAAATATGTTTTTTTAAATCGCTTTCCTGAAATTAAGTATTACATAATTTTGGTAAGAAGTTTGAGTAGACTCATTTGCGGGCGTTTTCTAGCTGGAGGGTTCTTGCTGGTGGAGTTGCAAGCCTTTTTTCACCTTGTGATCTTAGGGATATAGGTTGGTAAATTTTCTGATATGTAGGCTGAGACCATATTTTCAAAGAATTTGAAGGCTAGTGTCAGGGCTATGAAGATACAGCAATTTCATATAGGTAGCCAGTGTACAGCAACCAGCACTGGAATGATGGGTCGCAGGTGAACTGCTGCATTTTGCACACATTGTAGTCATAGTAGGTTCTTTGAAGATAGCCCTACGAATGAGTTACAGTAGTCCATCTGGGATAGGTCAAAAGTGTAATGGACTTGTATGAATTCTGTTTCAGAGAGTAAAAGGAGGTTGATACTACCTGAGAGACATGCTCATAAGTGACAGTTCAGAGTCAAGTATGACACCAAGCTCATGCTTGGTCTTTGGCTATAAGGGTTGTAATGTCCCAGGAGAAGAAAAGTCGAGGGTAGGTGCACTTCTTTTTGTGAATCCATAGCAGTGTGGTTTTAGATGTGATTAATTGCACTTTGTTTATACTCACCCGATCTTTGATTTCAGATAGGCAGTCTTGAAGTTTTGTAATTTGGGTGTCTCGGTTCATTCCTAGTGAAAGGTAAAGTTGGATGTCATCAGCAAAGGTGTGTAGCTTGATATCGTATTTCAAAGTGATGTTGAGTATTGATTGTAGAAAGACTTCTTTGATATCAGCAGGCTGGTTGGACAGGGGTCTAGAGGTGAGCTTGAGGGGTTTAATATGTCTACTATTTTTCTCAGGTCATCATAAGAGACTGTTTTAAAGTGGTTGAGGGTATCGGTCCCTGATATAGTTCCTTGGGTCATATCAATAGGAGTGCTTTGCATGATTTGATCTCTGTGTCTTGCTGAAGGAGGAACAAAATTGACCGAGATTGAGAAGATAATTTAGTCTTCATGCTCATACCATACAATTGTTTCTGTAAAAGGTTGACCATTTAATTGTACCCTCTGTTTTCTATCCGATAACCAGTTCCTAATCCACAACTGAACTTTGCCTCCTATCCCATGACTCTAATTTTCTCAGGAGCCTCTCATGAGGAACTTTGTCAAAAGCTTTCTGAAAATCTAGATACACTACATAAACTGACTCACCTTTATCCACATGTTTGTTCACACCTTCAACGAAGTCAAGCAAATTGGTGAGGCAAGATCTCCCTCAGCCGAACCCATGCCGACTCTGTCCCATTATCTACGTGTTCCACAATTTTATTTTTTATAATTTTTTCCACCATTTTGCCCAGCACTGAAGTCAGGCTTACTGGTCTGTAATTTCCCGGATCTCCCCTGGACCCCTTTTTAAAAATCGGCATAACATTGGCCACCCTCCAATCTTCAGGTACTACAGATGATTTTAGCGACAGATTACAGATCACTGACAGCAGGTCAGCAATTTCATGTTTGAGTTCTTTTAGTACCCTGGGATGTATACCATTCGGTCCTTGTGATTAATCATTTTTCAACTTGTTGATTTGGCTTATTACATCTTCCAGATTCACTGAGATTTATTTCAGTTCCTCCACATCATTACCCTTGAAAACCATTTCCGGTTCAGGTAGATCTCTTACATCTTCTTCCATAAAGACTGAAGCAAAGAATTAATTCAGTCTCTCTGCTATGGATTTATCCTCCCTGAGTGTCCCTTTTGCGCCTTGATCATCCAATGGTCCCACAGATTCCTTCACAAGTTTTCTGCTTATGATGTACCTAAAAAACAGAACTTAAATTTCATGCAGGTCTATGTATACTTAAGACAGGCGTCAAACAATGGAAAGAGATAATTCAAGCCCAGATGCAAAGCCAGTGATTGTCGCTAAACCTGCTTTAACAGCTTTAGCATTGATCGCATTTGCTGACCCAATGCAAAAAATGGCTCACCGTGTGGTTTTCTGTATGATCACTAATTCCCTGATCCAATCATACAAATAAGCTCATTAATATTAAAATGCCATTGCCATGTAAACTAGTAGAGTGATTGATACTCTGACGTGGCTTCCCAATGCACTAAAAAAAGAGTTTAATTACACATGGTATGAAGAAATATTTTGTCTGGTTTGTTTTAAATCTACTACTTAGTAGCTTTATTGCATGCCCCCTAGTCCTAGTATTTTTGGAAAGAGTAAACAAATGATTCACATCAACCTTTTCAGAATTATATGGAGGCAATTCTATAAAATCTAGACACCACTGACCATGGTCAGGATCAAAATACCTTTATATGTGGGGAGCAGGGACATTCCTGGGAGCAGGGTTAGAGCTAGGTGGCATTTACATGTATACTTTTCAGAAATTTGAGTGTATGCATGTAAATTAATCAAAACTTTTGTGTGTTTCAATAAGCTGATATAAATGTAAGCAGCTGGTCCTGGAGTATTTTTTAAAGCAAAAGAATACACATTCTTTTGTTTTGAAAATTTATCAAAGTCCTCATAGCGGACATTATGACCATATTTTATAAAAGTATTTGTACATGCTTTCTCTGTAAGTAATTTTTCTGGGCCTAACAACACTTGGGGCTCCTTTTACAAAGGTGCGCTAGTGTTTTTAGCGCACGCACAGGATTAGCGCGAACTATAGCACGCGCTAGCCGAAAAATTGCTGCCTGCTTAACAGGAGGCGGTAGCGGCTAGCACATGCAGCACATTAGTGCGCGCTAAAACCGCTAGCGCGCTTTTGCCAAAAGGAGCCTTTAATTTTGAATGAACAAAACTTTGCATCATGTTCTGATCTCTACCCTTTCCCTGCCTCTAGGAATGCCTCTTCAGACCACTGGTAAAAGTACCCACACTTTTGAACAGCAAAGATATTTTACCTATGGCAGATTAGAAAATAGCTGAAGTCTTGACTTCCACAGATAAAATGCTATTATATTCAGGGACAGAACTTCATTATAGCCCTTTAAACTAAAGTTTAAACACTTAAGCAGAATCAGATACCCCCAAATCACTGTCCAATATCCAGTCCTAGTTCAGGGTATCCAGTTATATATTTTACTGTACTTTACCTCACAGGTACAAAGAACTCAACACTACACATTTTGATTCAGGAACTCACAGGTCTTTCTCCAGCTCATCTCAGTGAGGCCTCCGAGCTCTTGATTTACTTGGAGACCTTTCCTAGTACACCAATACCACTTTAGAAACCTTGAGGACACATTTGACCCTCAGAGATGGGATTGCCAGTCTGTTCCAGATTACCCTCAAGCTCCACAAGGGTAAAACTCTAGCTTCTTGTTCCAGCAATTCACAGGTCAAAGCAACCTAGATCCTAAATAGATTTTTTTTTTCATTGTTATGGAATTTTTAAAAATGATTTTAAAGTATTATCCATTCTGTAATTTGTATTTTGCTATTTTAATGGTTTTAATAGTATAAACCACTCTGAAGCAAAGTATAGGCCAGGGGACACCAAGTTTGGCTGTGTAACGGTTGACTGCAACTTTGTAGAAAATACATAAAAATAAATAAAAATGTTCCAAGTTCATGCCCTCTCCATCCCTCCCTCCCTCCCTAGTTTGTGCTCCCTCTCTTCCTTCTATGTCCCTCTTCCCTCCCATGTCGCAACATGTCCCTCTTTCTTCCTCCTTCTGTTCTGTGTCCCCAGTTTATGCCCCCCCCCTCCTGCGGATATACCTCTGTCCTGATCGTCTCCCTATTCCTCCTTATTTGAGCTGAACTTATTTCTCTTCAACAAAGCCATGGTCAGCAAGACCACAGCTGAGTCAGAAGCCATCTGATGTCAGGGGAGGTGCCTCTGACATCTGAGGAAAGACTTCTGGCTCAGCTGCATGCAAAATGGAGGACACGCAAGTTAATCGAGGCTGAACCAGAAGCCTTCCTTTGAACATCAGAGGGACTTCTAGCTTCTAGCTCAGCCATGTGCAGCATGCAGGACTCGCTGACTTTGATAAGTAGCTTGATTGTGGGACAAGTAAAGGGTCTCCATTGATATTTCCCATACACATCATTACAAATGAATATATATCTCTAGCAATTTTTTAAAAAAGTTATTCGTACATGTATGTAAAATAAGATTTCTGTGCAAGAAAGGATTTAACAAATTATCCCTATTGTGGCATTTCAGCCATTTATCTCCCATTCTGTTGCCATTATGACTATGATACTCAGAAGGCACTGGCAGCTCATTCTCGTTTAATGTATGTAAGTGCTATTATGGGATGTGATTTATGGTTGTTGTACTGTGCCCACCCAGAGCTGTGGAGAATGTGGGTTATAAATTTTTTAAAAAATAATAAAAAGTAAATAGCAAGACACTTAAAAAATTGACTCCCAGTGAGTTGTATGGAAATAACATCTGAATTCAGTATGGTATAATCACAACCAACAGTGACTGTGGCCAAACGTTGTGATTCATATAGGCCATTTAGGTGGTATATCAAATACCAATAAATAAATAAAATCCTCTTTATCCTAACACATATGCCCGTCTCCAAGAATAATAGGGCATAGCACGTAAGTGATACCTATCATGAGACAACTTTGTGTCCAAAGCTCTGTAAGTCATGAAGTGCCTTCAAGAATTCACTGCCCTGAAAGGTAGGGTTATTAGCTTAAGGCCTTTGCTTTTATATATATATATATATACCATACACAAATTGTTTAAGCAAATTATTTGGGTAATTGAAAACTGTCACTTAATGTTCAAATGTTTGAGCTGCACAGTTCAAAGAAAGATCAAACTCTCCCTTGTACAGGCTGGGTGGAATGCTGCTGCCTGCCTGAAACTCCTGCTTCCACATTTTGCATCCTGAGGACATGCCACCTGGATTCCAGCCAGAGAGATGTGTTTGCGCAGAGGGTTTGCTGCAGAGGAAGACTGGGTCCTACATATGTGAATTCTGAATGTTGCCTGTAAACATGTAATAGCATAGACTGAGATGATAAAATTCTAATTTCACCACCTTCTTTGACCTGAGACTTAGGGCTCCTTTTACTAAACTGCGATAGCGGTTTTAGCGCGCGCTTAGCGTGTGCTAAATTGCCCCGCGTTCTAGACTCTAACGCCAGCACTTAGCTGGCGTTAGTTCTAGCCACGTAGCACGGGTTTAGCGCGCGCCAAAAACGCTATCGCAGCTTAGTAAAAGGAGCCCTTAAATTGAATGAAAAATGAAGAGTCTGAGAATTAATGTACAGTACCTTCTGAAAGGAAATGAGTTTATCTGCCTGGTTGCCTTGGGGCACTCCTCTTCCTTGGAAGGGAGGAGTTCGTGAACACTTAAGGTTCGGGGTTTTTTTTAGGTGAATTCTAAGGATTGTGTTTTCCTCCTTCATGGACAAAGTCTTTAAAATTCTTTTTTTAATTTGCCATTCCTTGGAATTCAAGTTTCTTTCTTTCTTGTTCAGCTCTCATCTGAGAAACATCCATTCCTGGCTCTCACTATAATAATTTATTGTGCATAAAATGCCACCAGTATGTGCAGCACTCTAATATGTAGGAAATGTAAAATGAAACAAGACTTAATATATGAAATGAGTATTCCGGCATTATCGGCTTTGAAGCTGGGGGGGGGGAGGTAGAGGGTGAGGGGAGCAATGCCAAGAGGGGGTGGGAAATTATTGGGGGAATCTTGATTTGGTCTGAAGACCAAAATTTTCCAGTGTTTTGGGGTTCTTAAGCTATTAAAGCTATTCTTAAGCTATTAAACTATTCGACGTTATCCTAGATGAAAAACTTTCCTTTCACCAGTACATAAGTTCAGTAGTCCACAAATGCTATAAGATAAAAACGATTCATTCTATCTCAGGTCTTTTGGAATAAAAATCCCTAAATATCCTTATTTACTCTTTGGTCATTTCTCATCTGAACTACTGTAACTCCCTTTATCAAGGTATTACCCAAAAAGAAATCAGAAGACTTCAAATAATACAAAACACAGCAGTTAAACTCATTTATAAGGCTAAAAAATACAATCATGTTAACTCCTCTCCTAAAAAAGCACTCACTGACTGCCCATATCTCACCTTATCACCTTCAAAATCTTACTCCTTATTTTCAAAACAAAACAAGAAAACTCTCCGGGTTTTTTTCATAGACTATTACTTCCTCATACTACTTCATGATTACTTCGTTCAGCACAACAAAATCTCCTTTCAATTCTGTCAATTCGTCATATAGTTTATGACACCACACACAAAACCAAGCCATCTTAGACAAGAAATATCCTTATCAATATATAAGTCTAAACTAAACTAAGCCTTAAGTTTATATACCGCATCCTCTCCACAATTATAGAGCTCGGCACGGTTCACAAGAGCTTAAAATAAGGAAGGAACAGCATAATGGGGTTGGAGGTTGAGTATAGGGGGGAATAGAGCATTACATTTTTGAGAATAGACTAGTTTTCAGGTGCTTTCAGAATAGTTGGAAGGAGCCCAGATTCCGTAGTGGGGCAGTAAGGTTATTCCAAAGCCCTGTGATTCTGAAGAAGAGAGATTTCCCTAATTTTCCCGCATAGAGGTTACCTTTTAGCGAGGGGAAGGATATTTTAAGTTTTTGGGTGGACCTGGTGGTGTCGGGACTCAAGGAGTTCCAAGATAGTGGAATTAGGGGAGGGAGGATGCTGTGTAGGATCTTAAAAGCTAGGCAGATACATTTAAAATGAACCCTGGAAATTGCTAGAAGCCAGTGAAGTTTGGACAGAAGTGGGGGAAACATGATCAAATTTGCTTTTTGCAAAGATCAGCTTGGCCGCAGTGTTCCGAATTCACTGAAGTCATATCTAAAAACCTTTAAGGGACATAATCAAAAGAAACGTCTAAGTCCGTTTTGGGCCTAAGTCGCTAGTCGCCCAAAGTTGGCAGTGTAAAGTCCATTCCCGAAAAATACATCCAAAATATTTTTCTTTTTTGAAAATCGTCTAACCCCCTCTTTTACAAAACTGCGATAGGAGTTTACTGTGGGGAGCTGTGCTGAATGGCTCGCAATGCTCCTGACACTCATAGGAACTCAATAAGCATCGGGAGCAGCACGGGCAATTCAGCGTGGCTCCCTGCACTAGAAACTGCTATCGCAGTTTCGTAAAAGGAGGCCTAAGTATACGTCCAGCCGTTCGGTCAGTCACACCGCTAAGTATTCTATCTTTATACCCCATTCTTGTCCAAAAATTTGTCCAAGTCAAAAACACCTAGAACTAGACCTTTTGGATGTGGGAGAGGCCAGCAGAGTAATGGACTGGACACCTAGACATGGCAACACAGTAGTGGGGCACCTTACAAGGCACAGTTGCGAACTTCACAAAAAGGGGTGCCATATACACATCTCAACACAACTCCCTTATAGGTCATGGTGAGCCCTCCCAAAACAACCCCCCAAAACCTACTAGACCCACCTATCTACAACCCCCAAAGCCCCAGACTACTTAAGCCACCTCTGTGCTGCTCTACTAGGCTTTCCTATGCCAGGTGCTGATGTTCTGGAGGCACTTGGGGAGTATTTGAGGGACTGTACTTTGTGTTTTCAGTAGTTATCTGTTCAGTAGTTAACTTTGGATACCTTTTTGCCACTTAGACCTGGTTTTCAATCGCCTAAGTTGCTACTTATAAGTTCCGTCTGGGCAGTCTCGTTAAACTTTCTGTTATACTTGTAGTACGACTAAGTCTAGGTCGGCCCATGTCCCACTCAAATCCCACCCTCATCACTCCTCCTAAAATGCCCCTTTTAGCTCTGGGCATACAGCAGCACTGAAAAGACCTAAGTCATTTTTAAATACCTCTAAAACCCAGTTCGATTAGCGGCACTTGGACGACTTGTCTTACTGATTGTCCAAGTGCCGATTTAGGCCAGTTTTTAGACGTATTTCCATTTCGATTATGAGCCCCCTATTTTTTAATGATACATATACTATCTAATAAGATCTAATCATTATCAGCACAGAATATTTGTTTTACAACCCCCCCCCTATTTCTTTGGCCTTTTTTCTTTTGTGAATATTGTATTTTTTCTCTCCCCCCCCCCCCTTTTGTCTCCGGTCATTGTTTCTTTTTGTTTGTGCATTCCTGTAATGATGCAATTTTTTAACTTTTCTGTTTTAACAAATATGTTTTTTGTAAATTTATTGTAAACCGCTTACTTTATGATAGACATTATATCATTAAAATAAACTTGAAACTTGAATTTATTAGAGCCAATATGATAATAAATGTAAACTGCTTTGGATGTACCACAGAAAGGTGGTATATCAGGTCCATGATCTTTTCCCTTTACTGATTAGCTCCATAGAAAAATAACTTGATGTAGTACCATCTTGCAAGACACTTCAGAATACAGTATATTTACTGTTTCTCCAATGGTCAGTTAAATATCCAGGTCTACATAATTAATTTTTCTTTCAGATTTCTACTTCAGATGTTCTTGGGTGCAGAGCTGGCACAGAGGTATGTGACATAAGAACATAAGCAGTGCCTCCGCCGGGTCAGACCATAGGTCCATCCTGCCCAGCAGTCCGCTCCCGCAGCGGCCCAAACAGGTCACGACCTGTCTAAATCACCAAAAGGGGCCACCTTGGTTTCCTATCTTCCCATCGAAGTCCTAACCCTCCGGTCTTGCACATGCACGACCTGGTTGGGTTTCTATACTTATTTTCTGGTTAGCTTTCTCAGTATCCCACGATCCCTTTATCCCTCAGGAATCCGTCCAGTCCCTATTCGAATCCTTGTACCGTACTCTGCCTGATCACTTCCTCCGGTAGCGCATTCCAAGTGTCCACGACCCTTTGAGTGAAAAAAAACTTCCTTGCATTTGTTTTGAACCTATCTCCCTTCAGTTTCATGTTAGGTAAATTTTCAAATGGGCACTCCTAGCTCTAGCATTCAGAATCTTCCCCCCTCCCCCATTTGCCTGGCATCTCCCTTTCCCCTGTCTACCACCCTCTAGGTGTCCAGCATCTCATAATTCTTCCCTATCCCAGCCCACTTTCCCTCTCCACTTCCAGACCTCTACTGACACCACTGTTCCATCTCCCAATTTAGCCTGAGTGCTGCATGAGCTCTGTTCCATTCCCCCTCTAACAAGAAGTCAATTTTGGAGGGGGATAGGAGATACAGCAGCTTTTGAGTGTGGGTCTGTGATTATAGGTCTGTGCAACAGTCAGAATTCCTTAAGCTTATGGCTGGCCTGGGATTTGATAGGGTGCTGCGGTGGCAGACCTAGCAGGCAGAAGGGAAATAGGACAAAGCTCTCTTGGTCGCTAAAGTGAAAATCTGCTGCCAAGTGGACATTAACTCTGTCTATTGGCAAGGCCAGACCTTCTTGGGTAGCTCCTTCAAAAGGGTAAAATGGTTTCCCTCCATCTGGGAATTCTTCCTCAGGTCTAGCTGCAGCACTTAGAGTAGTCCCTCTTTTTATTAACCCTTTGTTTCTGTGGTTCTAAGGGTACCACCCTCATGGAATCGGAAGCTTTGTTCCCCGATGAGAGCTCAATCTGCTTCTTGAATGGCAGGAGTTATGGATTCAAAAACCTCCTCTCCTGAGAGTCAACCCACAAGGTTTTGGTCTATTTGTGCATGTATGACACTTGCTACTGGGATACAGAAAGGAGGCACAGAAAAGGTACTTTCTATCTAAAACTAGGACCTTAAATAATCCAAGAAACGCACAAAATTACTCATCTGGGCATATCCCAGTTGAGTACCTAGCTAAAACAACCCTAGGGGTTTATTCTCTATGCTGCTTATAGGACAGACAAACAGACATGGGGGAAGCTACTGTTTACCCTGGGATCAGTAGCATGGAATTATTATTTGGGTTTCTCTCCATTACTTAAAAAGGCATATTGGCTCCCAGTTGTACATCGTATTTTATTTAAACAATGTTTGCTTACTTTTAAATCCTTATTATTTAAAACCCCTGCTTTTATTTTTAGAGTTTTAATTCCTTACTCTACCTCTAGATTTCTGAGATCACAAGACCAACACTTACTGGTCATTCCCTCGTTAAAAGTTATTAACATGAGGCGTCACACTATTTTTTCAGTAACTGCTCCTCAGTCCTGGAATGCCCTTCCATTACATATAAGAGAGGAAAAGAATTTGGACAAATTCAAGATCAAATTTAAGACTTTTCTCTTTAAAGATGCATTTAATGAGTAAACGAAATGCTTTTGTTTCTCTTTACCCAATACTTCATTATAATCTACATTTGTTTCTCCTCCTATTGTTTTTACTTTAAATGTATTGAATTAAACACCAATTGTAATTCCTTAATAATTTTCCCTCTTGGTTTGATATCGTATGTATAAGTTATTATATTTAATAGACTTAAACTTTGTATAGGAATGTTTGTATCTGTTGATTTAATCTGCTTAGATTTATGTTTGTGTGATTTGTTACCCATATCTGGTTTTTTTTATCTAGTGTACATCGCCTAGAATTTGGAATAGGCGATTAATCAAATTTTATAATAAACTTGAAACTTGATATGACCATCATAGCACATCTTTGTAATTGATACTAGACATTTTTGCTTTTTAGTCAACCGTGAAGAATTAACGCAAGAGCATTATTTGGTTCATCGGTCTCCTACGCCCATCAGTGCAACTTCAGATAAATGCCAGCCCACTTTACAGCCCAGTTCTTCACTGAGAGTTTGCAGAACTAGCTAGTAGGCCACTGAAATAAACATTCAAGTGAAATTTCATGTTAAAATTTGAATTTTATGTAAATATTGCTACAGCAGACATAAGACACCATGATTACCTCTTGGAATTTCCCTACTTCTACACCAAAGAATAACTCTTTTTCTTTCTTTTTTTTCCTAGGATTACTCTGTGCTTAATTTCCTACTATAAAGCATGTTAGTCATCAGACAAGAAGTTACAAGGGCATGTGGGTGTGTAAGAGATGAAGACCTGGTTTCAGTAGGCGGGGGGCGGGGGAAGAAGGCACATAGCTATATCACAGGCTCAAAACCTATGTAGATCAATATTTTCAGACCACTATGGTGATTAGCTTTACCAGAAAGCCTGGGCTCTTGTTTTAAACTGGAACCTTCTGGCTTTTCTGCCTCCAGGAAAATATCAATTGTTCCCCTTACCTTTCAATTCTATAACTGAATATATAGAAACCTTAAACGCTTTCTTAGGGATTTATTTCTATAAAACTGGCGAACATTATTTGTGTCCGGACCAGTTATGCACCTCAACCTTCAGTAGAAAGCACAATGATAGGTGGACTTTGTTTTCAAAAGCTGGTGATCCATCTGAAAGCATTCATTCCGAACATGCCCCAGCAAATGCATAAAGGGACTTCATCAGCTCTTCCCAGGGGTGGCCTAAAGCCATCTGTTGTCTGAGGCATATGATAAGAGGGTACCCCCTGCCATATACCTTCATTTGCTGAAAGTGGTTAAAAAAAACCCCAAAAACGGATCCTCTGGATCTCCTTACTTAGGGTTATCAGATGTCTGGGAAAACCCAGACATGTCCTCTTTTTAGAAGACTGTCCGGGGTCCCAGACGAACTTTCTAAAACCTGGTAGTTTGTTTGAGTTTTGCATAATCCCGACAAGCTCTGGCCACATCTGGAGGGCATCTGAGCATGTGCGGTTGATGTCACACACATCCACGCATGCTCCAGGCCCTCCAGATGTGGCCGCAGCTTCTCAGGGAAGAAAAGAGGAGATTTGTGGGGGTGGTACTGGAGCCTGAACTGGGAGGTTCTGGGGTGGGATGGGACAGAGCCAAAGGTAGAACTGGGTGGAGCCAGGATGGAATGGGGTGGGACCATAAGTCTGGATTTTTGCGGTCTGAAAAATGGTAACCTTATCCTTACTAATGAGCACAGAACTGAACAGTCAAAAATGTTATTTCAAATAGGGGAAAAGACCTCAAATGCCCCATGCCCAAAGCTCATTGCTTAATTCAAGGGCAAATTGGGGACAAGGAGTATTATCAAAAACAATGTATTGTATATAGGATAAAGAGAGATCAATCATAAATCCACAAAAATACCTCCCTTATATTCAATTTTCAAATTCTTAATTAGAAAACAGTGATGAAGTTTTCTCATATCAGACTTATCTCCACTAATCACACATTTAAAGTTCTTTATAGAGGACAGGCCTCAGATCCCCGTGCATTGCCAGTGATTAACTATACAACAGCACTAGATAGGGAACTAACCTCATCGGTACTCTCCCCCTCCTGCCTAATTTTAAGATGATGTATATCAAAAAACTCTTAAAAAACTGATAATGAACTTAGCTTCAATTAGGCAGGGAGTTCTTATGAGTTCTTATATCTCTCAGCTTCTGTTTTCTTTGCTTCGGTCCGTTCCTGCCTGCGTAAAACTAGTTGGCGTTTTGCTGTATAGCTGCGTCAGGTAAGTGGACTCTCGGCGAATGTATGAATGCTCAAAATGGCGTTCGCTGATAAGGCACTGCTGGAAATTGGAATAGAAGGGCTATCATCCTCACAACTTAAACTTATGGACTTAGCATTCATAGTAACATTGGCCCAGCAATGGCGTACACCAAATATACCCACTATAAGAGATATGAGAGATCGTTTAGTATTGGTTTGCGAAAAATATAGATTGTCATCTCTTTTAACAAATCATTGGGCAAAGTTTACAGATGTATGGGGAAAATATATTGAATTAGAAAAAGAAGATTTTTGAAAATCTAAATTATTTATTAGTCTATCCTTATGAAGAGATACCAGGCCTCCTCTTAGGGGGGGAGGTGAGCGAAGGGTGGTCTCAATGTTTGAACAATAAGATTTATTATCTCAATATATATTTATTTGTGAATTATGTTAATTATGGTATTGTGATTTATAATTTGTATTGAGATTATTATATTTTATATCTTTTTGGTAAAAATTAATAAAATAAAGAATTATATTTTAAAAAAAAAATCCCCTGAGGAAGCCGACTGGTGAAACAGTCCCTCCCTCCCCCTCCAAATCCAGCAGAGCAGCACTTAGTTACTACTACTACTATTACTACTACTTATCATTTCTATAGAGCTGCTAGACATACACAGCATGTACATTAGAAGAGTCAAGACACGGTTTCTGCTCAGAAGAGCTTACAATCTAATCAGTCTTCACTCTTCCCTGCAGGCCAACTGTTTCTCCCCTTCCCTCTCCCTATGGTTCCAGCATCTTTCCATCTTGCCAGCTCCTCGTGGTTCTATAGTGCTAATATGCTTCGATCGCTACTGGCAGGGACACCACAGCGATTGAGAGGAGCTGCCCCAGGACCTCAGTCTTCCCTATGATGCATCCTCCTCCTCTGATTCAACTTCCCATTCCGGGTGGGCAGGATGCATAACAGGAAAGCTGGGGGGAGGAGGAAGAGGAATGAATTAGAAAGGAGATGCTGGTAACTAAGAGAAGAGGGAGACTCCCAATCACCACAAAAGAGGACATGTCTGAAAAAACCCAGACATATGGTAACCTTAAAAATGCACCTCAGTGTCCATCTCTATAGTTCACTATATGCTCACTAGACTACTCCAGGAACCTGCTTGCTGCTCTACTAGGACTGGTCATCTGAAGTTATTATACATGCAGGTATGTACTGTTTCATTAAATCTTTGGGGGATGGGAGGGGGTTAGTTACCACTGGGGGAGTGTGTATGTGCCGGGGGGGGGATGGGATCATGCCTTCATTCCTCCAGTGGTCATCTGGTCAGTTTGGGCACCTTTTTGGCACTTATTTGAGAGATTACAGAAACTGGGCCTCTTCTCCCTTGAAAAGAGGACATGATTGAAACATTCAAGATAATGAAGGGAATAGACTTAGTAGATAAAGACAGGTTGTTCATCCTCTCCAAGGTAGAGAGAACGAGAAGGCACTCTCTCAAATTGAAATGGGATAGATTTCGTACGAACATAAGGAAGTTCTTCTTCACCCAGAGAGTGGTAGAAAACTGGAACGCTCTTCCGGAGTCTGTCATAGGGGAAATCACCCTCCAAGGATTCAAGACCAAGTTAGACAAGTTCCTGCTGAATTGGAACATGCTCAGGTAGAGCTAGTCTCAGTTAGGGCACTGATCTTTGATCAGAGGGCCGCCGCGGGAATGGACTGCTGGGCACAATGGACACTGGTCTGATCCAGCAGCGACAATTCTTATGTTCTTATGTCTAGCCCCAAATATCCAAATTGTGCCCTGGACGTATTCTAAAATGTTTGCAGAAAGGCATCCAGATCATAAACCCACCCTATGCTCACCCAAACCTTGCCTCTAACACATCCCCTTGAGATTTAGATGCATTGTAGATGAACTGCATACAAATCTGTCCAGAAAATGGGTTTTGAAAATAGCGTATGAATATCACATGAAATAGCGTATGAAAATAGCGTGTGAGAATCACATTGGAAGGGTTTGGTGAGAAAATCATCCATCTTTTTGTATGCTTTTTTTTTTTTTTTAAATGAGCCCCATAATATATAAAATTTACTTTAGAATTAACAAAACATAATTTGACCTATGAAATAAAACATACTGTATACACTATTTATAAGAAATGCATGTGAGGGCAAAATGTGACCATATCAGACTATCTTTATTATGTCTCTGAGTGTGGTAGATTTACCAATAATGCTTTGAACTTTTAATTTGGTTTGTGTTTGGGATCTGATTTTGTTTCTGGTGCCATTGCAGTGGTCATGATCTGTAGACATAACTAACAATAGCCCTGATGGTTCTGCTCCTTTTAGCAGTGGCACAACAGGTTGACATCAAAGGACAATAGAAAGGGGGATTATATGGTGCAATGAGGCAGGGAGCAGAGTGGCAGGTGAAACCAAGTTATAGGCAAGTTATGAGCAGATTTGGTGAGCCAGAGTTATTAAAGAGCTTACTTGATCCCAATCCTTCTCCACATGCCCATCAGAATCGGCTTAGAAAGATAAGAAACCCGAGACTGAGAAAACACAGGCAACTTAAAACTATATTCTGTATCATATGGTGAAAATAGACTAGTTATCTAATACTGGGCTGGCGTTGGCAGTGAAGATTTGCTTGGCTGCAGCCCAAGATGCTTCCGTGCTGTCAGTCTCAAATCAGAAGAAAGAAATCTCAAGTTCTGCCTTGCAGAAAGATGTTTCCTAAAATGTATCTCGTTTAATGTGCGCATATTGTGCTATTAAAAACTACAGGACTTATTTGCAAAAGGGTTTCTCCCACACTCTGCCTATGGCAAAACTCTTTTGAAAAAGAGAATTGATGTTTTATTAATTCTTCTAAAACAGATGCCAGGTATAAGCATCTGAAGCAGAGGTTGCCTTTGATGCTGTCTTCTGGGATTTTCCAAATGTGTGGTATCAAAGTTAATGGAGCCAATCGCTTCAAAGGGTTAATTAGGGTTAATTTCTGTGAAGCATTATTTTTTTTTTCTATTTGCAATATTAAAGATATTATTATTTAAGATTTATTTCTATTACACTGTAGTAAAGAGGTTGAGGTGGAGATATAGTTTTGGCCAGTGGATATTTTAATAACTAGAATCAATGGGCTGATATTCAAAATGATTTTAAACACCAGGAGAGGCTTCTGGCTATTTAAATGATCTGTCTGATGTTAACCAGGCGTTTTCAGCAGCATTTAACAGGATGGTGCTGTGGAAAATGTCCAGTTAGCACCCAAAGCAATACCAGCTATTTTGGGGACGTTCCAGAAGCGGAGTTAACATTTAGCCAGTTAAAGGTCAGTATTTGGCCCTTAGCCAGCTAAGATCCCCTTTTATTAAGCCGTGTTAGAAGTTTTTTAGTGTGAACCAGTGAGGTAAGTGCTCCGACGCTCATAGGAATTCTATGAGTGTCGGAGTATTTACTGCGCCAGCTTGTGCTAAAAACCTCTAGAAGATCTTGATAAAAGGGGTCCTAAGATAATCACATAGATAGGACCACTTAAAAAGCAGCTCTGTTTTTAGGTGGTTCTTTATAACTGGTTAAGTACTGAATATTCCACTTAACCAGCTATACTTTTGCCAGCTGCATCTACTCAGAAAGTCAATGCTGATCTCTGCTGGTTGAATATCAAGCCCAATAGTTTTAAAGCATTTTTTTTTTTTTTAAAAGTATGGCTATTTTTCTGTGTTAGAAGCATCACTTCTAAGGACCGTGACAAGACATCTGCTTCTCTGTATGACTGGACTGTGTTTAGATCATTGGGTAGTGATCAGATTTGCTTTTTAGATGGAAAGATGACCCCTAATGGTAGTACTGCAAGACTAATGCTAGGGGTCACCAGTGCCATTTTGGATAATGGTGCCAGCCAGGGAGCAACCGGGGATCGCTCCCACCTGGACTCTTTGATATTTGATAGCAGGTAATTTACGCCTGGGGAACCTTCAGGAGGGTGAGAGAGGAGCAAGGGAGGCTTGGAGGAGAGATTATGACCCGGAGGAGTTTGTGTTGGTGCTGTCACTGTAGCAGTTTGACCCTCTAGAGGGCCATTCCAGTTGGGAGGCCAGTACCAGGAGATACTGCACAATGGGAAAAGTGTAATGGATTTGGAGGGGGGTCTAAGATAGGTTATCACTCTTGGGGAAGCCCTCTAACCAGAAGTTAAGTTCAGATTGCTTTAACTCTTTTAAAGCACAGGTACTGATGCCCCTGTACAGGTGAGGCCCCACTTGGAGTATTGTGTTCAATTTTGGAGACCGTATCTGGCAAAGGACATAAGAAGACTTGAAGCGGTCCAGAGAAAATGGTAGGAAATTTGCACCATAAGACATATGAGGAGAGACTGGAAGTTCTGAACATGTATACCCTAGAGTAGGGGTAGGCAATTCCAGTCCTCGAGAGTCACAGGCAGGTCAGGTTTTCAGGATATCCACAATAAATATGCATGAGATAGATTTGCATTTCAAAGAAGCAGTGCATGCAAGTCCATCTCATGCACATTTATTGTGGATATCCTGAAAATCTGACCTGCCTGTGGCTCTCGAGGACCGGAATTGCCTACCCCTACCGTGGAGGAAAGGAGGGACAGGGGAGATATGATTCAGACGTTCATATAATTGAAAGGTATTAACGTAGAACAAAATCTTTTTTGAGAGAAAGGAAAATGGTAAAACCAGAGGGCATAATTTGAGGTTGAAGGGTGGTAGACACAAGAGTAATGTTAGGAAATTCTTCTTTACGGAGAGGGTGGTTGATACCTGGAAGGCACTCCTGAGGGAGGTGGTGGAGAGGAAAACAGTGACAGAGTTCAAAAATGCATGGGATGAATACAGAGGATCTCTAATCAGAAAATAATGGGTATATATTGAAGAACTAAAGACAGTACTGGGCAGACTTGTATGGTTTTTGTCCCATATATGGCCATTCAGTTGAGGACAGGCTGGGGAGGGCTTCGATAGCTGGGATGATTTAGTGGGGCTGGAGTGAGTTTTGATGGAGACTCCAGTAGATGGAACCTAAGCACACTACTGGGCAGAGCTTTGGGTTTCTGGCCCAGAACTGTCTAAGAAAAAGGACATTTAAAATTATTAGTTTATAGAGCGTGTACAGTTGGGCAGACTGGATGGACCATTTGGGTCTTTATCTGCCATCATTTACTATGTTACTATGTTAGCCTGGGAATACTGTGCCATGGCTTAGCAGCCCAATGCTCCTAGGTGGTAAAAGAGCCACAGGTTTTAGTTGAGGATATTTTACTAACCATATCATAGTTTGCAGTATGCACCTAGTACACACTGAAAGCTATGGAATTGTATTTACATAACAATGAGATGTGTATGCTTTTGTCTGTTTGGCATCTCATTATGACATACCCCTATGCTGCAAGGCAACCTATGTTAGTGCCCTTTAAATCACATTAAGAGGCAAATAATGCAGGTTATTGTCCTAAAGCAGCTTGATAATCCCTCTCCCCCCTATTTGATATGAATAAATCTTGGTGTTCCTTGAGATTAAGAAGGAATTGAGGAAATTAGAACTGTTGTGGAGGAAAATGGAGATAAGTGATATTGGGTGGAAGGGTCAAGGTTGTTATTGCGAGGTGAAGAATGTGGGGCCCATGCAGTACCTTCAGCAGAAGGGGGTGTAAGTAAAGTATGGAATCAATTTGACTTAGTTACAGCTCAGCAGCTAATGGACTTGTTATCAGATCTGCAGGTGATAACATATATGTTTAATCCTTGTCCCTCTGCCTTGGTTAAAGCAGTTGAGTGGAGTGTGATTGATTGGCAGCTATTGCTGGTGAATACTTCGTTGAGGGCTCCTTTAACAAAGCCGAAATAGCGATTTCCCTATGGCAAATGCACCAAAGCCCATTCAGTTCAGTGCGTTTGCAATGGGAGAATCGCTACTGTAGCTTTGTAAAGGGGACCCTGAGTGAAAAAGTATTGCTTTAGTTGTTGAAATTTTTGGTTACGTATCCCTTGCTAAAGAAATTATCTTTATATTCAATAAGTGTAGGTAATTATAGTCCAGTGTCCAATTTGTGTTTCCTGTCAAGATTACTGGAGAAGATGGTAGAGGAACAGTTGAATTGTTTTCTGGAGTCAGTCTGTGTTGAGTAAGTTTCAATCAGGGTTTCTAAAATACTGTAGTACAGAAATTGTGCTCGTGTAATTGATGGATGATGTGTATTGGGCCCTAGATAAGGGGAATGAACTGACGGGATTTGTCTACCAGTATGATGCCTATTCAGTGGCAGCACTTTTGGAGTACCTCCGCTAAAATATCGATGTCGGCATCCTTGTCTCAATCCTTGTTGTTTATTTCTCATAGAGCACTTTGAACTACTCAAAAACTTTTTTATATTGGACATCTTCCCTCTGACATTTGCTGGCACTGTCAAAATGAATGTGGGACTTTGACACATATGTTATATACTTGTAAATTGATTCAACCTTTCTGGGAAGACGTATGGGATGTTATTTCAAAAATTCTATCGCTCAGGTTTGATCTTTCCCTTTAGCTTGTTTGGAGGAGCACATTTTTTAAGGATCTATTGTCAGAGGATCATGCTAGTCTCTTGGACATTTTATTGGCTCTGGCTCTTAAAGTGATCCTTAAAAATTGGAAGGTTCAATGTGACCTGCATGTTTCTATGTGGTGGAATTTGGTCTGTCTGACTCATAAATTTGAGTTGGCTAGTACTTTATTTACAGTTCATTATTCCAAAGTTTTATGTGTATGGTCATGTTTTCAGCAATATTTAACATCCTGAGACGTACTTTCTATTTCGTTGTGTTTTTTTTTTTAAATTATTATTATTTTTGATGGCTTGATGCTTTGATTTCTGTTATTCTTAGATTCCAGGTACTGTACTGTTGTAATTGTATCATTATTGTATTATTCAGTTTTCTTTTGCTGTTTCTGTTTGTATTTTTTTCTAAAATTCTTTAATAAAGAATGTTCGAACTAAAAAAAAAGGGGAATGAACTGATGGCCAATTTTCTTGATTTATTGGCAGCATTTGATGCTATCATGGATTGTTGCAGGCACGATTGAGGGCATTGGGGAAAAGGGTTCATTCCGCTATTGGTTTCCTTCTTTTTGGATAGGCAAAATGCAGCAAGTCATATGGAAGGAGAGTGTCAGAGGGATGGGAAGCATCAAAAAGGTAAATGGCTGAGAAAATATTTTGACAAAGAGTTTTTTCATTCTTAAATCAGTATGGTCTTTTCATTTACAGACAATGCAAAAGGTATAAACCTATTTGAATAGCTAGTTGGCTCAGATTTTTCTGCTCCTTTACAAGGGGCAGCTGAAAAGTTCTCAGCCCAATCAACAAAGTTGGGGCAGTGTCCGTCAAGGGCTATACACTTAGTGCTCCTTTTACTAAGCTGCGTTAGCGTTTTTAGCGCATGCAGCATTTTAGTGCACGCTAAACCCGCGCTACGCGGCTGGAACTAATGTCAGCTCAATGCTGGCGTTATGGTCTAGCGCGTGCAGCAATTTAGCGTGCGCTATTCCTAACGCAGCTTAATTAAAGGAGCCCTTAGTCCAGCAATTTTCCATTTTTTTCATTCTGTATAGCCCTCGATGGAAACTGCCCCAAATTTGTTGGTTGGGCTAAGAACTCTTCAGTGGCCCCTCGTCATTTGGGTTAAGCAAAGACCATCTTACTCTCTTTGGAATAATTTGGATCTGATTGCTCTGAAACGTGATTGTAGGAAACTAGAGAGATTATGGCCGCAAACTCTCTTGAAAATGACAAATTACATTGAAGATCTAGGGCTCCTTTTACAAAGGTGCACTAGCGGTTATAGCATCTTAGCGAGCTAAAATGCCATGTGCGCTAGCCGCTACCTCTTGAGCAGGCGGTAGTTTTTTGGGTAGCACGTGCTATAGCGTGCGCTAATCCTGTGCGTGCACTAAAAACGCTAGCGCACCTTAGTAAAAGTACCCCCTAGTATCAGTTTATACAAAAATATGATTTTGTCAGCTAACAAATTTTACCATTGTAAAAGAATAAGTCAAGGAGGTAATCAGAAATATAATTTATTTTCCTTAGTAAAAGCTATGGGGTTCATAATCGAAAGAGAAAAACGTCCAAAAACTGGCCTAAGTCGGCACTTGGATGAACATTTCTCAAAAACGTCCAAGTGCCGATAATCAAACCAGGTTTTGGACGTATTTCTAAACGACTTAGGCCCTCATAGTGCCGCTCAACGTCCAAAGCTAAACAGGGCGTTTCGGGAGGCGTGTCGAGGGCGGAAATTGGGCGGGACGTGGGCCGGCTTAGACTTAGTCGTACAGCATGTATAACCGAAAGTTAAACAACAGAGCCTAGAGGAAACTTGGACGTTTTGACTTAGACCATCTAAAACATGGTCTAAGTCACTAAAACCCACCTAAACTCACCACATATGCACTGAAAACACATAAAACAGATCCCCACACACTACCCCAATGATCACCAACCCCTTCCCACCCCCATAAAAATTTTAATCATAACTTTAAATTTCAGCCTCCAGACCATCATCACCTGGCTGCCTAGCATAGGAAAGCCTAGTCGTCCAGCCAGAGGCAGCTTAAGTCATCTTGGGGGTGGGTTTGGGGCCCATAGAGAGATGGACCCATGCCCATAAGCCCCTGTAATCACTGTATTGATATTGAAACATGTGCACTCCCCTATACACCCCAAAACCCTTTTGGACTGGCATATAAGTGGTTGCTTGGCTGCTGCATCCATAAGGGCTATAGGGATGGTAGATAAGTGGGTCTAGGGGATTCTGGAGGTGGTTTGGGGGGCTCACCATCACCTATAAGGGAGCTATAGTGAGGGAAGCCATGGCACCCTGTTTGTGAAGTTCACAGCAGTGCCCTGTAAGGTACCCCACTATTTAGGTGCCCTGTCTGGGTGTTCTGTCACTTACTTTGCAGGCCCCTCCCATGTCCAACAGGGCTTGTTCTAGATGTTTTTGACTTGGACGGACATTTGGACGAAAATGGACTAAAAAGATAGACGTTTTAGATCACATCTACAGGACATATAATTTGGACGATTTTTGAAAGTCAAAAGACGTTGGACGTCTCTTTCGAAAATGGTACTTAGGCTCTTTTTGACTTTGGATGACTTGCAAAATGGACGTAAACGGACTTAGACGTCCCTTTCGATTATGCCCCTCCACGTTTTCAAATCCTCAGAATTTATCAACAGGTCCTTCTTCATCTGAATTAGCTGAGAATTTTAATCAGACATTTATTTTAATAAATATACAATTACCCCCTCAGGGAGCCTTTGAAATAGAAGAGGTTGTAACTCTAGTTCAATCCAGTTGTTCAGCTGAATGTAGCTGGCACAAGTTTGCCACAATTGAAAAAGAAATACTAGTCAAATACATCTGTTGCAAAAATATTCCAAGACTTCCTGTGACATGGATCTCTATCCCTCAAATATGATAATGTTTCTGTAATACAATTTTTTCTGTTTGTTTCTCAGAAGAAATTAGCCCAGTAATTCTAAATTTTGTCTCAAAAGACTACCAAATTTCTGGATATTTGCTCCAACTATTGACTAACAGTCATATTTCTTTTCTAGCAAAGGTTTCTGAAGCATTCTAATTTCAAGATTACCTAGACAAATTTAACCCTTCCCCTTTTTTTATTTTTATTTTTTTTAAATTAGGCCGCAGTAGTGATTTCTAATGTGGCCCGGAGAACTAAGGGCCTCTTTTACGAAGCCGTTTAGTGCGGACTGCTGCGGTAACGGCCCCGAAGCCCATAAAGATTTAAAGGGATTCCGGGCTTTTGTTGCGCGGCTTTGTAAAAGAGGCCTTAAATGTGTGGACGTTGCTCCAACTCTCATAAAATTCCTATGAACTTCACAGCAGCATCAGAGCATTTACGGCTATCATGATTTAATAAAAATGGGGGGGGGGGGGGCAGGTTTAATTTGTTGGATCCAATGCAATCTGGGTTCTGTAAGATTTATAACACTGGAACTTGATTACTGGTTCTTTATAATGAATTATGATACATACTGGATGAGGAAAGAAACACAAGTGGGGATGTCATTAGATTTGTCTGCAGCTTTCAACCTAATAAGTCTTAATTTGTTGCTGCATAAACTAAAGTCAGGCTTTCCGAACTAGTGAGATTTTGGTTCTCCATTTTTTTTTTTTTTTTTTTTAGAACAGATGTTATCACGCCATTAAAATGCGTAATGAAACATCTTCTATTTGGACCCTGGGATGTGGAGAATACAAGAATAGCCATAGGGGTCAGACCAATGGTTCATCTAGCCCAGTATCCTGCTTCCACAGTGGCCAATCCAAGTCACAAGTACCTGGCAGAAACCCAAATAATAGCAACATTCCATGCTATCAATCCCAGGGCAAGCAGTGGCTTCCCCATGTCTATCTCAATAGCAGACTATGGACTCTTCCTCCAGGAACTTGTCAAAACCTTTTTTTAAACCTAGCTAAACTAACCACTGTTACCACAGGGCTCCCTGCTTTCTTTCATTTTGTTTAATTTATTTTTTTCAATTCAATAGGAGCAGAATGGATATCTATGGATCTTTCTTATTATATTTATGCAGATGATGTGCAGATAGTATTTCCAGTTTCAACTTCATTTTTGATTCTCTTGAATAACATAACATAAATCTTAATTTGTATCCCACAGTACCTTCCAGTTCGATGCGGGTAACAAAATAAGAGAACCGTACAAACTGTGAATTATAATCCAATACAATATCATACCACAACAGTAAACCATAAGATACAAAGTAGAAGCAAGGGTCATAAAATCATTCCCCTAAAAAAATTTACAAAACAGATAGGTTTTTAATATTTTTCTGTAATGCAAATAGGAAATAGAAGACCTGATTAGAAGCAACAATTCTATTTGCCAACATGCAGCCTGATAAGAGAGTGTTAATTCCAAATACATTTCAATCTGTTTCACTTGTAGTGGATGACTGCTAATTCTCTTAAGTTAAATGCTGAAAAAGCTTTTCTATTCTGTGTAGGCAGGAAGATTAGTCCTTTTCCATCAATTGGCCTTAAATTGGGCACTGCAGCTATCCCTCTTCAAGCCAGAGCCTGCAGCCTGGGAGTATGGATTAGTTCAGCCTTAGAGGGTAAACCTCAAATTCAATAGTTGGTATCTACAATGGTTCAAAAATTGCAACTTGGATGACAGATTAGATCCTTTTTTTATTTCTTTGACTGATTTACAAAAATTAGTCCACGCTTTTGTATTTCTGTGGTTGGCTTATTGTCATTCATTGTATTTAGGTATTTCAAAACTATTGCTCTGAAGATTGCAATTATTTCAAAACACAGCTGCTAAGATCATTCTCTGCATGACAAAATTTGATAGAGTGACTCCACTTCTCCAGTTTCTACACAGGTTGCCCATAGAAACACATATTGAATTTAAAATTCTCTCTCTTGCTTTTAAGGTGATTTGTGGAGAATGTTCACCATATGTGCTTTTTCTCTTGAAGGTCAAACCCAATCTAGGGGCCCTTCTACTAATGTGCATTAAGCATTGGGGCTTAATTTGTTTTAATGCTGGATATTAACAGGTTGCAAGCCCATATCTAAAGCTGCATCAAGAAGTGGTATTCCCGGTATTTTGTATTGGAGGTTGTGTGATAATGTTTCCATTAGCTCGTGATACCTACTGTGTCCTATTTAGGAGGTGCTAAGTGCTCCTACATTAACTCTGCACTAGCTACCTTGCTAATGCTTCCAAAAATGCTACCTTGCTAATGTTAACCCAAAAAATGCAGAAAAGTTCAGTAATGTGCAGTTTAACGAGCTGTGATAAATTATTGTAAAACCCGTTAATGCATCTATAATTTATTTAAAATTATATATCCCTTTCAATGTAGTATTCTCAATGGATTAGAGCCAAACATACACGTGACAGTATAGCACAAAACATAAAAATAACAAGAACTAAAATGTATAAAATCCAAATAAGTACAGTACATAGATACGTATACTGTTTGCTTCTCTTCTACTTGGCTTGTCATTTGATGGCCATCTTTTAAGTGGCCATCAATTGCTCCATGAGCTTCTTCTGGATCTGTTGCAATTTCTAGACACCACTTGAAGTCACAAGGACAAAAGGATCAGATCAGGTCACTGGACTCGCTAATGGCCTTTCGGAGAGCAACAAAGACCTTCATTTTGCCAAAGATACTGAATGAACTGACCCCTTGTAAACTAACCCTTCAAAAGCTACTATCTTTAACCTCTCATCCCTTTATAGTTAGGAAACTGTCCCCATGTATGCTTCTGTCGGTATCCTCTCATCTTTTGTCCTCTGTAGTCCCTGTCTTTAGCTTCATGTCCTCTTCCTAGACTGTGAATGTCCTTTGGAAACCCGTTAGTAGCTGTTGGGCAGATGGGATAGAAATCCAAATAAATAAATTTATGGGTGGAAGATGCTTTGGATGAAATCCACAGTTCAAAAAAAATGGATCCTTTTGTGTGAAGGAATGCTTAGAGTAATTGTTTGATAACTTGACATATGTTAGAAGTTCAACCCACTCAGTCTGGTGATAGTTGAGAAAGTATGCTGGGCTTGCTTTTGCATCTGATTGATTCACTAACGTAGCCCTGCTGTCTGATAGGATGTGAGGGCTCAATATCCAGTAGTCAGTCCCACTTAATACCAAGCCACTGGAATCAACTGTCCCCACAGAGAAGATACCTTGAAGGAAGTGGAAGAAGTGGGACCATTGGATGATGGAGATAAGAAGGGAGTGGTAAAGGAGGAAAAAGAGATAGCTGACAAATTAAATAAGTTCTTCTCGTCAGTCTTCACGAGAGAGGACACATCCAATATTCCAGAACCCGAGGAGATCATAAATGGGGACCAGGATGAAAAACTGGTCCAACTAGAGGTAAGACAAGAGGATGTCCTCCGACAGATAGACAGACTAAAGAGCGACAAATCACCGGGCCTGGACGGCATCCACCCAAGGGTATTCAAAGAGCTAAGGAATGAAATAGCGGAACCACTTCGCCAAATATGCAACCTATCCTTAAAAACTGGGGAGATACCGGAGGACTGGAAAATAGCAAATGTCACGCCCATCTTTAAAAAGGGTTCAAGGGGTGGCCCAGGAAACTACAGGCCGGTAAGCTTGATCTAGGTCCCGGGAAAGATGATGGAAGCACTGATTAAGGACAGCATCTGTGAACACATAGAAAACAATGGACAACTGAGGGCGAGCCAGCATGGCTTCTGCAAGGGAAGGTCATGCCTCACAAAATTACTGTACTTCTTTGAGGGAATAAACAATCAGATGGATAAAGGGGAATCCATAGACATTATTTACCTTGACTTCCAAAAAGCCTTCGACAAGGTACCCCACGAACGGCTGCTTAAGAAGCTGTGGAACCACGGGGTGCAAGGGGATGTCCACCGATGGATCAAAAACTGGCTGGCAGGCAGGAAACAGAGGGTTGGAGTAAAGGGCCATTACTCAGACTGGCAATGGGTCACGAGCAGAGTTCCACAGGGGTCGGTGCTGGAACGGCTCCTGTTCAATATATTTATTAACGACCTGGAGGCGGGAACAAATTGTGAGGTTATAAAATTTGCGGATGATACCAAACTCTGCAGCAGGGTTAGAACCGCGGAAGACTGTGAGGACCTGCAAAGGGACCTGACGACACTGGAAGAGTGGGCAAAAAAGTGGCAAATAAGCTTTAACATAGAGAAATGCAAGGTCATGCATGTAGGGAAAAAGAACCCGATGTTCAGCTACAAAATGGGGGTATCACTGCTAGGGGTAAGTAACCTTGAAAGAGACCTGGGGGTTATGGTAGACACAACATTGAAGGCGTCGGCACAATGCGCGACGGCCTCAAGGAAAGCAAACCAAATGTTGGGTATCATTAAGAAGGTTATCACGGCCAGGACGAAGGAAGTCATCTTGCCACTGTACCGTGCAATGGTGCGCCCGCATCTGGAGTACTGTGTCCAGTACTGGTCGCCGTACCTCAAGAAGGACATGGCGGTACTTGAGGGAGTCCAGAGAAGAGCGACTAAACTGATAAAGGGTATGGAAAACTTCTCATATGCTGACAGGCTGAAAAAGCTGGGGCTATTCTCCCTGGAAAAGCGGAGACTTAGAGGAGACATGATAGAAACCTTCAAAATCCTGAAGGGCATAGAAAAGGTAGACAGGGACAGATTCTTCACACTGTGGGGAACCACAAGTACAAGGGGGCACTCGGAGAAATTAAAAGGGGGCAAGTTTAGAACAAACGCTAGGAAGTTTTTTTTCACCCAGAGGGTGGTGGACACATGGAACGCGCTTCCGGAGGCCGTTATAGGCCAGAGCACGTTACAGGGCTTCAAAGAGGGTTTGGATAGGTTCCTAGAGGATAAGGGGATTGAGGGGTACAGATAGGAGTTGAGGTAGGTTATAGGAATAGTCAAGGCCCTTTGCACAGGTGATGGGCCTGGAGGGCCGCCGCGGGAGCAGACCGCTGGGCGGAATGGACCTCTGGTCTGACCCAGCGGAGGCAAATTCTTATGTTCTTATGTTCTTACTCCTTAACTTTAGGAAAGCAATAAAAACGTACCTCTTCACCTAACTCCCTTGCCCATGACCGATGGATTACAAAGAAATGTATATTGGTACTAGATCATCGGCATATGCTGCAATAGGATAAAAACTTGTATTGAGAAACCTTGCACCATAACTATGGCAAATTGTAACTTGTAAACTGCATATTATGTATATTAGTACACTTACTCCTCCATGTTCCCGGTTTCACGGTCCGCAGTTTCGGTTATTCGCGGTTTTTCAATTGAAGGCCCTGCCCCCAAATTTATATCACAGGAAATCGCTGCTCCCGGCGTTCCACAGAGAAAATCGCTGCTCCCAGCTGCAGTTTTTTCACTGGAGCAGGTCAGGTTATTCAAGCTATTCGCGGTTTTTCTCTATTCGCTGCCTTGCTGTTCCCCTATCACCACAAATGCACAGGGAGAAGTGTATTAGATCCCTAGTATGAGTCGAGTTAGGATAACAATTTGTATTGAAAAACTTGTACTCATAACTATGGCAAATTGTAACCTGATAGCTGTATATTATGTATGTTTAACCTGTAACCCGTTCAGAGCAATTTGGGGAGAATGTGATAGAAAACTAGCTAAATAAATAAATAGTAAAGAGTCAACAACAATACAGCACCACTTTAGGATCACAGCCAATCCTCATTACCTAACATTCAGCCCCTTTTATCAAGCTGCACTAGAGGTTTTCAATGCAGGCCGGCGTGGTACATGCTCTGACGCTGACGCTATGAGTATCAGAGTAGAGAGTTGCGCGGGGACAGAAATCCCACCCATCCCCGCCCGTCCCCACCAGGATCCTCTCCGTCCCCACCCATCCCTGCAAGGAATTATCTCCATCCCTGCCCGTCCCCATAAAAAGCAGCAATTACTTCTGACAGGATCATCAATTCCACAGTTTCTTTTGCTGTTTTCCTTGTGGAATCTCTTTGGTGGAACCCTTTTTTTTGTTTTCTGTTCAGGTAATTAACTTATAAACCCCCTCTTTTACTAAGGCTGACGTGTCCATTATATTATATGGACGAACCCTGCTTCCAAAGCCTTCCATCCCCGTGGGAGTCCCGTTGGCTAGAGGGGGGGTCCCCGTGGGAGTACCGTGGGCCAGAGGGGGGTCCCCGTGGGAGTCCCGTGGGTTAGGGGGGGATTCCCGTGATCCCCGTTCCCGTGCAGTCCTCTATATCAGAGCACTTACCTTACTGGCCCGCACAAAAAACTTCTAGCACAGCTTGATAAAAGGGGAGGGGGGGCATTATTATTAACAGCAGATAAAGACCAAAATGACCTGTTCAATAGGCCTAATAAGCAGGTTTGCTTTTCTGAAGAAGGCTGTGAAATCTGTAAGGCTGTTTATAGCTATTCTGCCCACTGATTTAGATTTCCCTATCTGTAATTTTTCAATTTGTATTTTGCATTTCTTATCTTTTTGAGAAATTTTTATTTTTTTCATTTTTATAGGGCTACATTTTGATTAAAATTTGTGCGAGCAGCAGGTTGGGGTTGCTTTTTGCGCCTGGAATGTTAAAGAAGGAGCATGCGTGGTAGTGGGGGAAGGAATGGGGAAGGAGATAGGGGTGGTGGAAAAGAGGATGGGTGCCGATGTCCCCCTCCAAAATGGTGCCAGGGGCGGACCGCTCCACCACACTACCCCCTTACTACACCACTGCCTCTTGTTGGATAACAGGTCATTATCCATAGCAAAAGATAGATATAACTATTTTTGGAAAAAAGATTTCATCAGTACAGACTTTTAAATATCTTGGAGTAATTGTTGCTTATCAACTAAGCTTTGAAAGTCAAGTTTCAGCATTAGTATAAGCTGGTTTTTATTCTTTGAAAACATTATGGGCAGTTAGAGGGTTTTTTTTCAAGAAAGAAATTAGCATACTCTTATTCATGCATTGGTAATTTCTAAATTTGATTATTGCAACATCATATATATGGGTCTCTCTAAGAATAATCTTAAAAGGTTACAAGCAATTCAAAACACTTCTATTATGACTTTGATAATCTTTCTGTTAGTCCCTGGAGGATTCCATACGCTAGGGGGCTCATAATCGAAATTTAAACATGTCTAAAAACCTGCCCAAGTCGGCACTTGGTCGTCCTAAAAGACAGGTCATCCAAGTGCCAATAATCTAAATGGCTTTTTGGACATATTCAGAAACTTTTTAGGCCTCTGAATCTCCCTGTGCACCGAGAGCTGAAAGGGGCACTTCTGAAGGAGTGGTTAGGGTGGGATGTGGGTGGGATATGGGCTGACCTAGACTTAGTCGTCCTGCAGGGCTAATTTAATTTTTGATGAGACTTGCTAGGTGAAACTTATATGTTGTGAGTTAGACGATGTAAAGACAGGTATAAGTGCCAACAAGTTATCCAGATAACCACTGCAGGGACAAAGTAAAGACCCACACACACTCCTCCCCCATCTTCACTGACCCTGTTGCACCCCCACAAAGTTCAGAATAAAAACTTACATACCTGCCTCCGGAACATCAGTACCTGCTATAAGAAAACCTAGTAGATCTGCACAGAGGTCTGGGGGGTGGGCTACTGAACCATAGAGAGGAAGACCCAGGCCCACTCTAACCACTACATTAATGGTGGGAAATGTGAGCCCCCCAAAACCCTACTCTACTGCCATATAGATGCCACCTAGAGCCATAATGGCTACTGGGATTGCAGACAGGTGGATATAGTGGGTTGTGGGAGTGTTTTGGGGGGCTCACCATAACCTATAGGGAGTTCTGGTGAAATGTTTATGTGGCACCCTTTTTGTGAAGTTCATAGCAGTGCCCTGTAAGGTGCCCCACTGCTCTGTTGCCATGTCTGGGTGGCCAGTCCATCACAATGCTGATCCCGCCCATGTCCAAAAGGTCTTGTTCTGGATGTTTGGGACTTGCACAAATTTTTTGTCAAGAATATGGTATAAAGATAGACGTAGTGGTGGTATGGACAGTCAAAAACCTGGACGTACAGAGACGATTTTCCCTGCCAAAAAATTTTCAACATACTTTTTGAGAATGGACATTTTATCGCTGCTGACTTTGGGCAAAATGGTGAGTCCAATACCAGAGCCGGGCAAAACGGGAGAGACTATTATAAAGAACAAAATGACAGAAGATATACATAAGCATGGATTAATGAGAGAAAGCCACAAGCAAAAAACAAAAGGAATTGACCCCAAAATATCCACAAAGAAGAAAATCCAGAGAAAACCAAAAAAACTCTGTGGAGTGACGATGTTCCCAAATGGACTTTATTTGAAAGTATCAAAGTTCCAAAGGTACACTAAAATCATCCACATAAAATAATTCCATCCACATAAAAGTAAATCATCCACATAAGAGCCTTAAAGGACCTAGTCCGCTAGGGATACAGGACCCAACACAGTCCGTGTTTCGACAAAAAGTCTTCTTCTTAATGAGAGAAAGCCAACATGGATTTAATCAAGGGAAATTTTGCCTCAACAATCTACTGCATTTCTTTAAATAGGTGAATGAACATGTGGATAAAGGTGAAACGGTTGATAATGTGTATTTGGATTTTCAAAAGGCATTTGACAAAGTACCTCTGAGAAAATTAGAAAGTCGTGGGATAGGAGGTAATGTCCTATTATGGATTAAGAACTGGTTGAAAGACAGAAAACAGAGTAGGTTTAAATTTATTCTGAATGGAGAAGGGTAAATAGTGGGGTTCTCTAAGGGTCTGTGCTGGGACTGCTGCTTTTTAACATATTTATCAATAATCTAGAGATGGGAATAACTAGTGAGATAATTAAATTTGTTAATGACAGAAAGATGTTCACAGTTGATAAATCGTAAGAGGACTGTGAAAAATTGCAAGAGGACCTTGTGAGACTGGAGGACCGGGCATCAAAATGGCAGATGACGTTTAATATGAGCAAGTGCAAAGTGATGCATATGGGAAAGAGGAACCTGAACTTTAGCTATGTATTTAGTTCCTGGTGTCTCAGCCTCTAGATCTTTTTGGGTAGACATGGGATGCACTCACCCTACTACGGAGAAACCTAGGATAGATGGCCCTCTGGTACTTCTAACATGAGTCCTTGGTACCCTCTGCTCATGAATTCTTTTAAGCTGGTGGGGTCACGTGATGCGCTCAACCTAGGAGGACGTTCTTGTACATCTCTCCTGACCCCGGTGCTGCTTTATCGGCTTTTTCCCTGCTTTAATAGTAAGCAGCGCATCTCTTGTTTACAGCACTGACTGGGGTATTCTGCGAGCTCCCTGCCGGTACCAATTTTGGCTTGGTTCTCGAGGGATGCCAGCTCGTGCCTCGAAGCCAGTTAAGCTTCCGAGAGGCCCCACAACTCCAACCAAAATGGCGGACCAGACTCCTCCTGCGCGGGCATTGCCTAGCCCGCTGCTGGCGCTGCAGGCCAAAGCACTTGAAGAGCTAAAGAAACACATCACCGTACTCCAGGTGAGGGCACACCATAGCCCAGTACAGGGGCATGATAACCTTCTCCGATCTGTTTGTGATCCCCTTCTTTATCATTCCTAGCATTCTGTTCGCCCTTTTCGCCGCCACCGCACATTGCGTGGACGGCTTTATTAACTTGTCAATCAGAACTCACAAGTCCCTTTCCTGGGAGGTCTCTCCAAGTATCGCCCCGGACATCATGTGTTCGTGCATGAGATTTTTGTTACCGACATGCATCACTTTACACTTGTCCACATTGAACCTCATCTGCCATGTCGATGCCCATTCCTCGAGCCTGATTATGTCATGTTGCAGTTCTTTGCAATCCCCCTGCGTCTTCACTACTCTGAATAACTTCGTATCGTCCGCAAATTTAATCACCTCGCTCGTCGTACCTATGTCCAGATCATTTATAAAGATGTTGAAGAGCACGGGTCCAAGCACCGAGCCCTGCGGCACCCCACTGGTGATGCTCTTCCAGTCCGACTATTGTACATTTACCCCCACTCTCTGTTTCCTATGCTCCAGCCAGTTTTAAATCCTCGATTCCATGGCTCGCAATTTTCTGAAGTAGTCGTTTATGCGGAACCTTGTCGAACGCCTTCCGACAGTCCAGACATACAATGTCGACCGGGTTGCCCTTGTCTATCTGCCTGTTTACTCCCTCGAAGAAGTGAAGCAAGTTTGTCAAACAAGATCTGCCCTTGTTGGCAGTTAGAACAACGATCTTACAGTATTGGATACAGGATGAGATTATTCCCCTGGAGAGCTGGCTGGGTCAGATGTCGGAGCTGGCACGTTTTGAGTTTTGTTCTTATAAGGGTACATCTAGCCCTGGGGTGTTGGCCTATCTGGCTCTGTGGAAGGAGTTTCTGCGGTTACCTCTAGTCTCCCGACATATGGGGGGGGGGGGGATGGAGGAGGAGAGCGACTGGGGAGTGTGCTTGTGGTGTGTATGCTTGTTTGGCTGGTTTGAGTAGTGTGGTGTGTGTGCTGCCCCTTGAGCTAGGGGCTGCTGGGGATAGGTCTTATAATTTGGAAAATTAAGGGGCCAATGGGGATCACGGGCTGACCTTGTGGTTGCATCGCTCTGAGAGAGGGGCATTGAGCCTTGTGACTCTTTCTCTCTTTCTTTGTTACATAGTGAGTCTACTCTGTTAAGCAAGCCCTCCCTCTTTTGGCTCTGCACAAGTTCAATTTTTCGGTATCTATCTGGTGGGTGTTGTTAGGCTCACCCTCTTGTTTGTTATTGTATATTTGTACTTTTACTTCTGCATGCATATCTGCTCATTGTGTTATGCCTGTTTCTCTTGTTGACTCGTTAATAAAAATGATATAAAAAAAAATAATTCTTTTAGGCTGCTCCTTCAGCCACGCTCCCTCTGTTTCTTTTCCACTTGTCCTCTTTTCAGTTCTTAGATAAAAATACCTTTATTGGTGATTCCCAAAACCAAATACGTACATCACCACTCCAATGGGCTCCTGTAGCCTCTTCTTGTTCCAGATTTCTATGGAGGGCACAAAAGATACTTGGGCTCTAGACACAGGGCTTTTTATTCTTCCCACCAAAACTGGTAAAGGAGAAATCAGCTGAGCAGAGGCTGATAGGGAGTTCCATCCTCCATGTCCTCAAAGCACATGCAGATCAGATAAGGAGCAGGGATAAGACAAGGCCATAGTGGAAAGATTAAATGAATTATTTGTGTTTTTAATTATATCTGATTTTGCTATATTTGTTACATTATGTTTTTAGTGTTCCCTGATGAAGGCATGGTTAATGCCGAAACTCGGATCCTTGTTGGGACCTTTTAATTAATAAATAAAGTTGTCATATTGGTTTGATTAGGACATCTCTCTTGCCTTTTTCTTTTGTTTGTTCTTCCACAATAAGGCAAGTTTTCTCTCTTTGCTTGTTTTGTTTAATGTTTACATGACAACTGTAGAAAGAGTGCTTGAAAATTTAGGGGTGCATTACAAGTTATATGCCGATAATATATTATTTTTCTTTCCTTTAGGAAAACAATATCAAAAAGTTAAGATTGAATTTGTGCTTGAAGGATATTGTGACTTGGATGACACTTCATCAATGAAATGAAATGTCAGTAAG